>NC_088379.1:194027500-194402500 GCF_037993035.2 Macaca fascicularis | reverse complement strand
TAAAATTTGGGGGTTTTTTTTAAGTAGGAAATCAATGCACATGGCTAAATATCTAAAAAATTTAAAAGTATACATTGAAAAGTCTTCCTCCTAATCTCATAATTGTCTCCATGTCAGTTCCCATGGCCACATCCTTAGGCTACTGATGTTACTAGTTTCTTTTGCATTCTTCTATGGTTTCTGTTGGCATATGCAAGCAAAAATAAATGTATAACTTTATGTTTTCTCTTTTTATAGCAAGGACAGTTTATTAAACACGCTGTTTTAAACCTTTTTCTCTAAATAATATTTCGTATGAGTCAATATGTAGACTTTATTTTTAAAATGAAGACGTAGCATTCCATTGAACTTAGACAATAATTTACTTAACTAGTCCAAGATTGAAGAATAAAATTATTTTGAATCTTTTGTTAATAGTTAATAGTTTTGATGAATGCACTTATGCATACATTATTTTACACATGTTCAAGTATGTTGTATAACCCCCAAAGTGGGAGTGCTGTGTCAAATATTACAGGTATTCGTAACTTTGATAGATACTAATTGCCCTCAATAGAGGTGGTAAAAGTTTACACTCCACAGCCTTACTGGTGGGATATATTATAAAACTTTCAGTTCTTGCCAATCTAAAGGTGAAAAATGGTATTTCATGGTAATTTAAATGCCTTTCTCATTTTATAACTGACGTTGACATCTATCAAAAAAATTATTTGAATTTTTCTGAGAACTGTTTATCTTTGAATCCTTTTCTGTTGTTAATCTTTTCCTTCTTCACATCTAAAACTTCCTATATAGAGAGATTCATTCGTTATCTGTGATATGATTACAAATGTCTGCCTTCCAATTTGTTATATGTCTTTAGATTCAAATACCTTATTTTTTGCCATGTAGAAATTTTTAATTTGTATGTAATAAAATGTTAATACTTGATGGATTCTGGATTTTCAGAAATAAAAAGGTTGCCCTTACTTCCAGGTTTTAAAGAAATTCTTTAATGTTATTTTATGTTTTTGTGTGGTTTTATTTTTATTTACATTAAAGCTTTTGTCTTATTTGGAATTTATTTTGGTACGTGACGTGGGAAATGAATCTAACTTTATTTTTTCGCGTATCTTCCTAGTTGTCTAAACATCAACATTGTTGAAACATCTCATCTTGTCCCCTTGATGTGAGATGGCGTCCTACTTTCCTTTACTTAGAGGGGTGGGGTCTGGGGATGAGGTCTGCTGGCAATCACCTTTTCCTGGGGTGTAATCCTACATCTTTGGCTGGGAGTGGAGCTGAAAAGGAGTCCGTGTTCTTGGTCTTGTGACATGGAGAAGATCTCCTGTGACGTGGAGCTGGAGGAGGGAATAGGAGCTAGCTCTGGCTCAAAGGACACAGACTTCCACTGTTCTAGCAACATCTAGGAGATTTTCTTGAATAAATGCTTATTAATTTGCTGTGTGCCTAAGGTCAATTTCCAGAGACTTTAAATGTGTTATATAATGCACAGTTAAACCATTGTTTCACTGCGGGGAAAAGAGTATCCCAAGCTCCCCTCCTCTGGAAATCTGATCAAATTCTTTCTTCAGTCCTTCAGTAATGGTTAATTATAGATGTGTATATCATATTTACATTTATATTTATTGATATAACAGTTATGCTTGGTGTTTCATGCATATATGATAACATCTTATGTGTTTATACATTTTATAAAGTTGTTTACTATGTGATCTGATTTATTTGCTTGTGAAAAATGTTTTTCTAGTAGCTTCCTTTGGGGACTTGCTCAGTGGTAATTTTTTAAATGTCAGCTTTATACAGTATTTTTATAATCTCTTCATTTACCCAGGACTGATTACTTCTCTATTTTCTGCAGTGTTAAAACTAGGTGTTTTCTCTTTCTACTCCCTTCCAGGCTTCTCACCACTAGAATTCAGTCAATAACAGTATCCCTGGCATGCTATTTAGTATTTGTCATTTTGCTGTTACATACGCTTCTATTTCTAACATGCGATTTACTGCTTTAAATGATCCACTTTGAGTCCTGGCTGTTACCGCTGAGGTGACCAAGTCCTCCTCCTCAGTCCCCCACCTGTGTGTGCACATCATGTCTCTCAGCTCTGGAGCTGCTGGTGAGGTCAGGGTCTCAGCGAACAAGACCCCTCAGAGTTGAAAACTGTACAAACATCGTATGCGGCAGGCTTGATCTACCCTGTGTCCTCCATTCTTTCCTCCTTCCTCTTCCACTTTTTGTTAGTTTCCAGGGCATATGGCATTTATATTCATTTTATTACCCTGGTTCCTGTGTTTATTTTAGTTTTAGTCAATGCAATTCACAATTATAATAGTCTATCATAGTTTCCTTAGTTATCTCTTTGTTGGCTAAAGTTTGTTCTCTGGGGTTTTACCCAAGTAGGAAAATATTCCCTGAGTTTGTATGTATTTAAAACTGCCTGAAGTATACATTTGACGTATAGCCTGACTAGGCAGAAAACCTTTGTTTCTCATTTCGCTTTTTGAATATCTTGTAAGTATTGGGCCACTGCATCTTGGCATTAAATTTTGCTAGGAAAAAAAAAAGACTAGCCAATTACATTCTCTTTTTTAAGTGGCTTGATTAAAGGATATTTTCTTTAATGTTTCTTTAAAACTTTCTAGGATGTTCTTAGTGTTTCCTTTTCTGTGGAACCTAATTTTATTCTGGAAAAGTTTTCTTGAATCAGTTCTTAAAGGGATTCATGCTGTTTCAGTGCTGTCTTTTTTTTTTCTTTCCATACCTTCCTTTTTAAATATATTTTAGATTGTCTCTACTTATCTTCTAGAGCCATTGTTTTCCCTCTAATACTTTTTAGATTTTCCCTTTAATTTTACTTTATTTACTTTCACATTTTATTTCTATTTTCTATGTTCCTTACTGTGTTTTCTAAAGTCTCTTTTAATTTCTGTACTTCTTCTAGGTTCACCTTCATTTCTATGAATATTTTGGTTTTTCTTCATGTTTGCTGGGTTTTGTCAGCACATTTTTTTTCTAATGTTTCACCACTGCTTTCTCTGAGTCCTTATATTTCTGCTTCATGGTCTTCCACTTTTGATCTGATAGCTCCATTGAGTTTTCATTTCATGGCAAAATATTTGGGTAACATTTTCATCTTGATTTTGGCATTGATTTTTGTTGTGCGATCTTTCTCCATTGATGTTTGCTTTTTTCCCACAGTTTTTTTCTTATAGTGTCTTTACATAAATCGTTAATTATTAATTACTGAATTAATTGAAATGTTTTGAACCAACAATTGGTGGAGAGTTTCTATGAAGAAGAAAGGAGGAGGCAAAGTTGTCTGGCAAGCTTAACAACCCAACAGTCTTCTCCTTTCCCACCACAGAATTAGATACAGTCTTCTCCTTTCCCGCCGCAGAATTAGATACAGTCTTCTCCTTTCCCGCCGCAGAATTAGATACAGTCTTCTCCTTTCCCGCCGCAGAATTAGATACAGTCTTCTCCTTTCCCGCCGCAGAATTAGATACAGTCTTCTCCTTTCCCGCCGCAGAATTAGATACAGTCTTCTCCTTTCCCGCCGCAGAATTAGATACAGTCTTCTCCTTTCCCGCCGCAGAATTAGATACAGTCTTCTCCTTTCCCGCCGCAGAATTAGATACAGTCTTCTCCTTTCCCGCCGCAGAATTAGATACAGTCTTCTCCTTTCCCGCCACAGAATTAGATGGCTTCTGCAAATACGGCTGAGCGGTGGGGCTCTTTGTAGTGCATAGAGCATCGCCTTCTCTGAGTGAAACTGGGCCAAAAAGGGCTTCGATGACCTCGGTCCATAGAGGCTTCTGAATCCATAATTACGAACTAAGAATACAACTTTTATATTTCAGAGTCCCAGGCCTTCCGCCCTTTCTGAAATCAGCCACCACTGTGCCTTTATGCCACCACTGTGCTTTTCTTCCTTTTGTCTTGTGTGACTTGCTTGATTTCGGCTGTTTGGAGTCTCTGTATGTACTTTTGAGTCTATGGTCCATTTCTAATTAGTCCTAGTTTGGCTTCAAATGGAATTATCTTTTAAAATATATTCTTGCTGTTTTTAATATAATTTTCAGGAAGAGCAGTGAGCAATGCTGTTTATTCAACTCTGGTCACACCATGACTCTGAGGTGTCCCCTCATTGTACTCTACTCACGCATCTCTAATACAGCTCCTAGACTTTTCTGAAGCTTATATTAAAGTGACTTCATACATGTTTGTCAATGTTTCCTACATTTTCTACTCTTCATATGTCTCATATATGATGCTTCAATAGGAGTCCCCAGTGTTTGGCAAAAGAGTAGCCAAACTCTGAGTGTCTACCATGTATTTTCCCCTGCTTGCATCAGTGGTAGTAGACACCCTGGAGGGTCTAATTGCAGGCTTAACCACCCAACAGTTCTCTCCTTTAGTTTAGAGCCCTGTAGTCAGTGCTGGCTAGTGTCATGGGTGCCCAGAGTGGACACTTCGATGGGGTCTGGGAGCAGAGCATTATGTCCACTCTTGAATGACAGCTGGGACACATTGGACGGTGGAAACAGCAAAATCACAGGCTTCGTGGATGACCTGGGATTTTCCTGCATTCAGTTGGTAAAAAGTGTGAAGAATATTAAGACCCTCTGAGATTGAGAGGGAACGCAATTTTAAGAACAACTGGCATCAGACCATTTATTCATTTTACTTGACAAGAATTTACAAACATCTTTAATATGTGCCACAACCATGGACTGATATAAAGTAGAATACAAATGTACAAAAGAGAACACAAAAGTGGAAAATAGCAAGTAACACACAGAGAAAAAAAAAATACTGGCTGGGCGCGGTGTCTCACGCCTGTAATCCCAGCCCTTTGGGAGGCTGAGGCAGGTGGATCACTAGGTCAGGAGATGGAGACCATCCTGGCGAATACGGTGAAACCCCATCTCTACTAAAAATACAAAAAAAATTAGCCGGGTATGGTGACACATGTCTGTAATCCCAGCTACTCAGGAGGCTGAGGCAGGAGAATCACTTGAACCCAGGAGGCAGAGGTTGCAGTGAGCCGAGATTGCACCACTGCACTCCAGCCTGGGCGACAGAGTGAGACTCCATCTCAAAAGAAAAAAAAAAGTACTTGAGAGGATATCAAAAACTGTTCCCCAGAGGTGGCATTATTTGGAAGTTATATAGAGTATGTTGATGTCAAGGAAATAAGTGAGTTCTTCTTTTTAAAAGAAAGGTTTTTTTTGTTTTTTGTTTTTTGTTTTTTTTAAAAAGCAAACAAAGTTCATTATCAGCAAAACAGATGAAATGCAGTCAATAACGCTATGAAAAACCACTTTCTATACAGAATGAGAAAGCATCGATTACATTTAGCTTTTGTTTTACTGTTTAGTAGAGAATTATCAGTATAGTCTTTTCACTAGTTATCAGTATCTTCAGGGAAGTACTTACGTGTGTTGTACCTTTTGAAAACTGGAATCACAGAATGCTCTAAATTATTATATTAAAAATTGAAGTAATGATCACCATTCAGCTGGAATGTCAGGAAAATGTTGAAAATGACCAAGAGTTTACCAGGAAAAAGCTGCAAGGTAGCACCTGGTCATACCTTCAAATGACAGACAAACACAGACACATACACACAAAAGAAACATTTAAGTAGAGGAAACTTGTTAGTGCTCCTGGGTTCAGAGTAAGTAAAATAAGTCCGATTAGTGGTTTCCATCGTGGTTACCTCAGTTGTGCTTGGAGCCACTTAGGAGGATTCTGTTGGCTTCATCCTTATGTCTACTAGCACTGCACAGCACAGAAGGCACAAGGACTCAAAAGGTCATGTCTTTCTGCTTGGAAAGCTTGAATGGTTATAGAGTGCAGAGGGCTCATGTGAAAAGCTCATTACCTGCTGTGTCTCTTGTTTTCAAAATTTTTAACCAGGTTACTGGCAATAAAATGCTGTTTCCTTTGGTTACCAGACAATGAGGCATTTCTACCAGCGAGTCACTTGAGAACTGCAGCAGCCCACATTAATTAATAAGTTGAAAGTACCACTGGAACAGTGAAGAATTGACAAGACTGCCGGATTGTTGATCTTGTTTGTCTTGCCTTTTTTTTCTTTTTCAAGGTTTGTTTGTGGACAGTCTGTTTTCCTTGCTTATGTGCTCATCTGTGCTGCTTTAAAATGCCTTCGTGGTGGCAGAGAGTAATTAGCATACAGAGTCTGGAAACCAACTTTTACATTTTATTAATGAGCTGAGTTTAGTTCCCGTTTATCTCTTAACTGACTCCAGGAGCATTAATGAAAAGTATATAAATATGAATACAGGTGTAGTAATAAAAGAGAATTATCAGTCGCCCTTAATTTAATTGGTGTCACTTTAGCTTTTAGACGGGTAATAGGATAGCATTGCCACCTGCAGTCATTCAAGACTGTTTTGCTCACTACAGTAATTAGCTCACTTTAAAAAAATAGGTGACCTTTCAAAAGTGAGTAAAATAGAATCTGGTGAGAATGGTTAAAACACGTTTGTGAATATAGCATTGGTAGAATATCATAGCTATTTAGAGTTTTGAGTGACCTGTGGTCATTTTGTGCAACTTCTGTTTATGAAAGAATCTCTTGCCGGGCGTGGTGGCTCACGCCTATAATCCCAGCACTTTGGGAGGCCGAGATGGATGGATCACGAGGTCAGGAGTTCAAGACCAGCCTGGCCAACATGGTGAAACCCCGTCTCTACTAAAAATACAAAAAATTAGCTGGGCATGATGGCACATACCTGTAATCCCAGCTACTCAGGAGGCTGAGGCAGGAGAATTGCTTGAACCTGGGAGGCGGAGGTTGCAGTGAGTCGAGATTGCACCACTGCACTCCAGCCTGGACGACCAGAGCAAAACTCTGTCTCAAAAAAAAAAGAATCTCTTGAAACACTCTTTTCGTGCATGGATTTTACTAGGCATCTGGCAACTGGAGGTTATATCAATGTGTCAGATACTCCACAGTCTCTCATCTAATATTACGTGCAAAATACCCTATAGGCTAGGAAGCATGTTTGATCTTCTTGGTTATAGGTGTGATTTATTCAACCAACATTTGTCTATGTGCATTGAATTCCATTATGACTACTTTTGGCATGGAGACAAACACAAAACATGGCCTCTGAAGAGCGTGTATGCTGGGAGTTGGGATAAGACATATAAAGAATAACTTTACTAAAAAGCTGAATATTACATCATATGAGTTAAACACTCTTGCCAAGAATTATCAGTAGCCATAATAGCCAATGAAAGTGGATATAACTGCAACTCAAACCAGTGGGCATCTCTTGTTTCTTAACAAAATTTTCCACATTAAAGAAATGCTCAAAATAACATTTTTACTTGTAAGATACACAAGAGACATATTTGATTTAGGAGACATTCAGAGCAGTTCTCTGCCTTTGTTGCATATGTTCATCAAGTGCTTTAGTAATAGTTGCAATTTTGATAGTTATCTGCCAAGTCAGAAATGAATCCAGACTAGCATATTTTGACCTTTCGATTTAATTGCCACAAAGCAAAATTCACTAGTATTCAGTGCTTATCCCCAAGTGCAAATCCAAAGCATGTTTTCCCATTAAGGAGACTCCTTCTCTTCTCACAGATAGCAAATTTCCAAATGAGGAGAGAGCTGGTTGAAGGGCCATGATGATCAGCCAATGATAGGCGTTACTGACTTTCTTGAAACAGCTTGACTTCTGAGCGTTTTTTGAACATATACTTGAGATACAGTAGATTTGATATCACACATTACAATGGATGGTTTTCTGATAGGACCTGAACATTTACTAGCCTACATCCTTCTGGTTTTCTACATAAACTCTACTGCAGCAACTAATAATAATAATTATTAACATTTGCTGATCATATTGTTTGCTAGGCACTGTGCTGAGAACTTCATATCCATTTATTTCCTTTCATCTTATGCCACAAAACTGTAAGTTCTATTCTTCTTCCAATTTTACAAAACAGAAACAGACAAACAGAGGTAATTCCCTGAAAGATGTGTCTTAGTCCGTTTCTGCTGCAGTGTCCCTTCGACTGGGTAATTTATAAAACGACAGAAATGCATTGCTAGTAGTTCTGGAGGCCCAAAGTCCAAGCTCAAGGCAGCAGCAGCCTCGGTGCCTGCTGAGGGCCCATTCGTCATAGATGGAGTCTTCTGTGTGTCCTCATATGGCAGAAGAAGGAAGCAAAAGCTCTCTCGGGCCTTTTTATAAGGGCACTAAACCCATTCATGAAGGCTCCACCCTCATGACCTAGTCACCTCCTGAAGACCCCACCTCTTCATATTATTGCATTGGGAATTAGGTTTAAATGTATGAATTTTGGAGGAATGCAAACATTCAGATCAGATCCGTTTGACCTCAGAGCCAAAACGGGCAGTGGAATTTGCATGTTGTTCCTGGAACATATCTAGCAATTTTCCATCTCTATATATTTGCTATGCTGTTTCCTCTATACTGAATGATCCATACCATCTGCCTAACTTTGTGTCTTTAAAGGCTTGCGTGTGTGCCCATCCTATTTTGGTGAGGCTGTCACCAAAACACTATGGGTTTGGTCTAAGTCCTGCTGCTCACTGCACAGAAAGCCAAGATGATGAGGGTTGCCAAGGAAGAAGGCTTTCATCGGGTGCTGCAGCTGAGGAGATGGGAGCTGAGCCTCAAATCCATCTCCCTGACTGACTAAAAATAGGGTTTTATACAACAAGCAAGAAATGTAACAGTGTGTAGGAAACATGAATAAGGGAGGAACAAGGAGGCATCTGGTGGCCTGATCCGGTGAGTTTTAGTTCTTTAATACGTACCCCCCACCCCGAAGAGGCCTGTACGTCCTTTCGTGAGACAAGAACTCAGATAAAACAAACACAAGTTTCAAGCTTTAACAGCAGAAGAGTCAATGTCTATATTTATACAAAAGAACATGCTATGGGAGTATTGGGCCAGCTTCAAGGTCAGTAGGAGCTATTCCAGAATTACAAACATATAAGCCCCTAAGTCTAACCAGTGCTTTGAGTTTTTCACTTATCTTATGTATAGCCACCACACATGTAAAATTAAGACATCAATTACATGTGTATGCTTTGCCTCTTGTTAATTTTTGTTGCTGTTGTTTTTTCAGTTTAATTCACAGGTCCCAGCACAAAATCTAAGCTGGGATAAGAAAAGTTTATTCCTACCCAACAGAATGCTGAAAATGAAAATATTTTTTCTTTGGTTTACAGTAATAAGGAGTGTGATTCCTTTTTTTTTTCTACCTCTTCTACTTCTACATTTAAGAGCTCTGTGGCTTAATGAGCTCCCAGGCTTATGAACACCCCGACACAGCTAGTCTTGAAATGGTGCCAGCAGCGTAGGATTTGACTGCTTAGCATGCTACTCATACTGCCGTAAAGTATGTAAGGTGGAGAGTATGTTGTCCTCTAGTGTGGGTACACAGAGCATGGCACGACTTGTTGCCAGCCTCACATCACATCTGTCTTCTGCTTTTATACTTTATATCCAGGGTCACACAGTCAATTTTAGACATATTTTTAAAAATCTTATTTCTATATTACTAAATTATTCTTTAGGAACCAGACTCTTTGAAGTTACTCTGGGAAAATACCTTAGGCCTTCCAAGGACACAAAATTTTCATTCTTATAATAAAAAGCATTTGGCTAGGATTCAGAAGACCTACATTTTCATTCAAGAACTGGTACTAGTTTGTGTTGTGATGTTAGGCAGATCCATTATTGTCTCTGAGCCACAATGTCCTGAACTCCAAAACCGCAGCATCGGCTGAGATGGTTTCTTAGGCTGCTCTTGAATACAAACTTTGCTGTATGCTCTAAGGTTACAATTTTGTCTGTTACTCTGGTAATAATATACTTTCCAGCAGTAACTTGGAATAAAATTCAATTTTCATAAAATCTCCAGAAAACTGGAGAAGGAGGAGAGTTTTATTTCAGTATTGTTGTCCTGTGGATTGGAAAACGTTCTAGCTCAAATCATAATTCTTGAAACATTATAAAATATAAAAGCTTAAGTTAATATGCTTAACTGACTCCAGGAGCATTAATGGAAAGTATATAAATATGAATACAGGTATAGTAATAAAAGAATTATCAGTCACCCTTAATTGATGTCACCTTAGCTTTTAGAAGGGTAATAGGTAAAGACTGTTATGCTCAGAACACCGGAACTCTATTAGAACTAGGTGAAAATTTGATAGTGAACGTATTTATGAAAATAGAAATGCAGCTTATGTGAAAACTATTCACTTACATCTGCCCACAAATATAGAAGCATCTGAATGCTCAGTTTTAGTCTCCTCCTCAGTAGGTTAAAGAGCTCTGGGCTTACTTGTCTCTTCCTCTTGACTTGGAGAGAAGAGAAGCCTTTTCCTTTGACGCGCGTGAAGGAGCCTCAGGATAGTCACATCTTGACTCTTAGATGCCTGAGAGCTTTGTAATGCAAATCAGGCCGTTCCTTTTTTTCTTACCAGCAACTTAATTTGGGACAGGATTGATTGACTAGAAAGTTTGCTAATCACTTTGAAACAAAACTAGGCTGGGGGCCAGTGGAAGTTTGCCAGAACCTCCCTTCCGAAGACAAGGTCGACAGCTGGTCTCACTTTGGAAATGCTTTTGCCCATTATCTTATCATTTGGTCCATTTTATATGGTCCACATCTCAAATTACAATGGTTATTTTGAAGGCACTCCAGAGAAAAGAAAGGAGAAAAAAGACACTACACATGACTTAGAGAACAGATTTTATAATACTTTGAAAATGAGGTACCTTGTTGTAAATTTAAAATCTGCCTCCTGATTGTTTTAGAGTTGATAAGTATATTGACAGTTATGAATTACTGCTGAGCTCTAGCTTTTGAATGTAGCCGATGTGACAACATTTGTTGGTGAAGCAGAGAAAACAACTTTGATTTGACCATGAAAACATATGAATTCCTGAACTATTAAAAATAGTAACTCTTCTTTGTGTCATTCTCCAAAGTTTTAAAATAAAATTAGCTCATTGTGCCCAAACCAAAAAGTTCTGAAGTCATTGAAGTGGTGGAATCAGAGGATGCACTGCAGGGGCTGAAATTCCAAACCTTGCAGAGACAACAAGGTAACATGAATGTATGAATCAGACTAGATGTGGATAGCGGGGAAGAGTGGGGTCTACAAAAAACTAGAAAGAATATGCTCCTAAAGATGTTCGCGAAACCCCGTCTCTACCTAAAAATACAAAAAATTAGCCGGGCGCGGTGGCGGGCGCCTGTAGTCCTAGCTACTCAGGAGGCTGAGGCAGGAGAATGGCGGGAACCCAGGAGGCGGAGCTTGCAGTGAGCCGAGATTGCGCCACTGCACTCCAGCCTGGGCAACAGCGTGAGACTCCGTCTCAAAAAAAAAAAAAAAAAAAAAAAGTTCGCGTTTCACTTTAGAAAACAAATACCAGGCTCGCAAAACAAGAGACCTTGAATAAATTATCAGCTTTGAAAAAAGTAGAGTTTGAAAAAATATGTTAATTCTTATTTCAGAGACATCCATGTAATTCATTGTCTTTCACAAGGCAGACAAAAAGAGCTTAGGCGAGAGAGAAAAAGGAAAATAGAAACAAAATGTGTTAAGTTTCTAAAAAAGCATCAGGCGCTGTGTTGGGCTTTGAGCATACATAGTAGCATGAATTCTCACCGTGACTGCTTGCCGTAGCCAGTATTATTCCCACTTCATGGATGAAAGATTCAATCTTAGAGAGTTTGGGTAACTTATAACAGTAGAAAAGCAAGAATTTAATTACAAATCCTATGTTCTTTTCTCTATACTAAATGTATGAACTCAAGCAAGTTATTTAACCTCTTTATTCCTCATGCTTTAATGGGCATAATAATGCTTTTTTCATGAGAATTTTTTTTTTTTTTTTTTTTGAGACGGAGTCTCACTCTGCCACCCAGGCTGGAGTGTAGTGGCGCGATCCCGGCTCACTGCAAGCTCTGCCTCCTGGGTTCCCACCATTCTCCTGCCTCAGTCTCCCGAGTAGCTGGGACTACAGGGGCCACCACCACGCCTGGCTAATTTGTTGTAGTTTTAGTAGAGACGGGGTTTCACTGTGTTAGCCAGGATGGTCTGATCTCCTGACCTCGTGATCCGCCCGCCTCGGCCTCCCAAAGTGCTGGGATTACAAGCGTGAGCCACCCCACTCGGCCGATCATATTTTAAGAATTAAAAAAGTTAATAATTGTAAAAATTCTCACAGAGTCTTTTTTTATGTTTGTTGAATATGAAATTATGATAATTACTTTTGTTGAGCAACCATCAACATAGCAGATGTTGGAATCGTTTCTGCAGAGGGATTTGTGCAAGACACCTTCTGTTCTTTTACCTGGGTTTTATTGTGAGTTATATCGAGTTAAGCTTTCGAGAATTTCGAGTGCAGCCTGCAGTTGTACAATGGCTGAGGAATACGGGAACATTGTGGTTACTGTAAAAATGAGAGTAATAATTACAAACTAAGGAATAACAGTATACTAATCAGGATTCTCCAAAGAAACAGAAATGTGTGTGTGTGTGTGTGTGTGTGTGTGTGTGTGTGTGTGTGTGATTAATTGTAGGGAACTGGCTCCCACAACCATAGAGGCTAAGAAGTCCTGCTGTAGTCGGCAAGCTGAAGCCTGGAGACCTTGTGGAGCTGGTGGTATCGCTCCAGCCTGTCTGAAGGTCTGAGAACTGGAGAACTGATGGTGTGATTTACAGTTCAAAAGCCAGTGCGCTCAAGACCCCAGAAGACCTAATGTTTCCATTTGAGTCAGAAGCCAGGAAAAGATTGGTGATGTTCCAGCTCAAGCAGCTGGGCAGAAGGAGTTCCCTTGCTCCACAAGAGGGCCAGACTTTTGGTTTATTCAGGCCTTCAGTTGGGTGGGTAAGATTCACCTGCATTAGGAGGGCAATTGGCTTCACTCTGTCAATGTAAATGTTAGTTTCCTCCTGAAACTCTCACAGCACTCACAGACATACGAAGAATAATGTTTAGTTTAATATCTGAGCACCCTGTAACCCAGTCAAGTTGACACATAAAAGTAATCATCACATATGGTAATATGTAATAGGATAAGCTGTAATGAGTTAGGAAATGGTCTGATGTTAACAAAATAATAAAGAAAGCAAATATGTTGAATGCCTGTGGGAACTTGTAACGAGATAGTCATGCACATGGTGAAGAAATTTGTTAGCTGAAGAAGAAGTTCAGTATACTTGCTCCTCCAAGACAGTTTCCACAGGAAACTTTGGGAGCTCCTCAGGTATTGAATCCGCTGGGAGTAATGAACTATTCACTAACAGGAGGTTTGCCTGTAACCGGCAACAGCAGGTAAAATTTCAGGTGCTTCCATCAAGGAACTAGAGAGAGAGCTCAGCCAGTGCTGGATCCTGTGCAAAGCTCCCCGGAGAATGCACCTTCCCGGAGGTGTGAGGTGACACTTACAATGTACACGGATGTATATCGTATACCTTGGATTGAGTTGCAGCAAGATGGAGTCTGTTTGCTCCCACTTGATTTTCAGAATCATCACTTTTATATATTCTCAGCAAACCTGTCTCTCTCTCTCCTCGTGGTAACCACCTGGCACAACTCTACCCCTTGTAAATCCAGCTCTCGACAGAGCTGAGCGTGGCCGGAGAAGCCCACAGCGACGCTGACTGCTGTCCCTTTACATGTGTGATCACTCACTGGGGCTGGCTGCCTGATTTGCAGGGCCCAGGGCAAAATGAAAGTGGGGGGCTGTTGGTTCAAAAGACATTTAAAAAACCTCTTTAAATGCACTAAAATCTAACGCGTTTTCGTTTTAAAAATTTGTGACTTGTAAGCCATAAAACAGGCAACAGTGACACACAAGAAATAACATAAACTTACAAATTGCAAAAATTACGTGTGACTCCACAGTCACCCACATGAAGCCATCAATGTGGCTGGCCCTGTCGGTAATGGCTAGGAGGCTCCTAGCACACCTGCCATTCCAACCCTTCCCTCGCTCATTCACGCTTCTGGGAGGCTACTTCAGATTCTCCCTCCTCAAGCCTCCAACGTTTTCTCTCCCATCCTCACTCTCAGTTGATGACTTTGGGGTATATGTCACTGAAGGAAAAGCAAATTTAAGCTAAAACCAGAATAAGATGAGAGCTTCTGCAAACTGCTACTCCCTCATCACCCCCAACCTGGATCTATGTCCAAACACTCTGACTTCTTTTTTGTTACCCGTGAGTTACCCTGGAGCACTAAATCCCAATGTCTCTCTCGAATTACAACAATTCTCCTTCTACCTCCCACAATGTCGATTTTTCTGTCTCTACTGCAGTGTTCCTATCAACATGCACAGTGGAATTTTCATATCTGGCACTACCTGTTCTGATCTTACATTCCTCTCAAACTACTACACTATTTCTGCTTTCTTCAGAGTGAAATTCTTTGAAAGGGTTTTCATATTTACCATCTCCAATTTCTCTCTTCATTTTTCCTCTTAGATCCACTCGGTCTGACGGTTGCCTCTGTCCTTTCACAGAAATTGCTCATTTCAAAATGTGAGTATCTTCCATGCTGTTACAGCCCATGATCAGTCCTTAGCCCTGTTCTCACTTAGCCGTGAGTAGCATTTGCACAGCTGGTTGTTGCCTGAGCCTCAAACACTTTCTCACTTGGCTGCATGACACCACCTGCTTCTTGGTTTCCCTCCTTCGTCGCTGGCTGCATTTCTCCCTCTGCTTTGCTGGTTCCTTCTGTTCATCCTGTCCTTTACACACTGCAACACCTTAGGGGCCAGTCTTCTGACATCTTCTCCACCTGCATTTACTCCCTTAGGGATTTCAAACAGTCTCATAGCTTTAAGCACCATCCATACAGTGACAACTCCCAGATTCAAATGTCTAGTCCAGACCCCACCCTTGAACTCCAAATGGGTATATCCATGTACCTAGTAGATAATCCTTACACTCCCTTCTTTCTCCACTGTGTTTAATTTAATCTGTCAGAACGTTCTGTGGTGCCACCTTCCAAATAGATCCATAACCTGACCCCTCTTCACCACTCATCTTGCTCCTCCTAGTCCAAGTCACCTTCACCTTGCCCTCGGATTGTGGCAATAGTCTCTTAACTGTTCTCCCTCTTCCATTGGTTCTTCTTCTATTCATTATGTGGGGATCCCGTTAAAAGACAGGTCTGGTAATATCAGTCCTTCATAAACATGTCCAATGGCTTCCCACCCCAATCAGTAAAAACCAAAGACCCTCCCTCTGGTGGCCGCCAGCCCCTTCCTCCTCCACCTCCCATGTGCTTCCTCTGCTCACCCTCTCTTGACTGCTTGCCGTTCTTCAAACGTGTTAGGTTATGCTCCTTCCTCTGGGCCTCTGTCTGCAATATCCTTTCTCTGTCATCTTTGTGGGCGAGTCTCACTTCTGCAGGTCTTGCTCGTGGGCCTTCTGATGAGCCCTTCCCTGATCACGGTGCTTGCATCGCAGGCTGGCACTCTGTCTGTCTGCCCTGTTTAGTTTTCCTCACGAGATCAGAAAGTCCTGTTTGTCGTATTTGCTGCTTTATGACCAGGACCTAGAAGCACTTGGCACACACTAAGCATTCGTTGCAGATGTAGTAACTGAGTAAATAGCAGTTGTGAATCAGAACACAGTGGAATCTATATCTCCAAAACTTTGTGATGAATAAAACTGGCTAAAATGTCAGAATTTTATGGATCTTAGTTACATGTCATAAGATCTTTCTAAGTAGAATTCATTCTTAGTTGCATGTCCTAAGATCTTTTTAAGGAGGTTTCCTCTTTCTAAGGAGATTCAAAGATACCAGTGAAACTGAAAATTGTCTTGGGTTAAGTAGGTATTGTGAAGTACCAATGGCAGGAAAGGACAGAGACAGCTGTCATTGTGACTGCCATAGTCGATGTCCGTATTGGATATGACTGCATGAGCTGACAGGCCCTGGCACGTGGGAAATAGACAAAATGCACACTGGACATAACAGAGCATTTTTGCAGGGAGCTGGACCAACTCTTTTATATGACTAAGATGCTATTTGCAATTTATGAAAGAAAAAAAGCAAATATGCTCCACACCGTGTCTAGAAGAGCCCTAGTGGCTTCAGGGTAGAAAAACCTTCTTCTGCTTCTCCTCAGCGGAGCATGAAATCACCCCGTTGCCTTTTATCGGGTTACTTACGTAAGGGAATCGTGCCTATTAATAAAGCATCGTGCATCTTGTTTCTCCAAGAGCGATGACAACCAAACTCCTTGCCCGCGCCGCCTTCCCTCTCTGGAGTCACTTTTGCCGCACCGTGTTCTGTTCAGGCTGCATTGGCCGTGAGGGTCAGATTGTTAGTCCAGATGACTTTGAAGTAGTTTTCCTTACGGTAAAGGTTTTCTCCTAAGTCTGTAGCATAGAATCCTTGTTTTGGGGTTGATCCATGTCTAACCTGAAGATAATATAATGCAAATTCTGCTCTCTATTTGTGTATATAAATATTGCATCAGTCCACTGTGGTGAGCAACATTGTCTGTGGTTTTTTTTAGCTTTCCTGGGATTGGATTTGCTTAACTGTGTTCCCTTGTCTTTCAGGTTGTGCTTGAGTCCTTGCTGCTGACACTTACTCCACGATTTTATGCTAATTTCTGCCCTTCTTCTCAGTTGGTGAAAGCTTTCCCACATTCATTTTATTATCAGCCCATTCGAATGTCCATTTAGTGTCAGACATACAATTTTTAAAGTGAGAATTGTGTCCAGCACTTTTATAAAGCCTCTCATGTGGGCATTGACTGCAGTTAAAAAAATAGCAACCTGTTAGGATGGTCACCTTGACGTCATAGTCCAAAGTGTCCCAATAATGGATGTGCAAAAGAATTCTGAAACCATCATAGGAATTAAAAAATGAGAACACCAGCCCACAAAGAATGGTGTCACCCAGGCATTTGGACCACAGTGGACTGATGCAATATTTATATACACAAGTAGAGAGCAGAATTTGCATTATATTTGCCACAGTTTGTATATTTCTGTGCCGTGTAGCATAGACAGCCTAATGTATTTAAAGTAACACTTAAGATGTATTATAGGAATTCAAATTTCAGCTACCTGTTTCTGTTTGCTAATTACAGAACATAAATTTTGAAAAAATAAACTTTTAATTGAAAGTTTTACAAAAAGTCAAATAAAAAACTGCTGATATTTCCATCCAAGGGAAAGAAGATACACATAGTAAATACTTTACAAGTATGTATATTCTTTCACCCACTTTTAGGATTTATACTAAGTCTAAATAGCTGTTTTATAAAGATGTTTATCATTATTATGTACAGTAAGAAAAAATGAACCTAAATGTTGAAGGATAGAATTCATGGAATGAGCTATGGCGTATGCACACAGTGGTGAACTGTGCAGTACTTAACACTATGTTTAAAAGCGTTTTTAATGGCATGTCAAAGACTTACTCCAAAATGTTAAATACAGTGACTCCGTGGATATATGAAAATATACTCACTTTTGTGTAATCGTGTATCATATATGATCCTAAGTATGTAATACTAAACATGAGAAAAAATGCTTGCTAAAAACATACCAAAATACAGAGGGCTGCCACCGTGTGGTGAGATTGGGTGTCTTTTTTGCCTTTTAATTGATATTTTTGTTGGCACAGAACGTTGTTCTCATGTGCCCGAAGAGATTTAAAGATGATCTGGAGACGGTGAGCCTCCTCTCAGAGTCCTGCTGGGGTGGGTAACAGGGAAGATGGGGGCAGGTCAGAGGTGACTCTGGGACATTCGTGCTTGGTGTCTGCGGTGAGGGACAGCGGCTCCGCAGCTCCAGCCCACTGTTCATCGAAGGTCCTTGGTGACTGTCTTACCAGATATTTTCAGATTTCAAGATAAAATGGAGATATGGACTTTTACATAAAACTCTCTAAATTTAACTACCAACAATTAAATTTTTTTGTCGTAAAACAAAGCGTAGGTCAAACAAATCGTCTTAAGAGCAAATCTATCTAGTGTGTTCAGGAAACAACCACAGGTCAGGTTTATGTGGCAGATATCCAGGGCGTAGCACATCTAGTGGAAGCATTTCGGTCATGAGCACGGCTGGGCATTGGCCGTGAACCTGGTGGGTACTGAGTACGCATCCCTGTGGCCCCTACAGTGCATTCCCTGTGGATAGTTTATCAGGTTTCCTTTATTCCCTTCATCGATTCTTCCCTTTCCTTTCTTCCTTCCTCTTTTTTTTCCCTCCCTCTGTCTCTTCCTGTCTTTATTAAATATATAAGATGCAGATTTGATGAATGTTATGTCAATCAAAGATCACCAAGAAGTCTGAAACAGGCAAACCGCAGAAAACTGTCAGGGTGAGAGTAAGAACATTGTTTAGTGGTTCTCAAGCTTTTTGTTCTCAGAACTTCTTTATAATGTAAAATGTATTGTGCCCCCTGAAAAGCTTTCACTTTTATGGGATAAAAATAAATATTTATAAAAATATATAGATTAAAAAATATATAAATTTATGATTTGTTTATATAAATATGTATATAAAACATTTATCATATTAGGATTTGAAATGGACAAATATTTAAAATATTTATTAGTTAATTTTAAATAACAATTATCAACATTTCAAATAAATAACGTTTTAATGAAAATTTTAAAAATTAAATTCCGCCTGGCATGGTGGCTCATGCCTGTAATCCCAGCACTTTGGGAGGCCAAGGCAGGTGGATCATTTGAGGTCAGGAGTTCGAGACCCGCCTGACCAACATGGTGATACCCCATCTCTACTAAAAATACAAAAAAATTAGCCGGGCGTGGTGGCACACACCTGCAGTCCCAGCTACTTGGGAGGCTGAGGCAGGAGAATTGCTTGAACCTGGGTGGCAGAGGTTGCAGTGAGCCAAGATCGTGCCACTGCACTCCAGCCTGGTGACAAAGCAAGACTGTCTCAAAAAAAAAAAAAAAAAATTAAATTCCAATTTAATTTTTGTTTTAATTTACTTTAATTTTAATTTATTTAGTTCTAAAATTATATTTAATTTTGTAATTTATTTTAATTGTATATTAATCTTACATTTATTTTGAAACCAAATGAATGTATTGAGAGGAGAGAAATTGTTTTACATTTTTGCAAATCTCCTTAATGTGTAGCTTAATAAAAGATATCTGGACTATTCTGTTTCTGCATTTAATCTGTTATGAAGTCACCTATCATGAATCTTCTGGAAAATTGCATGTATATTTGTGAGAGAATGAAGGTAAAAATGGCAAACGACATCATAATATTATTATAAAAGTCATTCTGGCCTCCTATAGCCACTGAAAAAGTCTCAAGATGTCCCGGGGGTCCTTGGTCCACACTTGGAGAATCGACGTTCAGGCTCCTTTCTGAGCTGATCGCGTAGCTGAGCACGGTGAACGTCATGTGGTTGAGAACCTGCCCCTTCCAGCCTTCCTCTCTTCCATTAGCTTCCCTAAACCATTCATTTTTACGGCATTATTTTCTGTCAAATACAAACACCAGTGGAAGAGAGAACACGTGAAGCCATTAGTAGCTTAATGCCTTAATGTGAACAAATTTAATTCATTTCAACTTGAGAGTCCATGGGGTCACAACAGAGATGAAAGAGAAAGTACAAGAGCCAGAAATAAGGTTGGAAAGACCCCTGTCCCCAGCAAAAGGCCAATTTCTTCTGGATTGCTTTCTAGATTCTTAGCTCACAACTGTGAAAAGGAGCCATTCCCTCATCTATTTTAATTGCTTATCTTCAAAAACTCTCTGAAATACGGTATCCTGTGGCTACTACCTTCCAGTTTAGGACTTAGGGTTCCAGGAAGAGAAAAGAGTTACAACTACTAATAAAAGTCCATCAAAGTAACTGCTCCTTTTTGAAAGTTTCAGCATTTATTTTGGATATGGGATTACACATGCAGGTGTGTTACATGGATGGGTGTATTGCACCCAGCTAGTGAGTATCATACCCCTGGGTGGTTTTTCAATGCATGCCCCTCCCTTCCTTGCCCCCCGCAGTGCACAGCGCCTGTGGTTCCCGTGTGGACGTCCATGTGTGCTCAAGGCATAGCTTGGAGCACCCAGTTATGAGTGGGAACATGCAGTGTTTAAACCCCACTAATTTCCAGGAAGAAGTATTTTTGTTGATAACCCTGCAGGACACTCTTTTTTTTTTTTTTTATTATACTTTTAAGTTCTAGGGTACATGTGCATAACGTGCGGGTTTGTTACATATGTATACTTGTGCCATGTTGGTGTGCTGCACCCATCAACTCGTTGTTTACATCAGGTATAACTCCCAGTGCAATCCCTCCCCCCTGCCCCCTCCCCATGGTAGGCCCCAGTGTGTGATGTTCCCCTTCCTGAGTCCAAGTGATCTCATTGTTCATTTCCCACCTGTGAGTGAGAACATGCGGTGTTTGGTTTTCTGTTCTTGCGATAGTTTGCTCAGAATGATGGTTTGCAGCTGCATCCATGTCCCTACAAAGGACACAAACTCATCCTTTTTTATGGCTGCGTAGTATTCCATGGTGTATATGTGCCACATTTTCTTAATCCAGTCTGTCACTGATGGACATTTGGGTTGATTCCAAGTCTTTGCTATTGTGAATAGTGCCACAATAAACATACGTGTGCGTGTGTCTTTATAGCAGCATGATTTATAATCCTTTGGGTATACACCCAGTAATGGGATGGCTGGGTCATATGGTACTTCTAGCTCTAGATCCTTGAGGAATCGCCATACTGTTTTCCATAATGGTTGAACTAGTTTACAATCCCACCAACAGTGTAAAGGTGTTCCTATTTCTCCACATCCTCTCCAGCACCTGTTGTTTCCTGACTTTTTAATGATCGCCATTCTAACTGGTGTGAGATGGTATCTCATTGTGGTTTTGATTTGCATTTCTCTGATGGCCAGTGATGATGAGCATTTTTTCATGTGTCTGTTGGCTGTATGAATGTCTTCTTTTGAGAAATGTCTGTTCATATCCTTTGCCCACTTTTTGATGGGGTTGTTTGTTTTTTTCTTGTAAATTTGTTTGAGTTCTTTGTAGGTTCTGGATATTAGCCCTTTGTCTGATGAGTAGATTGCAAAAATGTTCTCCCATTCTGTAGGTTGCCTGTTCACTCTGATGGTAGTTTCTTTTGCTGTGCAGAAGCTCTTTAGTTTAAGGAGATCCCATTTGTCAATTTTGGCTTTTGTTGCTGTTGTTTTTGGTGTTTTAGACATGAAGTCCTTGCCCATGCCTATGTCCTGAATGGTATTACCTAGGTTTTCTTCTAGGGTTTTTATGGCATTAGGTCTAACATTTAAGTCTCTAATCCATCTTGAATTAATTTTCGTATAAGGAGTAAGGAAAGGATCCAGTTTCAGCTTTCTACTTATGGCTAGCCAATTTTCCCAGCACCATTTATTAAATAGGGAATCCTTTCCCCATTTCTTGTTTCTCTCAGGTTTGTCAAAGATCGGATGGCTGTAGATGTGTGGTATTATTTCTGAGGACTCTGTTCTGTTCCATTGATCTATATCTCTGTTTTGGTACCAGTACCATGCTGTTTTGGTTACTGTGGCCTTGTAGTATAGTTTGAAGTCAGGTAGCGTGATGCCTCCAGCTGTGTTCTTTTGATTTAGGGTTGTCTTGGCAATGCGGGCTCTTTTTTGGTTCCATATGAACTTTAAAGCAGTTTTTTCCAATTCTGTGAAGAAACTCATTGGTAGCTTGATGGGGATGGCATTGAATCTATAAATTACGTTGGGCAGTATTGCCATTTTCATGATATTGATTCTTCCTATCCATGAGCATGGTATGTTCTTCCATTTGTTTGTGTCCTCTTTTATTTCACTGAGCAGTGGTTTATAGTTCTCCTTGAAGAGGTCCTTTACATCCCTTGTAAGTTGGCTTCCTAGGTATTTTATTCTCTTTGAAGCAATTGTGAATGGAAGTTCATTCATGATTTGGCTCTCTGTTTGTCTGTTACTGGTGTATAAGAATGCTTGTGATTTTTGCACATTAATTTTGTATCCTGAGACTTTGCTGAAGTTGCTTATCAGCTTAAGGAGATTTTGGGCTGAGACAATGGGGTTTTCTAGATATACAATCATGTCATCAGCAAACAGGGACAATTTGAGTTCTTCTTTTCCTAACTGAATACCCTTGATTTCTTTCTCTTGCCTGATTGCCCTAGCCAGAACTTCCAACACTATGTTGAATAGCAGTGGTGAGAGAGGGCATCCCTGTCTTGTGCCAGTTTTCAAAGAGAATTTTTCCAGTTTTTGCCCATTCAGTATGATATTGGCTGTGGGTTTGTCATAAATAGCTCTTATTATTTTGAGATACGTTCCATCAATACCGAATTTATTGAGCGTTTTTAGCATGAAGGGCTGTTGAATTTTGTCAAAGGCCTTTTCTGCATCTATAGAGATAATCATGTGTTTTTTGTCTTTGTTTCTGTTTATATGCTGGATTATGTTGATTGATTTGTGTATGTTGAACCAGCCTTGCATCCCAGGGATGAAGCCCACTTGATCATGGTGGATAAGCTTTTTGATGTGCTGCTGGATCCGGTGTGCCGGTATTTTATTGAGGATTTTTGCATCGATGTTCATCAGGGAATTGGTCTAAAATTCTGTTTTTTTGTTGTGTCTCTGCCAGGCTTTGTTATCAGGATGATGTTGGCCTCATAAAATGAGTTAGGGAGGATTCCCTCTTTTTCTATTGATTGGAATCATTTCAGAAGGAACGGTACCAGCTCCTCCTTGTACCTCTGGTAGAATTCAGCTGTGAATCCATCTGGTCCTGGACTTTTTTTGGTTGGTAGGCTATTAATTATTGCCTCAATTTCAGAGCCTGCCATTGGTCTTATTCAGGGATTCAGCTTCTTCCTGGTTTAGTCTTGGGAGAGTGTAAGTGTCCAGGAAATTATCCATTTCTTCTAGATTTTCTAGTTTATTTGCATAGAGGTGTTTATAGTATTTTCTGATGGTAGTTTGTATTTCTGTGGGGTCGGTGGTGATATCCCCTTTATCATTTTTTATGCATCTATTTGATTCTTCTCTCTTTTCTTCTTTATTAGTCTTGCTAGCGGTCTGTCAATTTTGCTGATCTTTTCAAAAAACCAACTCCTGGATTCATTGATTTTTTGGAGGGTTTTTTGGTCTCTATCTCCTTCAGTTCTGCTCTGATCTTAGTTATTTCTTGCCTTCTGCTAGCTTTTGAATGTGTTTGCTCTTGCTTCTCTAGTTCTTTTAATTGTGATGTTAGAGTGTCAATTTTAGATCTTTCCAGCTTTCTCTTGTGGGCATTTAGTGCTATGAATTTCCCTCTACACACTGCTTTAAATGTGTCCCAGAGATTCTGGTATGTTGTATCTTTGTTCTCATTGGTTTCAAAGAACATCTTTATTTCTGCCTTCATTTCGTTATGTACCCAGTAGTCATTCAGGAGCAGGTTATTCAGTTTCCATGTAGTTGAGCGGTTTTGATTGAGTTTCTTAGTCCTGAGTTCTAGTTTGATTGCACTGTGGTCTGAGAGACAGTTTGTTATAATTTCTGTTCTTGTACATTTGCTGAGGAGTGCTTTACTTCCAATTACGTGGTCAATTTTGGAGTAAGTACGATGTGGTGCTGAGAAGAATGTATATTCTGTTGATTTGGGGTGGAGAGTTCTATAGATGTCTATTAGGTCTGCTTGCTGCAGAGATGAGTTCAATTCCTGGATATCCTTGTTAACTTTCTGTCTCATTGATCTGTCTAATGTTGACAGTGGAGTGTTGAAGTCTCCCATTATTATTGTATGGGAGTCTAAGTCTCTTTGTAGGTCTCTAAGGACTTGCTTTATGAATCTGGGTGCTCCTGTATTGGGTGCATATATATTTAGGATAGTTAGCTCTTCCTGTTGAATTGATCCCTTTACCATTATGTAATGGCCTTCTTTGTCTCTTTTGATCTTTGATGGTTTAAAGTCTGTTTTATCAGAGACTAGTATTGCAGCCCCTGCTTTTTTTTGTTCTCCATTTGCTTGGTAGATCTTCCTCCATCCCTTTATTTTGAGCCTATTTATGTCTCTGCATGTGAGATGGGTCTCCTGAATACAGCAAACTGATGGGTCTTGACTCTTTATCCAGTTTGCCAGTCTGTGTCTTTTAATTGGAGCATTTAGTCCATTTACATTTAAGGTTAATATTGTTGTGTGTGAACTTGATCTTGCCATTATGATATTAACTGGTTATTTTGCTCATTAGTTGATGCAGTTTCTTCCTAGCCTCGATGGTCTTTACATTTTGGCATGTTTTTGCAATGGCTGGTACCGGTTGTTCCTTTCCATGTTTAGTGCTTCCTTCAGGGTCTCTTGTATGGCAGGCCTGGTGGTGACAAAATCTCTAAGCATTTGCTTATCTGTAACGGATTTTATTTCTCCTTCACTTATGAACTTAGTTTGGCTGGATATGAAATTCTGGGTTTAAAATTCTTTTCTTTAATAATGTTGAATATTGGCCCCCACTCTCTTCTGGCTTGTAGAGTTTCTGCTGAGAGATCTGCTGTTAGTCTGATGGGCTTCCCTTTGTGGGTAACCCAACCTTTCTCTCTGGCTGCCGTTAAGATTTTTTCCTTCATTTCAACTTTGGTGAATCTGGCAATTATGTGTCTCAGAGTTGCTCTTCTCGAGGAGTATCTTTGTGGGGTTCTCTGTATTTCTGTATTTCCTGAATTTGAATGTTGGTCTGCCCTACTAGGTTGGGGAAGTTCTCCTGGATGATATCCTGAAGAGTGTTTTCCAACTTGGTTCCATTTTCCCCCTCACTTTCAGGCACCCCAATCATACTCTTTATTAGTATCTTCATCCTATTTTGTCTTTTGACCTCCTTTAAACTTAATAAGACTTATGCTGCTTTAGTCACCTGTACTTTTTTTAAAAAGCTATTTTTTTCTCTCATTCTGACTTACTTATCCTTACAAGCATTGCTATTTCTTCATTCCTAAGGAAGTACACATTCGATTTAAACATCTGTGCTGACACATCCTTGGAAATTAAATTCTAGTCTTTTTTAATAGGGCAAAATAGAAATATAGTCTCAGGTAATGCTTGCCAGTTAGCTTCCTGCTGGTTTTTGCAGACAGAATTACAAATGTACTTAATCAGAGGGAAATTCCAGTAAACTTCAGCCACTGCATATTTGTGCCTTTGCTTGGGAAGGGTGGATCACTCCTCAAGCTAGCTGCCGCCTGCATCTTCTGAGGGAAGAGCTGCGCCACCTGCGTGGGATGAATTCGATGGGATCGCTGGCCCTGCCGTCTGAGAGTGCGGCTCCCTGAACTGGGAGGACTCTGCTGAGATCAGGTCATGCAATCAGCCTGAGATGTGACCACGGGGGTGAGCTCTAATTATAGTTTTGGTAACATGCCTGAGTTTAGTCAGCAAAAGTAATTCACACCAAGGGGGAATGTGCAAGAGGTCAATAACAGAATGAGAAATTAGGTGCAGGGAAATGGGAGACAAAATGACTTAGAATGCAGGTTGTCAAGGAAGATGAAGTGATGATTAGAGGCAGGCGAGGCTGGCCTACCGGTGGTGAAGGCCTGGGAGTGAAGAGGGCATGTGCTTCATAAAGAAAGTCTTCTGTGCTGCAGGAGAATCACCTGTGGAGAGGGGCGAGTGGGTGAGCCGAGTCAACAGTGCAGGATGGTTTCCCTGTTACCACGTCCAAGCAGAGGTTTATTTGCTGGTAACTGCCATTTCAACAAAACAATACCACTGGAATACTCATAATTTAACTGTTTTTATTACACCACAACTTTGGAAAACATCTTTAAGCAAGGAAAATAAGCCAAGGTTACATAGTACATCAGGAAAAGTATAACCATTAAATTATTTAAATGTGTTTTGTCTATGATATTTAAAAAAAAAAATCTATATTTTCTGCGAGTAGTGAGCAATCAATTGGTTAGTTACTTGTGGCTGTGAGTTTCCTCACCAGCGTTATTGGAAAGGCATCTCCCCTCAGCTTCATTTGCAGGGAAGCCCGAGTCGCTCTCAGCCGCCCCCACCTCTGCACGGCAGCTTCTGTGGAGCCCCTGACACCACAGACCCCAGAGCAGCCCCTGCCGGCAGCGTGCCTGCCCTGGACAGTCCTGAGCCGAGGATCTGTCAGTATAACGGGGATGTTCTGTCTTGTGTAAGGCGTGGAGCAGTGTTTGTTAAGGAATGAATTTGTGAAGAAAAGGCACAGCTGCCCCACACATCGTAGGAACTGAACGAGCACTCGTGGCTTCTCTCTTTGCAGAAATCTCTGTGGACTCTTTTCCGTTCGTGGGAGCAGTGCCTTTTTCTGGGGTGCAGTGGCTTCCTCTCCATACTCACCTCGCACACTCCCTGCTGTGCCTCTGCTCTCCAGTCACTGGTCCCCGAGTCATGCCACGTCCCTGCTGCCTGAGGGGATGCGTGCATGGCCTCCTCTGCCAGGACTGTCTACCTATGTGTTTGGCCTTGACCCCTCACTCACATACCCTTTTCTCCACAATTCTTTCCTGACTCTCCACACCGTGCTACACTCATAGAGTACCGCATGCCTTTCTGACATAGCCGTGTGTCCGTGTGCTATGGGAAGTGTTTTGGTGTATATGACTATTTGCATGTTACAGCACTGTGTCAGTGTGCTGTGTGAAGTGTTTGGTGTATATGAGTATTTGCGTGTTACAGCGGTGTGTCAGTGTGCTGTGTGAAGTGTTTGGTGTATATGACTATTTGCATGTTACAGCGGTGTGTCCGTGTGCTGTATGAAGTGTTTGGTGTATATGAGTATTTGCATGTTACAGCGGTGTGTCCGTGTGCTGTATGAAGTGTTTGGTGTATATGACTATTTCCATGTTACAGCGGTGTGTCAGTGTGCTGTGTGAAGTGTTTGGTGTATATGAGTATTTGCGTGTTACAGCGGTGTGTCAGTGTGCTGTGTGAAGTGTTTGGTGTATATGAGTATTTGCATGTTACAGCGGTGTGTCCGTGTGCTGTATGAAGTGTTTGGTGTATATGAGTATTTGCATGTTACAGCGGTGTGTCCGTGTGCTGTATGAAGTGTTTGGTGTATATGACTATTTCCATGTTACAGCGGTGTGTCAGTGTGCTGTGTGAAGTGTTTGGTGTATATGAGTATTTGCGTGTTACAGCGGTGTGTCCGTGTGCTGTATGAAGTGTTTGGTGTATATGACTATTTCCATGTTACAGCGGTGTGTCAGTGTGCTGTGTGAAGTGTTTGGTGTATATGAGTATTTGCGTGTTACAGCGGTGTGTCCGTGTGCTGTGTGAAGTGTTTTGGTGTATATGACTATTTCCATGTTACAGCGGTGTGTCCGTGTGCTGTGTGAAGTGTTTGGTGTATATGAGTATTTGCATGTTACAGCGGTGTGTCCGTGTGCTGTGTGAAGTGTTTTGGTGTATATGACTATTTGCATGTTACAGCACTGTGTCAGTGTGCTGTGTGAAGTGTTTGGTGTATATGAGTATTTGCGTGTTACAGCAGTGTGTCCATGTGCTGTGTGAAGTGTTTGGTGTATATGAGTATTTGCATGTTACAGCGGTGTGTCCGTGTGCTGTATGAAGTGTTTGGTGTATATGAGTATTTGCATGTTACAGCGGTGTGTCCGTGTGCTGTGTGAAGTGTTTTGGTGTATTTGACTATTTGCATGTTACAGCGGTGTGTCCGTGTGCTGTGTGAAGTGTTTTGGTGTATATGACTATTTCCATGTTACAGCGGTGTGTCCGTGTGCTGTGTGAAGTGTTTGGTGTATATGAGTATTTGCGTGTTACAGCGGTGTGTCCGTGTGCT
Organism: Macaca fascicularis; assembly: GCF_037993035.2. NCBI lineage: Eukaryota > Metazoa > Chordata > Mammalia > Primates > Cercopithecidae > Macaca > Macaca fascicularis. Next base: position 194,374,634 of record NC_088379.1, on the reverse strand, counting down.
GTGTGAAGTGTTTTGGTGTATATGAGTATTTGCATGTTACAGCAGTGTGTCAGTGTGCTGTGTGAAGTGTTTGGTGTATATGACTATTTGCATGTTACAGCGGTGTGTCCGTGTGCTGTGTGAAGTGTTTTGGTATATTTGAGTATTTGCATGTTACAGCAGTGTGTCCGTGTGCTGTGTGAAGTGTTTGGTGTATATGACTATTTCCATGTTACAGCGGTGTGTCCGTGTGCTGTGTGAAGTGTTTTGGTGTATTTGACTATTTGCGTGTTACAGCAGTGTGTCAGTGTGCTGTGTGAAGTGTTTCGGTGTATATGACTATTTCCATGTTACAGCAGTGTCCGTGTGCTGAGGGAGGTGTTTTGGTGTATATGAGTATTTGCATATTACAGCGGTGTGTCCGTGTGCTGTGTGAAGTGTTTCAGTGTATATGACTATTTCCATGTTACAGCGATGTGTCCGTGTGCTGTGTGAAGTGTTTTGGTGTATATGACTATTTCCATGTTACAGCAGTGTGTCAGTGTGCTGAGGGACATGTTTTCATGTATATGAGTATTTCCATGTTACAGCTGTGTGTCAGTGTGCTGAGGGAGGTGTTTTGGTGTATATGAGTGTTTCCATGGTACAGCCGTGTGTCCGTGTACTGAGGGACGTGTTTCGGTGTATGTGACTCCATGTTTTCTGTGCACTAGATGGGGTGCAGTGTTTTGCCTGTCTTTCTCCAGCGCTTCATCCTCAGTGCCTGCTACAGTGTTGGACACACAGTAGGAGTTCAGTAAATGCTAATGAACAGTTGACTAAATGGGCGAAAACCTTTATGGAATACCTACCATGCTCCAGACACGGCTAACCGATGAGAAGAAAGTGGAATCAGCAGAACAAGTGGCCTGTGAAGATGCCAGTGTGTGAGAAATGCCTGGCTGACTGTGAACAGGGATATCATGAAACGGATGCATATGATGCATAGTGTAATTATGCCACTTACGGCAGAAAAACATCACCCTTTTATCAAACGCTCCACGGTGTCCATCAAAGATCATGGTATCCTTTATCTCTGCAATACTGTGTGAGCATTGCAGTTCTGGAAGGGCTTCGAGTCAAGTTCTGATTAATTCTTGGTGGTGTTATGTGGCTGTAGACGTAGAGTTGACTGTGTGTGTTTTCCCTTTTTCTTTTAAGTGCTGACAATCTGGATTAAATTTCCCTTTTTGGAGTGGGAAGCAAGCAGCAAAGTCACTGTCACCGGTCCTTGGAGAAGAATGGCTTCTAGTACTTTGAACACATCACCTCAAAGTAACCTCTTTGGAAGATTAGCGGAAAGAAGCAAAACTCTGAAGACCTTGGTTCACGGTGGATGTTGATTTTGTTTTTCTTTTGGCGTTGATTGTAATCGCTTCGTCACAAAGCTCAGATGCAGGGTTTATTTCCAGTTCTTTCACTGTGCTTCTTACCTCAGAGTCAAACCGTTGCCATACTCTCCACATAGTTGGTTTTCAGTATTTAAATTGCATGCGTGAGGGACTCAGATTTGTGACGCTGCTTTACATATTTTACTGTAAAAAATATAACCCTAAATCTAGAGTATAAAGGCTTTGTGCTATGCAAGCAAGGAAAAGAGTTACTTACGGCTTATATCCATGTGTGGACTACGACTGATAGAATTGCAGTTGCCAAAGAGAAGTCTACAAACTCTTCCTAACTACGTAGTACAGTCTGAATTTAGCCCCCCAACATAGGGGGATGTTTTAATGGACAAGCACTTAATTTATTTCAAGGTTTTGAGGATTGATCTAATAAGCACTTGTTAAGCACCGGTTATGTGCCAAGGCCAGGACTGCACCCTGGAGAGTCAAGGAAGCATAAGACTTGATTTCATGGATCTCAGAATCTACTGCTATGGCAACATTAAAATATGAAAACCAGAGTGCAGAAGAGCAGTGGGTAGGTCTTAGGGAGGAAGGCTGGTATGAAAGGTGGCGTCTGAAATCATACTTAGTCATCTTTACATATGACAATTTTTATGGAAGAATGAAACCTTCAGGATTGAATGATATTTTCATTTTAGCAAATTGGCCATCTCTTTTATTTGAGCTTATAAACATGATTGAATGTGTAAAGTAGTGAGACAAGAAAAAAAATACCTTAGAGCGACCTCGCTTTATTATGTGAAAAATGACCAACTGGCAGATAGGAAAGATACACGGTGAGGTTCAGGTTTCAGGACGTGCCAAAAAATTCAATGCAGTTACCACATAGAAGCAAGAGCTAGGAGAATTTCTGAGAGAATTTTCAATCTTTAGGTCAGACAGCAAGGATGTGAGGCAGTAAAATTAAATTACACTGAGTTACATCAATGTTCACTATCTGGTATGTACAGAAACACGCAACTGCAGACACACAGACACACTGACACACAGACACACAGACACACAGACACACAGAGACACACAGACACACACAGACACACTGACAGACACACAGACACAGACACACAGACATACAGAGACACACAGACACACACAGACACACAGACACACACAGACAGACACACACAGACACACTGACAGACACACAGACATACAGAGACACACAGACACACAGACACACAGACACACAGACACACACAGACACACAGACACACAGACACAGACACACAGACACACAGACACACAGACACACAGACACACACAGACACACTGACAGACACACAGACACAGACACACATACAGAGACACACAGACACACAGACACACAGACACACTGACAGACACACAGACACACAGAGACACACTGACAGACACACAGACACACAGACACACTGACAGACACACAGACACACAGAGACACACTGACAGACACACAGACACACAGACACACAGAGACATACAGAGAGACACACAGACACACAGACACACTGACAGACACACAGACACACACTGACACACTGACAGACACACACAGACACACAGACACACACAGACAGACTGACAGACACACAGACACAGACACACATACAGAGACACACAGACACAGACACACAGACACACTGACAGACACACAGACACACTGACAAACTGACAGACACACACAGACACACAGACACACTGACAGACACACAGACACACAGAGACATACAGACACACACAGACACACAGACACAGACACACAGACACACAGACACACAGACACACTGACAGACACACAGACACACAGAGACATACAGACACACACAGACACACAGACACACACAGACACACAGACACACTGACAGACACACAGACACACTGACAGACACACAGAGACATACAGACACACACAGACACACAGACACACACAGACACACAGACACACTGACAGACACACAGACACAGACACACAGACATACAGAGACACACAGAGAGACACACAGACACACAGACACACAGACACACACAGACACACTGACAGACACACAGACACACAGACACACAGACACACTGACAGACACACAGACACAGACACACAGACATACAGAGACACACAGAGGGACACACAGACACACAGACACACAGACACACTGACAGACACACAGACACAGACAGACATACAGAGACACACAGAGAGACACACAGACACACAGACACACACAGACACACTGACAGACACACAGACACAGACACACAGACACACAGACACACTGACAGACACACAGACACAGACACACAGACATACAGAGACACACAGAGAGACACACAGACACACAGACACACACAGACACACTGACACACAGACACAGACACAGACAGACACACAGACACACTGACAGACACACAGACACAGACACACAGACATACAGACACACTGACACACAGACACACACAGACACACAGACACAGACACACAGACATACAGAGACACACAGAGAGACACACAGACACACAGACACACAGACACACACAGACACACTGACACACAGACACAGACACAGACAGACACACAGACACACTGACAGACAGACACAGACACACAGACATACAGAGACACAGACACACAGACACAGACACACAGACACAGACACACAGACACACAGACACACAGAGAGACACTGACACACAGAGACATACAGACACAGACACACAGAGACATACAGACACACTGACAGACACACAGACACAGACACACACAGACACACAGACACACAGAGACATACAGACACACAGACACAGACACACACAGACATACAGAGACACACAGACACAGACACACAGAGACACACAGAGAGACACACAGACACACAGACACACAGACACACAGACACAGACACACTGACAGACACACAGACACACTGACAGACACACAGACACAGACACACAGACATACAGAGACACACAGACACACAGACACATACACACAGACACACAGAGACACACTGACAGACACACAGACACACAGAGACACACAGACACACTGACAGACACACAGACACACAGACACACAGACACACAGACACACTGACAGACACACAGACAGACACACAGAGAGAGCTTCTTAGGGCTGCAGGAACAACATGCCATAAGTGTCAGTGATGAAACTGATGTTTCAGTGCCTCGAAACGTCAGGAAACGGTTCTCACAGTGTCCCAGCTACGGAAGCTCCAAGTCTGAATCAGGGTGTTGGCCGGGCTGTGTTCCCTCCGGAGGCCCCAGGGGAGAGTCCTTCCTGGTCTCCAGCTTCTGGTGGCTGCAAGTGTCGTGGTTCGTGACAGCAGCACTCCAGTCCCTGCCTGTGTCTTCACGTGCACTTCTCTGTGCATCTCTGTGTGTGTCAGATCTTTGTCTTTCTCTTACAAGGACACTTATTGGATTTAGGGACCACTTGGATAATCCAAGATAACCTCATTTCAAGACCCTTCATTTTATAACTTTGGCAAGACTTTTTTTTTTTTTTTTTTTCCCCAATAAGGCCACAGTCACAGGTTCTGGGTGGACATATCATTGGAGGGGAGACAATTCAACTCACTTTATACACAAACACGTGTGTGTATCTATATCTCTGTATAATTGGCCACTGTGAAATCATTAATAAAAACGCTGCCCTTTTTTTTGAGATGGAGTCGCACTCTGTCGCCCAGGCTGGAGTGCAGTGGCGCGATCTTGGCTCACTGCAACCTCCACCTCCCAGGTTCAAGCGATTCTCCTGCCTCAGCCTCCCGAGTAGCTGGGACTACAGGTGCCCACCACCTCGCCCGGCTAATTTTTGTGTTTTTAGTAGAGATGGGGATTCACTGTGTTGGCCAGACTGGTCTTGATCTCTTGACCTGGTGATCCACCCGCCTCGGCCTCCCAAAGTGCTGGGATTACAGGCGTGAGCCACCACACCCAGACAAAACACTGCCCTTTCTATAGAAAAACTGGTCAAGCACTGGACAGTTTACTAAAAAAGAAACAGTAAATAGATGAAAAATGAAACCTAGGTTCAAAAGCATGAATAATGAATCTTGATTTTAATGATGGTTTCATCAGTGTATACATATGTCCAAACTCATCAAATTGTACATTAAATATGTGCAGTTTTTCATATTGATTTTACCTCAACAAAGCTATTACAAATACAAATAACAAAAAACGCAAATAAAATGACAAGATACAAATACATTTAACTATCAAAATGATAGAGATTATAAAACAGTGCTGCTGGCTGGGTGTGGTGGCTCACACCTATAATCCCCGCACTTTGGGAGGCTGATGTGGGTGGATCACCTGAGGTCAGGAGTTCAAGACCAGCCTGGCCAACATGGCGAACCACCATCTCTACTAAAAATACAAAAGTTAGCCGGGATGGTGGTGCATGCCTGTGATCCCAGCTACTCGGGAGGCTGAGGCAGGAGAATCGCTTGAACTCAGGAGGCAGAAATTACAGTGAGCTGAGATCAGGCCACTGGACTCCAGCATGGGCAACAGAATGAGGCTCCATCTCCAAAAAAATGACAAACAAACAAAAACCGTGCTGTGGAGTGTGCATTGAGACAGGCATTTTCCAACACTGACTTTCTGGAAGCAGGGAGAAGAGACAGAAATTTCAGCAAAGGATAAAGTCTTTATCCTGCACCCATGTTTCCAGGAGTCTAGATAATTCGATACAGGGTAAAGTCACAGATTTATTTAATCATGTTAATTAGTTATGTAACATAGATAATATAATAACATTGTATGTTAATATATAATATACATATATTATGCTAATACAGTAATCTATAACTGTATTATGTTACATATTTATATTGATTAATATATTGATATTTAAATTAACACATTTTAATATATTACTGTAATCATAATAGCGAAAGAGAGGACACATTGTACTACCAAATATTATACAGTCATTCAAATTAAGGTTTCGAAGAACATAAAAAATTTTCCATATCAACTATTTTTTGTGGAAACATCATCTTTGTTTTGATTTATATATTTGACTTTAATTTTTTAATTTTTATATACTATCAATTGAAATAAAAATACAAAATTGGATATGTAGTATGATACCAATTTTGTAAAATCAATCCATATATATTTAAGTGTATATCTATACAAAGACTAGAAACAAGCTATCAATATGTTACCAGCAATTATATGAGTGATTTTAATTTTCTTTATCATATACTGAATTTTCCAAATTATTTTTACAATAAAAATAATGTTCTAAAAAGAAAATAACTATTTGGTTGTTCTGTACTATTGTGGAAAATGGGAAATACTACCTAAAACTATTTTACATTTCAGTGTTAGTTTATCTCTCAAGAATATTCTATATTTAATGTGATATGAATGAGGTCTGCCTTAATGTCAGAGGAATTTAATGAATAGAATTATGGATTTTGCATTTGTATGAGAGCACTAGGTGTTTTCCAGCATATTTATTTATAGGTGAGGAAAATGATCCACAAAGGGACCACGTTTCTGTAAAAATCACAGGTTGCCAGAGGCTTCTCTGTTGGGGTTCATGGAGAGCTGGCTGTATTGGTGGTTTATTACTATGTGACAAATCACCACAACTCAGTTGCTAAAAACAACACATATCTATTCTCTTACAGTTTCTATGGTCAGGAATCTGGGTGTGACTTACCTGGGTCCTCTGCTGCAGGGCCTCTCGCGAGGCCTCAGCTTAGGTGTTGACCCGGTCTCATGTGAAGTCTTGGTTGAGGAAACACCTGCTTCCCGTCTCACACAGCTGTTGGAAAGATTCAGTGACTTCTGGGCTGTTGGACTGAGGGCCCCACTTCCCAGCTGACTGTCAGCGGGAATTTTCTCCCAGTTCCTTGCTGTGTATGTCTGTGTAGCAAAGTATCGGGCTTCATCAATGCCAGCAAGAGAGGAAGTCTCCTGGCAAGATGGAAGCCACAATCTTGTGTATCCCAGTCACTGAGAGGACATCCCACTGCCGTTGATGGATTATATTAGACAGACACAAGCCGCTATGTTGGCCTGCACTCAAGGTGAGGGGATTGCACGAGGGCTTAGACACCAGGTGACCGGGATCATCGAGGGCCATCCTCGAGTCTGTCTACCACACTGGCTCTCCAACAGGCTTGCAAAATTATGGCCAGATGCTGTTTGTAACGTAACTATTGGTGAAATCAAACAGTGAAGTGGCGATCTTTAACTTTATATCTGTGTATGTATAAGCAGTGCCTAATACATAGGAGATGCTAATACACACTTGTTCAATTTTGTTATTCATTTAACAGATATACATCTTGTGCTAACTGGGTGTCAGATGGCTTTTGAGGTGATGGGGCTGTATTGGTTAACAAAACAAAGTCCTCGCCTTCATGCAACTTACAGCCTACTAAAGGGCGCTCATGTGACATCAACAAGGAAACACACACTTAGTCCTATCTGTTACTAAAGGGCGCTCATGTGACATCAACAAGGAAACACACACTTAGTCCTATCTGTTACTAAAGGGAGCTCATGTGACATCAACAAGGAAATGCACTTAGTCCTTCGTATCTGTGAGTTCTGCATCTGCTGATTCAACCAGCCACGAGTCAAAAATATTTGCCAAAAAAGCCCTTTAAATTGTATTGAACATGTACAATTTGTTTTTATTTTTCTCTAAATGACACAGTGTAACAACGATTTGCATAGCATTTACATTGTAGTATATGTTACCAGTAATCTAGAGATGATTTAAAGTATAGGGAGAATGTGCATAGGTTACGCTGAATACTACACCATTGCATGTCAGGGACTTGAGTGCTAGGGACTCTGGTATCTGGGGGAGGTCCTGGAACCAATTGCTCATAAATACTGATGGATGACTGTATGTTGTATCTTGATGCAATGAATAAACAAAGCAGATAACAGTAACTGACAAGCGGTAGAAGGTGAGGGAAAATGAAGGGGTTGCTATTTGCGTGTTTATATGGGATGATCAGGGCAGACCCCACAGAGGGGATATTTAACAGAAACTGAAAGTACGGGAAGCAGTCCTGAGAACATGTAGACCAAGAGAGCTCGGTGTGGCCATGGGAAGGGACTGGTCAGATCTCGTGGCCCCTGGGGACTGGGTGACTATTAGCTGCTAGCCAAAAGCCGGCTGCCGCCCTGAAATCTACCACTGTCAGCCAGTAACCAAGCATGGCAGGGTATAAAGGCAGGCCTGCTGCAAGGAGGTGAAAGACCCCTCTGCTGGGCAGCCTGGCTGGAGGGTTCTACTACCAGCCTTGCCAAAAGTTTCTCAGAATTGCACTGCATTTTAAGATTTTGCGTCCCCAGCCTCCTCCAGCCCCTTCTCGTTTTCCTCCACAGGCATTTCTCTCAAATAATCTCGAGTGTCAGATACCATTCCGGTGTTTGCTGCTCCCAGAACCCAAACATACACAATGTTCCAGCAGAGGCTGCACAAAACAAAGGCCCTGAGGAGCCTGGCATTTTCCAGGAGCATCAGGGAGGCCAGTGCGGCGTTTATGGAGAATACATGAAACTAGGCCTCATAAAACTTAGAAACTAGGCCTCATATAAAAAAAAAAAAAAAATTAACACCAGGTGGCTCTGGATAGGGTCCCACCCTGCCTCGATAGGGACCCACCCTGATAGGGTCCCACCCTGCCAATTCTGGGAAACAACCTCATGGGGTCCCACCCTGCCAATTCCGGGGGTCCCACCCTGCCTCGAAGTTCCCGGAATCAACAACTCCAGGAAAAAACCTCATAAGGTCCTGCTCTAACCAATTAGAACAAGACACCTTGCTCAGGCCATAGCTAGACCCAATTACCACGCGCCTTAAGCTTTGTTTGAATTTCGCGCCATAAGCTGTGTTTGAACTTGTGTTTGCCTATATAAACAGCCTGTAACAAGCAGTCGGGGTCCCAGGGCCAACTTAGAGCTTGGGACCCTAGCGCGCTAGTAATAAATAACTCTCTGCTGTGAATCTCGTGTCGGTGATCCTTCGCCGCGACCCCTGCCCAGGGGGAAATCGACAGTTCGGTTCCAACATTAGAGGGAGAGTGGGAGATGAGGCCAGAAATGCACTTGAAGTCCTTGCGGAAGAAAAATAGTTGACTTGCTTATTATAAAACCCTTTTTGTTAAGGAGGAAATAAAAACTGTTAACCAACGGCATCTGTATCCATTACAGAATTTAACGGAAGGGCATCAAATAGCCGGTACCGTACAATCTTCCATTAGCAGCGTTCAGCACATCTGTCTAGGTAGTAAACCTAGGTAGCCCAGTTCTGGGCCATTAAAATTTTGATGTAACCCATTAACGAAACTTATGGCCTTAGTTCAAAGGGCTGTTGCCATTGTGTCTGTGAGAGCAGTACTGCAGAGTGCATTTTATGCAAATCTAATAGATTTTAATGAGTGATCCTGCTTAATAAGCTAGTTAGACCATTCGGGCATTTACTTGAGAGTGACCACAAATCCCTTTGTCTGAAACCATTTCACAGCGCTAACATTTAACTGAAACAGCACTTAACACAACGCCAGGCACACAGGGAGCACTGAGTGTTATGTTACTGATGACGGGGATGGAAAACAGGGGTCTTACCCAGTGTGTCAGTCTCGATGCTCCTGAGTGACCCAGACAAAAAAGGACTAGAATCTTTCTTTTCAGGAGTTTGTGTCTTAGATCCTTGTTTCACCACAAAGCATAAGCTTGACGTAGCCTGAACTTGACAGCACTTTCCACAGGGCACTTAAAAATACTTTTACCTCCCTTCTTTTACTTCCATAAACCATGACAGGTCTTTGCTCAGCCTCCGATAAGCCAAAGATTAGAAACTCCCTTTAAACTTCAGAAACAGAGCAACGCTCAGTCAGGCGGTAAAAGCTGCAGAAACTGGTCTTGAATATCATCACTGTGTATCAACTGAAATCAGATGAAGAGCTTCACAGTCACCCAAAGTTCTTTTTATACTAATCAGATGCTCTTCAAAGGTGTAATTACCATTTAAAAATGACTTTGGAGTGCAGGATGCACAATAGATTTCTAATGTCTTTTAATTTCTTTCGATGTTTCTCATATTTCATCAGCGTTTTCTTGTTTTACCAATGAGTCACAGGACTTTCAAGGACTCTTCCTCTCCCACAGTTAAAATGCTAAACAGAAGCTAAGCTCACATGAAAAACTTGTCTCAATGACCAGAGAAGGACTATACGAATTACAATTTGGATTTCAGGGATTATCAACTTGTCCGATACCCCGTTTGCCTCCACGTTGAGGAGAGAACTATTTCCAGCCCCAGAGTCAAGCTGCCTCATTGCACGGAAGAGGGGCTAAAATAAGAAGCCTGCTTATTGTCACAACTTGTAGTACAGCTGACACTTAGACTAAATCTGCCCTTGAAGCTCAACCTCTTTGCCCTACTCCTGTCGTGTGTCTTGGCATCTGGTATCATTTCAAAAGGGTAAGAATGGCATAGAGAAGGTTTCTTGTTGCTAAACATGGAGTAGGAATATTTTAGTGAAGTGTCAAGTTTTGTGGCCAAAGTAAAAACAAGTGTGCACACTTGGAGTGAGCTGCCCGCAAAGCAGCACACTTGGTTCTGGGTGGGCAGCTGGCTGAGGTCTCCTGGTCTGGAGGACAGATCCTGGCTTTTACATCTTCCATGTCTTGCTATTTCTCTTTGGATGAGGCACAAATGTCTGAAGATGTCCTCCAGGCCCAAGAGGACCTGCTGCTATTCTATCCAGTCTTGTCTTTCGCGAGCCACTGTGCTTCAGCCACACTGCTTTTCCTTCCACTCGTCTTTCCTTTTTGCCAGGTACAAGGCCTTTGCACGTTCTAAACCCTCTAACCCAGAACACTGTTTCTTCTATTTATCTCAATAACCCCAACCCCTTCTTTACATTCTATTTCAAGCTACCCAGGAAAGCTCTCCCTGCCCTCTGCCCAGCCCGGGGCCTGCTGTTGTGGGTCCTCACAGCACCAAGGGCCTCCCCTCACTGTACGCATGGGTTGTGTGGTTCTATTTGTGCATGCAAATGTTTGATTCAGGTCTACACCCTCCAGCCCCCTTACAGAATATGCTCCTAAGGGCAGGTATGGGGTCTGGTTTTGCCCACCCCTGCATCTGCATAACATAGCACCGTGCCCAGCAGAGGAAGGAGAAAGTGCTCCATGAGCATCTGCTGACCCAATGCCTGACCCGGTTCTCTAGAAGGATTGCTTGTGCTCTCGTTGCACAGACGTGCTGCAGGAGCCTCGGCTGTTCTCCAGAATTCTGGCTCTCCATCTTGAAATGATTCTGTGAGTGGACCAGAGTCAGGAGCCCTGCCGTCCTTCCATACCTCTGCAGTTAATGAGTTTTCAGGCACAGGGAAACCATTTAATGTCTCTATGTCTTCTCACATGTAAAATTGGATTTTTAATATCAGCTTTATTTACCTTGCCGAGTTATTCTTCTATAACAAGAACATTAAGAGCCTGGCTTATATTAGTTTGAGCGAGACATTGTTGGTGTGAAAAGGATTGGTTATGGGCAGTTTCTTACTTCCACACACAGCGGATTCCTACACATGTGTTTCAAAGTTGAATAACAAACAATAATGAGGGAGACATTTCCAGAGAACTAAAAATATATTCTAAAATTCCCAATAGTGGTTAATTATGTGCTGCCTCCCTCAGATTCAGACACCCATGAGACAGGTGAGAACTTCCAATGCACACAGCACAGGTGGCCACCAGCCATCCTGGGGATGGGAAAGGTGACCCGGGCACCTCCTCTTCCCGGTCTGACCACTCCTCTGCCCACTGCTGCAGCAGCCACAGCATTTCCACATCTTTAGGAAGCTTTGGGTGGCTGGAAACAGATATCCAGATATCGGGAAAAACAGTTCTGTCTTCTTGCCATCTGTGGTAGATTGCAAGTGTGACCCCAAATCTTTACTCTTTCTTTTTTCTCCAGCCTTTGCCATGTAGTTTTACAGAGGTCTCCCAGTTTGACACTGGGCTTAGCGCTGTGAATTAGTCAAGGTTCTCCAGAAGAATAGAAACAATAGGATACGTGTGTATATATATAAAATAATGTTGTTCATAATATTATTTTTATTTCTTTATTTCTTTGAGACAGAGTCTTGCTCTGTCACCAGGCTGGAGTGCAGTGGCGCGATCTCAGCTCACTGCAACCTCTGCCTCCTGGGTTCAAGCAATTATCCTGCCTCAGCCTCCCAAGTAGCTGTGACTACAGGTGCATGCCACCATGCCCAGCTAATTTTTTTATATTTTTAGTGGAGATGGGGTTTCACCATGTTGGCCAGGATGGTCTCAATTTCTTGTCCTTGTAATCTGCCAGCCTCGGCCTCCCAAAGTGCTGGGACTACAGGTGTAAGCCACTGCGCATGGCCCATAATATTATTTTATAAATATATACTATAAGAAATTGGCTCACGTGATTATGAAAACAGAAGTCTCATGATATGCATTTGCAAACTGCAGACCTAGGAAAACTGATGGACTAATTCTAGTCCAAATGCTAGTGGGCTTCCAAGAGAAATTCTGATGTTTCCGTTCAGGTCCACAGGCAGAAACACAAAACACAAAACCCAATGCCCCGGTTCACAGCGGTCAAGCAGAAAGAGTTCCCTCTGACTTGCTCTGTTCAGGCCTCCAGCTGACTGGCTGAGGCCCACCCACATCAGTGGGACAAGCTGCTGTGCTCGGTCTGCCAACGTAAATGCTAATCTCATTTGGAATCACCCTCCAGACAGACCCAGAATAATGTTGAACCAAATTTCTGGGCACCCTGTGGCCCAGTCAAGTTGACACATACAATTCACCATCCCACCATGAGATTTGCTGTTGCCAGTGGAATGTTCACAGATGAGATGCCAGCAGAGCCTTGAAAGACTCTAGACCCATCAGGCCACCCAGGTAGTCACTCAGGAATGCACGTTGATGGAGGATGCTTTCCTGGCCACTGTGGCAGGTGAAGGGAGTGTGGTGTCCCCTGTACTGTCCTTTGCAGGAGGTGACACACGCCGTTTCCACTCGTGATTCCTGCCCGACTTGCATGAACAGTCTGCACAAGGTGGGGTGTTCCAGCCAACTCCTACAGATCTTGTCATTGCTGATTTGACATTCACTAATCATAGGGCCAAACTAACGGCCAAAGGTGTCTCCATCACCCTTCAGTCCCGCTTTCGAGGTAGCATAAAGATCATAGCACAAGCCCTCCAGCCACAGACAAATCTGTGATTTGTTTCATGCCGAATAAGGGCTCTCCCTACTTTGTGACTTCTCCCCTCTGTGGTCATGGAGGCTTCGGTCCATGCTTCCTGTACTCCTGCCTCCCACCCCATCCTGGTGCTGCCTGGGCAGCCCTGTGTGGCATGCCAGTGCTCCTTTTTCTTGGGAGCTGTAAGAAACAAGCTCTTATTTCAAAGGCAGTTGTTCCTGTCTGTGTCTATCACTTTACCATACCCAAATTAAATCCTGAATTCAAATCGTTAAACATGGGGAATGCAAGCGTATTATGTGAGTAGAAGGAGTGGAATATCTGTGGACAGCCCTAATAACTCAGACCCTTGGTTCCCACAGTGTTCTGGGCACGCCAGCTGATCTTTGCTGACACTGACCTCCGTGCATGGCATTTGCTGCCATCCCTGGCACGACAGGAGGTTATGGTTGTTGAGTGCAGTAATTCCTTAACCACTTTGCTCTCCTGCCTTTTTATTGTCAATAAACACTATAACATATGCTAAATTTAGCATTCTGTGAAATGAGAAAGGGGGTATGATATTGTTTCTAAGGTGGAAACCAAGACAGCGAGAGACCTTACTGCACCATTCTGTGGCTTCCCAGCACCAGGTCAGTCTGATGATCCAGGTCTCACACTGGCACCTTCAGGAAACCATGGTGCCACGAAGTTAAAATCTTATTTGAATCCAAATAAAGGACATATTCAGACTCCTAGTGGCTCATGACCTGAAGTCCAAGGTTTATTCGGAATTAGTGGAGACAGCACTGGTAAATATATATGCTTTTTTAAAATGAAGGGTCCAAAAATAGGACATTTCCCTAAGCATTAACTCAGACTGAGAAATTTGTACCACTGATTTGGAGCCTGGGGGGAACTAGGCAAAAACTTCATGAGCTTATTCCGGGACCCCCACCTGAGTAGAGGCCTCAAAGCCCTAAGGACACAAAATTTCACTGGCGGCTTGTGGCCAATAACAGAAAAGGCAGAATCATGAGCAAGCCGGCTGTGTGCCCACCCAAGAGAGTGCTCACAAACGCTTGGCGACGCTCCCCGCCTGTGTACTCCCTCTTTCAGCCTGGATGGCTTTCCGCATTCACAGTGTGCATCCTCGTGACATTAAAGACATTATCCCACGGCGCTTACTCTGAGCAAAGCTTCCTCTTTTCAGCTCCCACAGCTTGGCTGGTGCCGCTCAAGAGTCCCCCACAGTCCTGGCATCTGGTTTCCTTGTGGGAGGCACCTGCCCTGCTGAAAGACAGGAGGCTGGGGAAAGAACAGTTAGAACAGGATCCCCGGGGCTCCGATGCTTAAGGGAAAGCAACGTGGCCTTGGCTGGGGATCTGCTCACAAGAGGCTTAAACAGAGGCCCCGTTGCTGCCTACGAGAAGTTTGGACGAGCTGTGATGAGGCAATTGAAAGAAAACCTTCCGAACACAGTGCAAATCCATTTCATAAACAAAAGAAGCCTTTTGTATGCTCTCTGTGCCCCTACAGGGTACACTCAGTGCACAACTACATGCTGTTCTGCGAGAAAATGAAACGACTAGAATTTTTAATATCATGTCTGAGATTTCCTGTGGGAGTTGGTGTACACTTTCTACTAAGTTCAAGGTGCAATTTTCCTCTAATTGTTTTCAATAGTTCCTTCCATTGTTAGCAACTTTCAGAAAAATATTGTCAGATTGCTTTCCCTAGAGGGAATAGAAGAGAATAAAATCCCATGATTTAATCTTTAAAAAGTTGAGAAATAAAGTCAAAAACATCCAAATTTAATGCTGCCTTTTCTAGTTTATACATGTTACGTTAATATCTAAATGATGTCCAGAAGTATTTACTTGTCTCATATTTACAAAACTTGATCACAGATTTTAAGAAAATTGTTCTGGCTTTTGTTATTAATGTTCTCAGGAACACTTGACATGAAAGTTCTGGTTTCCTATAAAGCAGATTTTCAAAATTTTTGGAGAAACTTAAAATAGATCTACTCGGTTCTGGTGAGGGCAGAATATTCAGAGGATATAGCATGACAGTAGCATAGGATTTTGTGCCTCAGAGCATTTACCATTGATTACAGGTCTTTAGGCTGGATTCTGACCTGGAGGTAGTGTCCACTGACTTCACGGCAGTCTCTCTTCTGCAAATAGCAGTAGTGCTTTGCCTCATCCTTATGGAAATGATATAGTGGGATCTGAAGACATGTGCTAGCCCCCTCAAAGTTCTAAACATTCCAAAAGCGTCGTTTACTCACTAGATCCTTAATAGATCTTCCTTCTAATATGGATTTAAAATTTTTTTTTTATATCACTCTTGCTTTCATGATTGGAAAAGGTGTTATTTAGAGAAATAAGGCAAATGGAAAACTTTAAGATTGACATTTGCCTAAGGTGCCTCAAACATTTCTAGAACATTAGGTAGATTATCACTTGATCTGCTTTGTTTGAAAGCAAATTGGTTTCTAGAAGACCCACTTTGACTCTGATGGTGAGGCCTGCGGAGGTTTTCATCGCAGATGTTTACCCTGAGGAGAACCCCTGAACGCGGTGACCAGATGAAAGGCAGCTCAAGGCTGAGCTCTTGGGACTCACCTCTGCCGTCAGCCACATTTTCCTCTGAGTTTATGAAAATGATGCACCCTTACCCTCAATGCTACAGTTCTTGAGTTAGGATTGTGAAAGTTGATTATCGAAATTGAGCCATTCTTGTCATACCCAACTAAATCAGAGAGGAGGGGTCTGAGTAAAGGGCACTCAGGGTACATAACGCCTCCCTAGAAATGCTGTTCTCTCCAAGTCCCGTGGCTGAAACTGCCTGTTATAACCAGAGACCACTTTTATCTGTAGCAGGTGAGATAACAACTGCAAACCAAGGACTAGTTTTGCCCACCACAGTCACCCACCAATCAGACCTTACCAGCCCCAAAACTTTGCTAATATCAAAGAACTTTCTCACAGGACCACACGGAACAGTCCTCTTTTTTCACCTTCTCTTTGTTCTTCGGACCATCCTGTCTGCCTCTATATCATGAATTGCAATTATTTCTTCCCAAATATTAAATTTAGAGATTCATCTCTACATTTTTAATTTGCTTTAGAGAAGTTCAAGCAGGCACTTGCCAAACCCTGTGGTTTCTTTGTCACTGCGTGACTGGGTTCATTCCTCCTCCTTTTGTCTTCACTCAGAGCTTCCTTTGTCTGTAGCTTCCTTCTCGCTGACCCGCTCACTTTGGGTGGCTTCTCTTCTGTCGTGTCTTAAGAGGTAGCTGTGGCAAGTCTTTCTTAATTCACCAGGGAATAATGGCAGCCTCTCCAGGCCTTCTGTGTCAAGACCTCAGTCCTGGTGGCAGATAGTCTTGTTTTGCTTTCTTCTAGTCTTCAAATCCCACTCTGATTTTCAGGTTCTTTTGTTAAAGCCAGGCAGCAAGGATGGTGGAACGTGCATTGGGTGTATGGGTGGCAGGACAGCTGGTTTCTAGTCTTGGGTTGGAAAATACCAAGTGGTTTGGCTTTGGGAAAATGATTCCCCTTTTTGGGGTTAGGGATTATTTCCAGTAAATTGTAATGAAGAGATTTCATATCAGTCAACAGAAGTGGTTCTGAGCATGACCACTAAGTGGGAGCGGGAGTCATAGGGCCTCAAAGCTTATCTCCTCCAGGGCAGTTTTGTGTCCACCCCAGGAAGCGAGTACTGTGCTAATGTATTTCCTGGTCTGGCTGCCGGTCAGAAGTTGTGAGGGTGATTGCCAAATGAATTCTGTATATATAATCCAGATATCAACTGGAATTTCCTGTCTCTGTGATCTAGATGAGAGGCCTAACAAGCAGGCCACTTGCCGTAGGTGCCAAGTTTATGGTCTC
The DNA here is from genome assembly GCF_037993035.2 of Macaca fascicularis. NCBI lineage: Eukaryota > Metazoa > Chordata > Mammalia > Primates > Cercopithecidae > Macaca > Macaca fascicularis. Next base: position 194,357,097 of record NC_088379.1, on the reverse strand, counting down.
TATCATTTTTTTATGTAGGCTGAACCTGGTCCACATGACGTCTGCCCAGATATACAATTCCACCTCTTCCTTGATTTCCACCTAAAATGTCACTCACCTGAGGAAAAGATCCACGGAGATTTGAAGGAGACATGTGACAGTATGCTTCAGAGAGGCGCGTGCTCCTAGTAAATGTTAAATACTGAGATTCTTAAATGTTTCCTCATCCCCCAGTCTGTATTCTGTATCCCTGAGAGGGAACCTAATGAAAGGAGTTATTTTTCTCAATAAATGGAGTTCATAAAAAGGACTTTGAGATCTTTCACAATATGATCTAATATAAGAATCATTTATTTTTGGAAACACATTTGTTTATTCATTCACAGTTACATTCATTCATTCTAGGCTTTTTTGGCTTGGCCTCTACAGAAGAAATGATAAAACCAATTCTGTGGGGAAAAGAAAGAGAGATCAGCCTGTTACTGTGTCTATATAGAAAGAAGTAGACATAAGAGACTCCATTTTGTTCTGTATTTGAGAGGCTGTTAATCTGTGACCCTACCCCCAACCTTGTCCTTGCAAGAGACATGTGCTGTGGTGACTCAAGGCTTAATGGATTTTGGGCTGTGCAGGATGTGTCTTTGTTAAACAAGTGCCTGAAGGCAGTTTGCTGGTTAAAAATCCTGCCGGTCCCTGGGCAATGGAACATCTCGGTGTAAAACTCGATTGTATGCTCTGTTTACTGAGATAGGAGAAAACCGCCTTACGGCATAAGGTGGGACTTGCTGGCGGGACTTGCTGGCGCAATGCTGCTAAGAGGTTTGTGGAGATGTTTGCATATGCATATCAAGGCACAGCATTTTCCTTTGAACTTATTCATGTCACAGAGATCTTTACCCATATGTCTTACTGCTAATTTTCTCCCTAAAATGATCCTATTGTCCTGCCACTCGCTTATCTTTAAGATGGTAAAGATAATTATCAATAAATACTAAGGGAACTCAGAGACCGGTGCCAGCGTGGGTCCTCTGTATGCTGAGGGCTGGTCTCCTGGGCCCACTTTTTCTGTCTCTATACTTTGTCTCTGTGTCTCATTTCTTTTCTCAAGTCTCTCATTCCACCTGAGGAGAAACGCCCACAGGTGTGGAGGGGCAGGCCACCCCTTCACAATTCAGTACTGCCCACCCCTCCCCCACCCCGCCAAACACACAAATTCCCCAAATAACAGAAGCCAAAGATTTCAGCATGTGAATTGTCCAGCTTTTAAAGTCAGCCATTTGGCCATCTGTGGCCCTTTGGTGATGTGTTACTTGTGTGTGAACTGCCACAGTTACTAGCGTGGTCCTTCTCCACAGAAGGCAGCTTTTCAGGGAAGTAGTAAAGCCAAACTGCATGAAGCAAATCCTGTGGCCAACAACAATTCGGCCAGGCTTTGCAAGATTTGCTCTAGTGATTCCAATAAACACAATTCAGACTTATCAACAGATGAAAGGAGAAAAGAAAGGAGCCTTTAAAGACAAAAAGAGGGCTTCTTTCTGCCAATGAAACATTTCTCATGTAGGATCACATCATCTGTAATATGGCTTGCAAATGTGTGGTTAAGATAATTTTTGGAACAGCCTAGACCAACCAGTTAAAGTGACTAGGGGTTAAACTCCAGGAGGCACAACTGAATATATATGTCTCTCTCTCTCTCTCTCTCTCTATATATATATATCTTCACACCAATACACACAAAAACCTTTATCTCTTTGTTATTTCACAAACTCTAATAACACTAAGCTTCATAATATCTCTCTTAAAGACATAGGCGTTAAGAAGAAACTGCTTAGACAGATAGTGAGGGTATGGAGATCCTCAGTGGTTTTCCTTTTTAATGAAAAGCAGCCCGAAAATAATTTTCTAACAAAGATCACCCTGTAAGATTGAGCTGCAGACATAGACAAGGCAGCTGGAAGCTGGCAGGGGTGAAGGTCAGCAGGAAAAAGCTACTGGGACTAGGCATGTTCAACACGGCGGCTCCATCTCCCCTTCCCTTTGCCAGCCACGTGTACAGGAAGGAGCAGACAAGACGGCACCGGTCAAGTGGAAAGTCCATTTGCATAATAAGATGCGGTGGGGTGGCCAGCCTTACATGCTATGTAAACCTATGTTAGCTCTACGTAAATCAGACACCGCCTCCTCAAGCCTGCCTAAAAAGTCCTGCACACTCCTTGCCCCTGGTCTTCCCTTTGGGAAACCCCCTTTCTCTCTCCCTAGAGAGAGACTATTCTCCTTTCTCTTTCTTTTGCCTATTAAACCTCTGCTCCTAAACTCCTCCCGTGTGTCTGTGTTCTAAATCTTCGCCGCGCAAGACGATGAACCCTGGGTATTTACACCAGATAACTTTCCATATGATTTGTTGAGCCTTGTATGCTGGGCACCTCTTCTGTAGAGGCCAAGCCAAGCTGACTACAAACAGTTGAATTTGTTGTAATTTTCTAGAAACCTAGTATAATTTCCTGTTGAAGTCCAACTGACATTTGGTAAGTGTTTCTCTGTGGATTGATTCACCCAGTAGACAGCAGGCAGAAGGCCTGGACGTAGCTTGGGAAGGCTCTGCTTGCAGCTGGTGTGCAATGCGAGGAAGGTTTTCCCCATGAGCCTCTTCACTGAGGGTCCATTTGAACAGGACGTTTCTCTCCCAGCCCATCTTCAGGAGGAATCTGCTGTTGGTGAGTGGAGACAAAGGGCAGGAGTTGGGGTCTTGTTATGCCCAGACTGTTTATTCCCCGAAGAAGACCACCAGAGTCCAGAGTCAAAGCTAAGCAGCAAGGATCTTTATTACAGGTTCGAACCTGGAACTCTCCCTCGCTCGTGAAACGAGACGGGCAGGAGAGCTCCCCCACTGAGCTCCGAGCAGTGTTATATAGTCTAAGAAAAGTGGGCATAGAGTTATTATACAAATCAGATATATGATTGGCTAGTGTTTGAACAAGGCGATTTGGCTAACTATGATTGGTTCCCGCCATTTCTGATATTTTGGTTCAAACTTTGAGGCGGGAGAGCAGGTTTATGGCAGCAAGAGTTTATCTTACTTAAACACGTCTTGTGACCTTGCCTCAGAACTTACAAAATCTCTGGTATGTGCAAAACAAAATCTCTGGTATGTGCAGAAAACCAGGTACTCACAGAACTTACGAAATCTCTGGTATGTGCAAAGATTAGAGAGCAGAACAAGGGTGTAGCGGGTGGGGGGCGGGTACACATCTATCTTTGTGTCCTTTCAGTCTCAGTACTGTACTGCCCCCCCTACGGTCATCTCTGGAGCCAAATTCCCAATACGCTTAAGGCTTCGTCTCATATGGCACGTCCCCCACCTACTGATCTTCCAGGTCTGTGAAGCGTCTAAACCGTTTTTCATTTCAGGGCTGTTTGTGCTGTTTCCTCATCAGAGAGGCCTTCCTGCCCTTTCTGTCAGTCCCATTCTCGTTTTTACATAGCGCTTTCATCAGTTTTATTTACATAGCGCTTTCATCAGTTTTATTTACATAGCGCTTTCATCAGTTTTATTTACATAGCGCTTTCATCAGTTTTATTTACATAGCGCTTTCATCAGTTTTATTTACATAGCGCTTTCATCAGTTTTATTTACATAGCGCTTTCATCAGTTTTATTTACATAGCGCTTTCATCAGTTTTATTTACATAGCGCTTTCATCAGTTTTTATTTATTATTTGTCTATTCAGCACTTTTTTTTTTCTGTTGGTCCTGTTTTACTTTTCTATTAGAATATAAGCAATGAGAGGGCAAGGCTGGGTCAGGCTTATTTGCTATTATATTTGCAGTACTTATCTTGTAGGCAGTTAATGAATGTAAATAAATTACCTTCAATGCTATGAATTATAATAGTTGCATTTGCTTCTTCACACAATCGTCCCACGATTAACATAAGCTTGTATGTGTGTTTAGGTTCTTTTCTTCATAGCATTTCCCGTAAGATGATTACCTGAGTCAATGTATTGCTTAGGGTTCACCAGAGAAACGTGTGTGTAGGAGGGTGGGACAGAGAGAGATTCTTCGAAGGAATTGGTTCACACGATTATGGAGACTGCAAGACCAGAATCTGTAGGATAGATCAGCAGGCTGGAGACCCAGGGAAGGGCCCACGTTGCACTTTGGAAGGTCGCCTGCTGGCAGCATTCCCTCGCGATGGCGGGAGGTCAGTTTTTGTTCTATTCAGGCCTTCAACTGATTGGATGAGGCCCACCCACATTACAGAAAGCAATCAGCTTTACTCAAAGTCCACTGACTGAAGTATTAATCATATTCCAGAACACCCTCACAGAAATGGAATATAGAATAATATGTGACTAGAATAGTGTTTGACCACGTATCTGGGTGCCATGGCCTAGGCAATGACCACATAAAATGAGCCAGCACAGACAATCTGAAACTTCAATACAGACGGACTTGTCCTGAGGTCAGGACACATCATCACCCAGGTGGGGTGAGGGGCTTGCCATGTTTCCACAAGACCTGTGATTCTAAGCAATCCTTAAGTCTCTGAGATTCAGATGCCTTGTATCTATAACAGGCAGATTAGTCTAAATCCAGAGATCTCACATTGTAGCCCCCAGACCAGATCCAGCCCCTCCTGCTTATGTGTGGCAAAACAGGCTGAGAATGGTTTTTATGGATGTACATTTGGGATTAATTTGGTTCTAGGGAAGTAACTTTGAACTTCCAATAAGCAAAATGTTATCTCCTCCTCAAAGAATTCCATTTTTTCTCTTTCGTGGGCCTGTATTATCAAAACAAACAAAAACTAAATGATTATAGTTTGAATTTTGTCAAGAAAAACGTTGTGGAAATTTATCTCTTCTTTTATTAGCATCTACATAACAGCTTTGATTTTGTCTCTTGGCTCATGAAGCCTAAAACATTTCCAATCTGATCCTTTATAGAAAAAGTGTGCCAACCTTTAGTCCAAACGCTTCATGTTTTCAAGTCGTGACGTTCTGTGTGCTTAGGTTCTCATGGAATGTAACACGTTATAGGGATCAGCCATTTGGTGAGTCTCTGGTAAACCTTTTATTGAAACAGCAGCATCTTAGAGGAAATGGGCTTTGAGCGATTTGGGGAGGTAGAGTGGTGGGGGTTGGGGAAAGACTCCGCTGCAGACAAAGGGTCCTGCATGTCTGCCCCGATCCTGCACCTTCGGGCCCTCTGAACAATGAAGACAAGCCAGGGAGACCCCAGCGATGCTCTCAACTGCAGCTCAGGACAGTCTCCACTCTGCCTCAGACTTGCCCGGCTACGTTCTGGCTTGTCTGGTGTTCAGCCACGGGCTCACCTGTCGCTTGCAGCGACACCCCTGTCTTTGGAGTTGGTGCTGGTCTTTGAATCATTTCTTTAGCTGTGACTCAGTGAAGCCTGACTGGATTCAGACCAGCATGAATAGTCCTACTGCCCCTAATTCTCCCTCGTAGCTGGGCCTGCTTCAAAGCCTCCAGCATTCAGCCCAGCAAACCACGATCCAGCCCAACACTCCTTCTGGACATGTGCGTCTCCAAGATGCCGCAGGCAGAGGAAGCCGAAAGGCTGAGTGAGCCTCCCATTTGAATGTCTGCTTTTTCTAGGGCAAGCTGCTCTTTTCCATACCTTGTTTATGAGATAGAGGAATGTGCCTGAATTCTACCGGGCACTGTGTTAGTGCTCCATGCAGATGGGCCAGGTTGCTTTCAGATTAATAGTTGCATTTCATACTCACAGAGCCATTTCACAGTTTGATACCAAGCACCCAGACAGACAATATTTGGAGTCAGTGAGTTTTTTGCATATGTCTTAGAAGATAAATTAGCGACAGTGTGAGAGATCAATTTGCACTGTGCTTTAGTTTTCCATTGTAGGCTTTTACTAACCTGATCCCATTACGGCTTTGAATTAGGAAATAATTACGGCTTTGAATTAGGAAATAAGCCTGAGGCACAAATAGCTGTGAAAGCTTTGTTTGGTTGAGTGTTTTAGAATTTGAATGCTTAACAAAAGTTTGCAAAATCCTGTGAAATTTCTTTACTTTTTCTTTTCTTTTCTTTTCTTTTTGCATTTCATTTACCTTGTCTTACTTGTTCTTTCTGTTCTCTTTAGTCTTATTTTCAAATGCAATTAAGACCACGTAGTTCTGTCATTGGCTGGAATTCCCAGGAACCAGTGACCCTACAATAGAGGTGCGTGTGCCCTTCCCAGGGGACCCAATGGGGGTCATGAGGCTCCCCTCTCCCCTTTCTCAACCAGCCCTGGAGTACGTTGGAAATAAAACAGCTAAGAATGCGGAGAAACTGCCAGCCTGAACCCAACCAGAGTGGAAAACATCCAAGGAAGGCTGGTGGCGCTGGGAAGTGAGCTGTCTCCCGGGGTTTTATAAAGCTGGAAGGACTGGAGCAGGAACCCAGCCCCGCACATTCCAGCTCGTTTTGTCAACAGGAATGTGTTGCTGGAGGAAAGGCCTGAGGAGAATTTTGATTTTCTGCTACTCAAGTAGATTTGGAACATTGCCGTTCCTTTCCATTGTAAACAGTTTTTTCTTCCAGTGCTGATATTCGTTGAGATGGTTAACTCCTGTGTATTTAAAAAAGAAGGGGATAAATAAATTCAGATACTAAAAATATTACTTGCATTAATTTACATATATATTAATCAAAAATTCTGAAAGTGATTGTAACGCTTACTTCATGTATGGATTTAGCAATTTTTCTATGTGAATTGATCGGAAGCTGAGCTTAAATGACAGTCACTTCCTGAGCTTTGGTATCTCTTACTCCTTAGAGGACACTTGGTTTCTTGCCTTCAGTTCAGATTGATTCGTGCAAAGTTGAACTCTTTGTCTTCCCCATCAAGTGAGTCCCCACCCACTACTTTATTTTATTCAGTTATGCCATCGTTCTTTCAGTTACCTGGACTCAGAAACGGGAGCTGCTTGTGATTTCTTTCTGTGCTCTGTCTTCCATGTCTCTGCATTTCCAAATCATGTGACTGTATCCCTAGTGCCCCACTGGTGTTTCCACCTCCATGACCTCACCCTCCACCCTTATCCCACTGGTGTTTCTATCTCCATCCCCCCACCCTCCACCCCTATCCCACTGGTGTTTCTATCTCCATCCCCCCACCCTCCACCCTTATCCCACTGGTGTTTCCATCTCCATCCCCTCACCCTCCACCCTTATCCCACTGGTGTTTCCATCTCCATCCCCCCACCCTCCACCCCTATCCCACTGGTGTTTCTATCTCCATCCCCTCACCCTCCACCCTTATTCCACTGGTGTTTCTATCTCCATCCCCCCACCCTCCACCCTTATCCCACTGGTGTTTCCATCTCCATCCCCCCACCCTCCACCCTTATCCCACTGGTGTTTCCACCTCCATGACCTCACCCTCCACCCTTATCCCACTGGTGTTTCTATCTCCATCCCCTCACCCTCCACCCTTATTCCACTGGTGTTTCCATCTCCATCCCCCCACCCTCCACCCCTATCCCACTGGTGCTTCCATCTCCATCCCCCCACCCTCCACCCCTATCCCACTGGTGTTTCTATCTCCATCCCCCCACCCTCCACCCCTATCCCACTGGTGTTTCTATCTCCATCCCCTCACCCTCCACCCTTATTCCACTGGTGTTTCCATCTCCATCCCCCCACCCTCCACCCCTATCCCACTGGTGTTTCCATCTCCATCCCCCCACCCTCCACCCTTATCCCACTGGTGTTTCCATCTCCATCCCCCCACCCTCCACCCTTATCCCACTGGTGTTTCCATCTCCATCCCCTCACCCTCCACCCTTATTCCACTGGTGTTTCCATCTCCATCCCCCCACCCTCCACCCTTATTCCACTGGTGTTTCCATCTCCATCCCCCCACCCTCCACCCTTATTCCACTGGTGTTTCCATCTCCATCCCCTCACCCTCCACCCCTATCCCACTGGTGTTTCTATCTCCATCCCCCCACCCTCCACCCCTATCCCACTGGTGTTTCCACCTCCATGACCTCACCCTCCACCCTTATTCCACTGGTGTTTCTATCTCCATCCCCCCACCCTCCACCCTTATTCCTCACTGATTTTTATCCTTCCATGACTGCACGCTTTGGTGTTGCTTTTGGTGTTTCTCTCACATATTTTAAACATTGGTCAACAAGCTTTTCTACACATTACACATTATTCTTCTCATTTTATAGATTAATCAACTGAGACACAAAGGAATTGATGGGCTTGTCCAGTTCACACAGATAGTTACGGATTGAGGCCAAGACTGGTATCCAACACCTGCAGAGCAGCCTGCCTGGCCTGCTGTTGCCAGTAGTTTCTCCTTTTCCATGGGTCATGCAGACCTTTGGCTTCGTTCACTGCTCATAACCAGGAGCTATGGACAAAGGCATTTTATTACCTACAGGGATAAGTCTGTTTGTTCCCAGACCAAACTGGGAGTCGGGCTGCTTATTCTTGTGGCCCAATAATGAGATGCAGATAAACTGAGAAAGAAGAGAGCTTATTTCTGTAACCAGGTACAGGGAGAAGGCCTGGAAAATACTGCCAGACCAACCGAAAATTGCAAGGTTTACAGAGCTTCTATACCTTTTAAGCTATATGTCTGTGTGTGCATGTGCATTCATGTAAAGACATAAGTGATTAACTTACTGTAATCTATAAGGTCTGAGTTTTGAAGCCCTTCCTCTGGAGCCTCAGTGAATTGACTTAATCTAGATGAGTCCAGGTACCGGGGTGATTACATTTATCCTGTCTCCTGCTAAATCATGGAGGTTTGGGGAGTTCCTTTAGACCCCCAATACAACATTTTTGTGGAGGTCTGGGGAGTTCCTTCAGTCCCCCAATAAAAAGGTGCTTGATTCTAAACAGGTCCTGTTAAGAATTCCTTCATTATCTTGTCGCGCTTCAAGGCCCAGGAAAGGCCTGGGCAAAACTCTTGGTGGGCTTTTGTTACATTCCAGCCTTTGTATAAGGACACTGGCTCTCTCAGCTTTTAGTGTGTGGCTTAACCACTCAGTCAGTGCTGAGACAGTTGTGACGGAGGCTGCCTGTTCAGCTGTTAGTGAGACCGGGCCTGCCACAAAAATCTCCTTGGTTGGCATAAACTAGCTTCTCCAATCTGTCTAATTGACTTACCTGGTCTTCTATCACTCTTTTCAGCCCCTGAAAAACTCTGCTCCAGGCAGATGAAACTCATTTTTGTCCTTCAGCTCTACCTGCACAAATCACCTCCAGATCCTGCTCATAAAGTACCCTCTGCCTAAGATGCCTTTCTTCCTCCTGCTGGAGTCCTTATTTTCATGGAGACTTTCCTGTCTGCTCACACAGACTGTGTGCGTCTGTGTGACAAGTGTGGTCAATTTCGATTGATTTGTGCAGAACTGAACTCCTTGTTTTCCTCCTCGAGTGGCTCCTTGGAAACCCGAAAAGACTACATTTCCCAGACTCCCTTATGGGTGATACTGGGAGCCTATGACCATGTTCTGACCAGTGCTGTGTAGGTGAATGTCAGCCACTTCCGGAGTTGACCATAAAACACGACTCTCTTCTTTCCTCCTGTGGGATCCAGGAACCCACGTGTTCCAGGTGGCAGGATTACGGCACGGAAGCAGCTCCTGTCCTGTCAGTAGGGCCACTGAAGGGACAATGACTTTGCATGAGAGAGATGTTTTATTTTAAGTCACTGAGATTTTGGGTTGTTGGTTATAGCGGCCAGCAAACATTGCTCTAATTTGACCTGGCTATCTGGTTTGTTATATCTCTCCATCTGGAGTTTAATGATTGGCATGCCACTTATTTTTTACCTTTCTCCCCTCCCTATTTCCTTTCTCATTTTCTCCTTTCTTTTCTTCATTCCTCATTTAATTTTCTGTTCTCTCGTTTGTTCCCCAGCTTTTTTGAGGTCCCTATTTAATCTTAATTCAGAAACCACCAGGTGGACAAATTCTACTAATCGCAAAAATGTAATAAAAAATTTAATAAAAAATGGTCTGAGCTTTCGAGGAAGTGACTGTTTAGTAAGAATTTTACAGTCTGGTAGTTGCTAATAATTTAAGCTTTTTGTTCCTCCATTACTCAGTTGTCTGGGCAAAACCAATGCTCAGAGACCAGTCACTGAATGCATATTGGGCTTTCCAGGTTCCTAAGGCTTCACTGGTCTTGCATGATGTTGCAGGAATGGTGAGTTGGGGCCAAAATTTACTTTCTGATCCAATAGCCCATATGTTCATTGGTTGGGTAATAAATATGATTAAGCTTCTACAGCCCTATAGGCTGCAGCACAGAGGAATTACAGGTAATCTTGATTCAGAGAGTGCATTCGGATGAGTGTTCCAGTTTATTTGCATGGCAAAGGGTTCTGCTAAGGCCACTGACTTTGTTCTCTGTGAACTCCCAATTCTCTGGGAAGCAGATAGTATAGATTACTCTGCTTTCATCAATTTCCAGTTGTATTCTTCCGAAGCACCATGAGATTTGTGTTTGGCCATTATTTCAGTTCGCATACTTTGGCCCTGGGGTGATTTTTCATCATTATGATGTCAGCCTCCATTTTCATGCCCATGATACAGTCGTACCTGTTTTTGGTTTTTGACATCCCTCTCTTCCTTCGTCTGGCAGGCATTAAATCATTGTTTCAAAATCGCATACAGCTGAAACTTTGTAAAACAGCACCAGACGATCCAGTCCTCTCTTTTCTCTTGGCCTTCGCCGACCTCCAATTTTACTTCAAACGAGGATCCAGGGGGTTGTCTTCGATTGACAATTATTTTTCCTGATCTCAGATGTGTGAAAACCTGTCTTTTGTCATGAAAACCTTGCTAGAATGTAGGTATTTCTCTCCATTACTAATGCAGGGAGCTTTTCGTCATGATTTGTATCTTTCAGATTAAATTACTGGGCAACATGGCCCTTCCTGAAGGCTGTTATCTCTACGGCAAAAATAGTTCCGACTTCACTCCTTCGCTTCGGCAGCCACGATACATCACTGCCTCTCTGGCTAATTAGCAGCTTCTTTCCTGGTCTTATTTTTCCACTATGGGGATGTTTGCAAAACTTTTTTTCATGTCGAGCTTCCATCTTACCTTAGCAAGCACTTCACCTAACTGCTGAAGTTTATCGTTCACCAGGGAGACACTGCTGAAAATCCCACAGGAATCCCAGAGTGACTGTCCCTATACGATTTAGGAGACAGTCACGGAAAATGAGGAGAACATAAGCAGCTGACCATCATGACACACACACAACTCACATACACACTCGGTGGGAGACACAGCCGTGCCCTGGGATTAGCTCATTTAATTCTTGCTACAACTGCATGAGCTACAATCGGGTAAGAAATCTGGTTAAGAATTTAGAGATTAAATAACTTGCTAAAGGCCATAGAGCTAAAAAGCAGCAGAGATGGATTCAAACACAGACATGTCTGGCTTCAGTCACTGTAAGGGAGTAGCTGATTCTGTTCTAACACCAATGCTAACACCAACACAAATGCTCATTGAAACCATGGAAAAGTCATTAGACGTAACTAACAACAGGGGAAATGCAGATGTAATTTGTGATGTGCAACCACAGATTTCAGAAGTTATTCCTATTAATATCTTATTTGTCATGAGTATGAAACTTCTACGAATATAAGCACATTATTACATTGATTGTCACAGACAGCACAATGCAGAGTTTGGTGGGGATGAATCTAATTCATCTATGAGGCCACACCATGCCTGTGACTGGTGGGGGGGGTCAGGAGTCTGAACAAACTGTGTGCTAAAAATGGGGAGAGAGAGAAGGAGGGAGAGAGAGGAAGACAGAGAGGTGGCTACTTGTAACGTACAGAGTAGAGGGCTAACCTTCCCCTCACCCCTTAGGGTCCCTTAAGGGAAGGGGAAAGGGGAAGTGGGAATGCCTTCAAGAGCCCACCATGTAGGGAGTGGGAGGAGTGAAGGGCAGGGCCAGGGCTTCCCCGCCCTGCCTGGGAAACCACAGTTGCCACGGGAGGAGCTTTTCCTTTACGGACACTTTGAGACTCTGCATTCACTTCTAATTCAGGGAAATAAATCCAGCTCCCTCATGACTTTCCCTCAGATTATCTGCCTTTCGTAACCCCTCGTGTCATGTTACATGTCACTTCTCTTCCTAATCTCCACGCTCCAGAACCCCCCAGGAAATGTCATTCATGAATCCTCGGTTAATTAAGTCTTTGTTTTTATATCTTTCTTCTATTTCATAGGAATAGAACATAAGATAGTATAGATATGTAACACATATAAAATTATGCTCACACACATGCACACACGTTGTACTAAATATAAGACGCACTTTGACCTCTGCAATTGAAAAGTACTTTATGAGGTGGCAGAAGTTCTCAGCTGGGCTTTGCTGTGCCCATTCACATATCTGAGGTGACCCTATTTTTCGGACCGTGTCTCAGCCCTAGCACTGATGTATTTTTCCATGGATTTTTCATTGATATTTAAACACTATTTTACACTCCTTTTCTGCTTTAGTAAACGGATGATAATCCAAACTTTTCTTACTGCTTCAAGTCCACCATTACAACTTACTCTCCTGTACTTTCAATGTAGGTTTTTGGCTGATTCTACCATATTGTGTTCCCTTAAGTAAGTTCTGGATTAATTTTTTTTCATTTCCTTTTTTCTCATAAATGTACAATTAGAACGAGCAGCTGCACAGCTTCCTGGGCATCACACATCTCAGCTGTCAGAGTCACCACATTCTCCAAGAGTGACATCATCTTCTCAGCCACCTCCTTGTGCTTCGCCCCACCACGCTCCTGCTTTCGTTAGCATCTGGCACGTGTGGACCGCCCTCACAGCCTCCTCCCATTTCAGCGTTGCCGTCATCACAGTGCTGTGCTACTTGCCTTATTTTTCTCCTTGACTTCTCCCTTGGCTGATTTTTCTTCTCTCTGCATCATTTAAACACATTTTGTTCCCCCTATTTAATCCTATTCTGTCTCTTCCTCTACTTGATAAATTCTCCCTAAAAGGGACCCTCAGGACTTCTCTCTTGAGCCTATATATTCTCTGTGATCTTTGTGCTTTTATGTATGTGCACCTTTGAGAAAGAATTTCCTCTGAAGTCTAATCCGCAGCGGCTCCTTAAGCAGTGCGACCTCTTTCTTCACCTGGGGATGGAGTGCTCGTCCACAGTAAGCTACGGGGTCTGGCTATCCAGCAGCTGGCTTCATGCACGGGACTCTGAGGGGACTCTTTTTGTTCTTCCCATTATCTCACATGTTTACACAGTGCAGAGGGATTTTTCCTGGTCCACGGGTCTGAGAGGAGAATTCTAGTGCACTGCATCTAATCCTTTCATTTGTATCCAGTTTCACTTGGGCTGCTAATCCCACTTCCTAATTGATATAAATGAATCCTGACTGTGCTCATGGCTATCTGTGCCTTTCACCTTTGAAATTTCTGTTATGAGAGTCTGTAAAGTCGCCATTTCTCAGAGGCAAAGACAGAATTGTCCTAGAAATACAGAACACTTGTTAGAAGGGCTTTTACAATTTAATTCTTGGAATGTTGCTCTCCATTGAAGAATAGTTAATCATCGGTAGAGATGGGTCAGTCTCACACTGCAGCTTACATACAGTCATGTGTAGCTTAATGGCCAGGATTTGTTCTGAGAACTGTGTCCTCAGGAGATTTCATCATTGTGCAAACATCATAGGGTGTCCTTGCATAAACCAGGATGGCAGAGCCTCTTCCACACCTAAGCTGTGGGATAGTCTGTCGCTCCAAAGCTACAAACAGCAGGTTACTGTACTGAGTACTGTAGGCAGCTGTAACACAATGGTAAGTATTTGCGTATCTAAACATAGAAAAGGTACAATAAAAATACAGTACTATAATCGTATGAGACACTGTCGTACACGTGGTCTGACATTGACTGAGACGTCATGGGGCCCATGACCATACTACATGCTTTAGAATCAAGATTAGACTAAGCTTTCCAACAACCTGTTGTCCTGTTACTTGTTTCAGGGCTGAAAAATACTGTTGAGGCCGTGGCATGTTTTGTGCTATATAATCTGCTTATATTCCCTGAGCTTTCTCATGTGAAAAACCGTCCATGGCTTTGTTCTTGGAGATGCTGAGCCACAATGTGGACCTTTCCCATCATTTACCACGCCCGTCACTGCAGCCCTTCTGAGAGGCTGGTGAGAATTCTGTTTCTTTTTCTGCTTTTTAAAATTTTTCCTACTGATATTTTGTAAAAAATTTAGGTAGACTTTCCCATCTTAAACTGATAGCAAAAAGAAGAGGCAAATAACAGGAGGAACTATCAACCCCTGGCATTGTTGCCATTCATGCTTATTCTTTACAAAATGTTTCTGCGCATGGAGGGAAAAAGACCCTAAGAATGCAGCTAGAACCCACCGTGTCCACGGAGATGCTGGTTGTTTCCTGGCATTCTCTTTGGTGGTGGGAAGCATCTTTTCCCAGATTCCCCTATGATGACATAGGCTCAAGTTTGAAAAGCATCAGCACTGTTTCTGTCCCAACACCTGCCTTTCTCTGGAATGACACATATTGTTAGTGTTGAGATAACACATTTTGAACCTTCATTTTTATTTTCTGTGTCCTTTTATTGCCGTGTGTGTGTGTGTGTGTGTGTGTGTGTGTGTCTGTCTGTCTGTCTGTCTGTCTACAGTGAGGGGAGGTGGGAAGAGGGAGAGGGTAGGGAAGGAGAAGGAAGCAAAGACATTTAAGAAACATCACATGCTTTCAAGTTAGTACAAAAAGAATATTTTCGGTAAAAAGTTTTTCCTTTGCCAGAGCAAATATTTGATTTGCTTCAATTCTTCTAAAATATTCTATTTTCTTCTTGTTTCAGGATCTAGTAAATTTTGGGCAGTCCTATTTAGCAAAAGAGAATGAATCCAACCAGCATGTCTCATAACGTATAGCAATAGGGTTGGAGGAAAAATAATGTATGAAAAAAGTGAACTGGAGTGTGCTTTTAACTCATTTATAACAGTTAATCAAACTAAATATCTAACTAGCAAATTAACCACTTTGAAGATATTTTGCCACGAGAGTGATGGTGGCGAAAGGTATAGGTGATACCTTACATGTGCCAATCAGCCATTTATCTTACTGGCCAGCCAGAAAATTGATTTCTTTAGTTATATAGCTTTATGGAACTAAACCCATTTCTTTGAGGTGTGATGGCACAATAAAGAGAATATTCCCATGCAGACTGAGGCCAGTCTTCTGTTTTGCCCAACAGGCCACTTTCAGAGGGAGAGTATTTTCAAAACTTGAGGTTTGTAGGGCCCGTCGGTGAGTCAATTGTCGCAGGCAGCTCCCTTTCCCTTGGTTTGGGTCAGTGGCCCCGAGGTGAGCTGTGCTGCTTTGATTCTTGTTTGGTTTATACACGAAGGCATCCTCTGTTCAGGGTCTAAGTTTTCATCTCTTTACCAGTAGAAACAGGATATCTTCTCAATTTCTTAATTAGAACTGCAAGTTTAATTCTTTATCAAACCATCTAAATATGATAACCCCAATCAGTAATTAAAATTCCCCCGGTTTAAAAATTGTATTCCTCCCTGAGAGGTTTGAGAAACAAAATTTAAAATAAGAATAAACCATTTAAAACTGAAAGGGAGCTCTCAGATTCTGTCTAAGCTTCTCATTTTAAAGGTGGAAACAATATAGTTAACACATACAGCACTAAAGGTTCTGTTGTCAGTGTCTTATATTTGTATGATGTGGCTTGTGTGTGTGTGTGTGTGTGGGTATGAACCGATACTTGTAAGCTGATTAGAGTTGTTAGATTATTATTATCGCTGCTTTACAGATAAGAAACCTAGGCCTTGAGAGGTTACTTTCCACGGCCAAAGATCTAGCGGTGGCAGCAGCAGAAGCAAGCGCAACCAGGTGGCCTCTGGAGGCCTGAGGTCTCCACCACCTTGGAGGAACTCAAAACCCAGATGAAGGCTCTTGTCAAGGCCACACAGCTGGTGGTGGCAGCAATTGCACTGCATATTGAAAATACGTAACGAGCAAAATTTAAATGAATAGCTTCATACCGGTTCTTTCCTTTTAGATAAACTTTTAACATAATAATTCCTATGTCAACACAAATCTTATGCATAGATTCCGTTGAAATATTCCCTAATAATTAAACCAGATTCTTTTAACTTCCAAGGACATCCTTTCATATCTCTGTTAACTTTAGGTAAAACTCATTTACAGAGAGCTCTGCCAGTCTCGCTGGCTTCTGTTTGGAACTCCAGTTTCTTCTTTGCAAGGGGCAGGAAAGGAAAGAATATTCGAGGTTAAATTTCTGCTAGTTTTGTGAACCTCCTTTGTTCTGATCAGAAGCGGCTTCGCTTCACCAAATATCCCAGATCAGAGAGAAAGTATCTCATTCCCAGGAGCTGCCATCGAGAGTGCTTACAAGAATTTGCATATGGCGGCCTCTCTAGTAATCAGCTATTTTGCCTCTCTAGTAATCAGCTATTTTGCAACTTCTATGGCAAACTTTTTTTTTTTTTTTTCAGAGATCCAGTATTTCTTCAGAACCATGGTTTTTAAAGGTCTTCACCTTTACCTTGGATTAATAAATTAATGCATGTTCAGTTGTAAAGCAGTTGGAAAATATAAAATAAAACATATGGAAAAATTGATTACTATTCTTTACATTTTAGTCTATTTCCTTCAGAATATTTTATTGTGAATACCTTCAAACAGAATTGGAATCGTAAGTGCAATCTGTGTATTTTCCACTTTAACATGATATTGTAAAAAAAAGCCATTTTATTAACTATTTATCAAAACCAGCCTTTTAAATTGCTACACAGTATTTATTTCATCACCCGACAGACCATAATTGATATTACTTTTCTCTTATTTTTCAAGGTTTAGTTTGCTTTCCAATTTTGCTGTTAGAGAAAAATGTCAAGACATCTTTTAAATATATCTTGGCCTAAATTTGTTTAGATAAGATTTCAAAAAGGAATATATATATATATTTTGATGAATTCTTAGTCTGTTGGCCAGGGTGAAGGGCAGTGGTGTGATCTCGGCTCACTGCAACCTTGGCCTCTTGGGTTCAAATGATTCTCCCACCTCAGTCTCCGAAGTAGCTGGGATTACAGGCGTGCACCCCATGCCCGAGCCACCGTGCCCAGGCAGGAATAATAATTTTACATCCAAAGTTATACAGAGTCTTACCAAGAATGATTTTACCAAAATTCACTTTTACTAGCACAAGAATGGGTATTTCACTGACACAATCCATATTGAATACATTTACTAAAAATAACTGCACTGCAAGCACTCAATAATTTGAGAGGCATTTCAAAATTTGCTGTAATCTGAGTTTCTTTAATGGATTGTGAGATTAATTTTTGTTTTTCCAAGAATTTTTAATTCCATCCCTTTATTCATTTTTCTTTTCTCTCAATTTTTAAAAAAATAAATCTTACATATAAAAATATTAACTCTGTGACAGTCACATTCTTTGATTTTCATTCTCTCCAAATACTCTTCTATTTACCTATTCCCTGACTAGGGGTACAGAGGTCACTTGTGTGTGATGTCAGCACCTCTGCTGTCCTTCCTAATATCTTGCTCCTTTGACTTGATGGACTCACATGGATCTTGGATTATTGGAAAGATAGGCCAAGCAGGTAGGATGTGGGAAGTTATCTGCACTCTTGGACAGCTGCCAGTAGTTTTACTTTTGTTTCCACACTCTTTCCTTTTGTTCCTTGTGCTGCTACTATCTTTTTAAAAAACTTGCACTTGATACTCTAAGTAAGTATTTGGACGTCAAGTCTATGGCCCAGTAGGGAGAAACAATGACCTATCTGATATATGTGAATATATGCATATATTTATGTTGATAAAGGAAATATATGTGTGTATATGCATTTGTGTATATATACATACAAATAAATGTAAAGTAAAAATGAGTATATATCTTATGCAAACATTTTATAATCTATCAATATATTAATCTAAAATTATCAATTATATATCATATAATATATATTGTATAAGTTATATAAATTATAAATGATTACTATTTAATAAAATTATCTAGATGATATGGTTTGGCTCTGTCCCCACCCAAATCCCATAATCCCCATGTGTGGTGGGAGGGACCCAGTGGGAGGTAATTGAATCATGGGGCATTTACCCTCATGCTGCTGTTCTCGTGATAGTGAGTAAATTCTCATGAGATCTGACGGTTTTTTTAAAGGACTTTCCTCTCTTTGCTCGGCACTTCTCTCTCCTACCCCTTTGTGGAGAAGGACATGCTTGCTTCCCCTTCAGTCATCAGTGTAAGTTTCCTGAGGCCTTCCCAGGCATGTGAGTCAATGAAGCCACTTTCCCTTATAAATTACACAGTATTGAGTATGTTTTCAAAGCAGCATGAGAATGGACTAATACACTAGAATATAAAAATATGAATAAATTTAATAACATATTAATATACAATAATCATGTATGCACACATATCTAAGTGTACAAATAAATATTCAGTATTGTTTGGGAAAACCTCTCAAACTGTGTTTCCTGTGCTCTGACACCAACATCAACAATCAAGACAGAAGATTCTGGGATCCCAAATGTGTGGGGATTTTTTTCCCACTGGCAAGCAAGCAATCAGTTCTGCCATGGACACCAGATGAGTGTCCTTCAATTCTATTCCAACATTATCTACCTGGAGACAGCATCAGATTCCACAGGTTGGGGGCTCAGTCCCCAAGACTGCCCTCCACCCCAACACCAGTCTCCAGTCTGGGCCTCTGGATCAATGGGCTTCAATTCAAGGTTCTCATGACCGCCTCTTTGGGTTTAATTAATTTGCTGGAGTGGCTCACAGAACTCAGGGAAACACTTACATTTACCAGATTATTATAAAGGATATTGCAAGGGACACAGATGAAGAGAGGTATAAGTTGAGGTACGGGGGAAGAAGCAAGGAGCTTCCGTGTCCTTTCTGGGCACCACCCTCTAGGAACCTCTCTGCGTTCAGGTGTGTGGAAACGCCCCCAATCTTGTCCTTCTGGGGTTAGTTTTATGGAGGCTTCATTACGTAGGCATGACTGATTAAACGATTGGTCACTGGTGCTCGACTTGACCTTCAGCCCCTCTCCCCTCCCAGGAGGTTGAGGGGTGGGTCTGGAAGTCTCAACCCTCTAATCCTCCCTTGATCTTTTTGGTGACCAGCCCCACCCTGAAGCTATCAGTCAACATTAGCATGTAAAAAGACAGCACTTTAGAGATTCCAAGGACATTGGGAGTTGTATGTCAGGCAGAGATCCTTCTGTTCTATATACCAAATATATATTTCACAGCATCACAAGTACATATGACATAGGAGTTGAAAAGAAATTACTTAGATACAGGGTACAGAAGTCCTTGGTAAAGTTTTCCTTTTAATGAAAAGCAGCCCCCAAATCATTATTTTTCTAACAAAGAGCAGCCTGTAAAATCAAGCTGCAGACATAAGCAAGGAAGCTGAAATCTTGCATGGGTAACTGCCAGCAATTGTGCCCATAGTAATGTGCTACCTGGACTAGGCATGTTCACGGTGGTGGCTCCATTTTCTTTTTGCGAGCCACTGTACAGTAAGGAGCAGACAAGATGGTGAAGGTCCAGTGGAAAGCCTATTTCAGTAATAAGATTAGGGTGGGACTACCTGCCTTCCCCGCCTGTTATGTAAATGTCACACCTAGTCAAGCCAATCCATGTGCCCTATGGAAAGCAGACACCACCTCCTCAAGCCTGCCTATAAAATCTGCTGTGGTCTGACACTGTCCCCCTTTAGGACACCTCTCTCTCACAAGGAGCGGCTCTCCTCTCTCCTTTCTTCTGCCTATTGAACTTTCCACTCCTTAACCCACCCACATGTGTTCGTGTCCTTAATTTTCTCAGCATGAGAGGATGAACCCCTGGTATTTACCACTGACAATGACGTTACTTCACACATAATGTAACTATATATTTAATAACCTACATATTTCTACATATATTGATGTGTATACACACACACACACACACACACACACACACACACTCAAATTGGGCCACAACAGATGTTAAATTCTAAAAGAATGGTGCAGACTAATGCCGCGGTTGAGGAGAGAGAGTGCTTTGAGTGTGGGGCTGGACAGGCTTAGCCCAGCACGGGCACCTGCAGCCTTGCACTGAGGAATGGGAAGTCCCCACATACTGAAAAGTTTCAGGGAGGACATCCTTAATAAGTTCAGTCAACTTTTTCTGAGCATATTTTTCCCACCAAAAATCTCTTTCCAAAGGTTCATGTCAGGTAACCAACACAGCACGTTCTTGAGAGAATAAGCTAGTTTGAACTAGAGGGTTAATTTAGGTGAATAGTGGCAAAATTTTGGCGATCGTGAGTTGCGTTTTGAAGTGTTAGAATTTTTGACCTGTTAAACAGGTTTTAACCTTCAGCATTTGTAAGGAGCCATCGGAGGTTTCTCTAGAGAAGACTGACCTGCACAAATTATTTTTGTAATAAAGAATTACATTAGAAATGGAAGTTAGATGGACTGAGTGAGACAAAAAACTTGAGGCAGGGAAGCCAAATGAGAGAGGGTGGCATTTTCCTGGGTGAACTGCAAGGGGAGTGTTGGGATGGCTGTGTGAGGCATCCCTAGAGGAGGGCTGGGAGCCGACTGCATGCTGGGATTCAGATGGGAAGAATCAGATGACTCCATGCTTTATCAGTATGTGGTTGACAGAAATAGCACAGTCAAGAAGGAACTTTGGCTTTGAGGAAAATACCTGATCTATTTTCTGTAGGCAAAGCAGAGAATCAGGTGAAAAGCCATCATCTTCTTTTAACTTGCTAACAACTCTTACAAAATCTGCCAGGGACTGGGACATAAATGACGGTAAGACACATAATTATTATAGGGTTTCAGGCATCCGTGTTTCTCTTTTCCCTATTAATTCTGAAATATGGCGAGGCTGTGTTCAGATTTTTAAAGAAGCATTAATTCTCTCAGGTCATTCTTTACAATCTGGGGCCATATTTTTCCACTAGAGCAAACCACTTCCTTTTTGCTGGATTTTTTCCTCCCTCCCTCCCTTTCTCCCTATCTTTTTTCTCTCTCTTTTCTTTCTTTTCATCTTTCTCTTTCTCCCTTCTTTTCTTTTTGTCTTTTATTTTCTTTCTCTTTCCCTTCCTTCCTTCCTTGATTCCTTCCTTCCTTGCTCCCTTCCTTTTTTCTCTTTATTTTTCTTTAGAATACATTATACTCTGGTTTATAGGACCTAAGAGTTAATAGTATTTAAAACTTGATGCCCCTATTTAGTCAAAATAACGGTTGGGACTGGTTTAGTTTCTAACACAGGTTTCCCTCTTGTCTCCATTGTCAATATTGGTTGAGAAATTGTCAGTTTCTAAACTAATGAAATAGCTCTTTATGATTTTGGAGGAGACGCCCTGCAGAATTTGTATCAAATTAATTGTAATTCCTAAAGGTTTACCCTGCTTTTTGCAGGTGCTATATAAATGCCAGAGCCTCAGGGCAACAACATTAACATCTAAGGTGGGCTGGGGAGCTCCTTCTGCTATTCCTGCTTCAGGAGAAAGGAAGCTGGCCTGAATAACCCACACATCCAGGCTCATGGTTGATTACTATGTCGTCTCTAAAGATAGAATGTTTTGGTTTTATTTCCTGGAGTAAATAATCAAGCAACAAAAATGTGAAGGGGACTCACTTTAATTGCTTCCACCCTCTACCATAGACTTCTTACTAAGACAAGAAAATAAAGTAAAAAGAACATTTTAATTTCAAATTTCGGGTTAACAACAACAAAAAAAAAAAATAGGAAATTCCTACTATTGGGAAGGGAATGCGTACTTCCATGTCCTGGAAACATAACAAAGGCGAAAAAAGAATATTTGGGACAATGCTTAAGTTTTACATTTCTCCAATTTAATAATGAAGCGACAACATTGGTGTAAATACTTGGGGTTTGTTGTCTCACACCAAGAAAATTTAGGACACAGACACTCATGGAGGAGTTTAGGAGTGGAGGTTTAATAGGCAGAAAAAAGAGAAAGGAGAATAGCTGTCTCCCCAGTGAGAGAGAGAAGGGCTTCTGAAAGGGAAAGACCGGCCAGTGGCAGAGTGCACCAGGTTTATAGACAGACTTGAGAGGATGGTGTCCAATTTACGTAAGGCCCACAGACTGGTTACATCAGGTGTGAGGTTTACACAGCGTGCGGGGAAGGCTGGCCGCCCCACCAGAATCTTATGCAAATGGACTTTCCACTTGACCGGTGCCCTCTTGTCTGCTCTTTCCCGTACACGTGGCTGACAAAGGGAAAGGCAGACTCCCCGTTTTGAACATGTCTAGTCCTGGTAGCTTTTTCCTGCTGACCTTCACGCGTGCGAGCTTCCAGCTGGCTTGTCCATGAATGCCGCTCAGTCTTACAGGCTGCTGTTTCTTAGAAAGTGACTTTGGGACTCCTTTTCATTAAAAAGGAAAACCTTTACCGAGTCCTTCTGTACCCTCGCTATCTGCTTAAGTAATTGCTTTTTAACTCCTCTATCAACAACAGGACTAAACAATGAATGGTAACATTTTAAAGTCAGGGTTGATTGAGGTATAATTTACATATGGTGACGGGGTTCTGGATATACGACTCCAAAATATGTTACTTTGGCATTTGAGGAAACGGCAGATGCAGAAAGGTCACTCTCTCCTTCCCCTTGCTCGTCTCCCATGAAACAGGTCATAAAATAACTCTCTGACCTTCCTCTAAAGTAGATCATGGAACCTTCACTTCAGGGCTACCCTCCCTATGCCCTGGGAGAGGAACACCTCTATCCTTCAAGACACAGAGATGTCAAGTAGAATCTGAAGAAACAGGCCTTGCTCAGTTTCCCCCAGTTTATTACTATTATATCAAGGCTTTGGGGCTCCAATCATATTTCTCTCCTATACACTTCTTCGCCAAATTTTGCATAAAAATACACAGGTTTTTCTGTTTTGTTAGGCCTTCACTTCTGAAGTCTTCACGTTCTGTATAACTTGTATTAAATAAATGTGTATGCCTTTCGGTCGTTAGTCTGTCTTTTGTTTTAGTACTCTCAGTTATGAACCTAACAACGAAAGAGGAAACAAATCCTTATCGTACTTCACGATCGCCGCAATCATGATGCAGAATGTGCCGGTCACCCCCGCTTCTCCCTGCCTCATGGCAGGCGATCCTCTCCCTGAGACCCAGCCCTGCAGCCCCTCATTCGCTTTCTGTTCCTAGTGTTGCCTTCTCTAGAATGGCATCTAAATGGACTCAGTCTGTGCCTGGTTTCTTTCGTGTAGACTGATATTTTGGATATTCATTTGTTGTTGTTTGCATCAGTGATTGTTGCCTTGTCATTGCTTAGTAGAATTCAGGTGTATAAATGTACCAGAATTTATTCACCAGTTGATGGAAATTTTGATTTTTTTTTCTTTTCCTCAAGGCTTTGGCTGCTGTGAATAAACCCACTGTAGTATCTGCATGCAAGTATTTACGTTACATATGTTTTCATTCCTCTTGGGCAACTATCCAGGAGTGTGACCGCTAAGTCTTACAGGAAATATACATTAAACCGTAGAAGAAACTGACAAACTTTCCAAAGCGGCTATACCATCTTGCATTCCTACAGGCAATTTATGAGAATTCCAATTACTCCTCATCCTCATCAGCATTTGGTATTTTCCCCATATTATAAATTTAATTAATATTATATGCATTGTTTCAAATATTATATATAACTTTGTGGGTTCTGTCCCGCTGCAAAGAATTGTTACTACAGTCAATCCAAATCCTCTAGCTCAATTTTCATTATAGTTTGGAGGACAGGTTGCTGTTATGGAAATCATTATTTGCTTCTGCTTAGAGCAAAGGCATTAATTACAGCTTCTATTAGAATTTTTTCTTCCTTTTATTAAACCAATATTGATTGATTGCCTAACATATGACAAATACAAATAACACCTGATTCCTGCCTTCTGGGATTTCAGGTTCCTGTGACGGAGATGGACCAATACACACAATTGCAGTATAATGTGGTTCATGCTAAGTCTCAGAGGGAGAATGGCTACTCGGTTCGGCATGAGGCCGTTAGGTGTTAGTAGTATTTCTCATATCTAAAGGCAGAACTGACTCTGGAATGGCAGGAAAATTGTTGAAGTTCATGTGGCTGAGAGGTTTTTATTTCCCCTGACACCAAAGATGTGGTATCTTTTTCAGCATGGATTCTCCAGTTCTCCAACATCAACTGAGTGTTCTGTTGAATTCAATTCCATTCTGGCACTTGGTTCCACAACACTGCCTCCACTTCAGATCCCAGCCACAAATGGTCACCCAGGCTACCCACATTTTTGCCTGGCTGACTATAAATTTGGAGGTTCCCTTGACACCTCCTTGTGCAGGTTTCAAAACTCAGTAGAATGACTCATAGAACTCACAGAAAGCATTACTTACTATAATTGGTTTACTATAAAGAATGTAGCTTAGGAGTAGCCATGAGAGAGATGCACAGGGCAGGGGACTGCGGCATGTGTGTGCCTGGGGCTCCCACACACTCCCTGGATGTGCCGCCCTTCCAGCACCTTGATGGGCTCCTCAACCTGGAGCTTCTCCAAACCCCGCTGTTTGTGGGTTTTGATGGAGGTTTCATTACATAGCATAATTGATCAAATTATTGACCATTGGTGACTGAACACAGTCTCCAGCCCCCCTTCCCTTTTCAGAGGTAGGGGAAGTCCGGCTGAAAGTTCCAGCCTTCTAACTGCTTGGTTGGTTCCTCTGGCAACCAGCCCCTATCCTGAATCCATCTGGGGGCCCAGCAAGAGTCACCTCCTTAACATAGACTCAGTATTGTTGAAAATGGCTTATTATGAGTAACAAAAGACACTCCTATCACTCCAGAAATTCCAAGGGTTTTAGGAGCTCTATGCCGGGAACCCATGTCAATGATCAAATATATTTTCTACCATACCATAGGAAGTCTAGCTTATTATCGGAAAAAAAAATCATTCATGACATTTGTTAAAACAATAAGGCTGAGTTTATTCAGGGGGACTATCTTGATAGGTACAGAGACCACTGCCATGGGGTTTTACAGTAGAGAGTGAAATTGGACTCAGCTCCAAATATATCAGGGACAAGTGGGGATTTACAGCCAAGGGTGGGAGTCAGTAGGTGCCAAATTATGAACAGAAAACCTCAGGAGTACAGGAGATTCTATCTGAACTTACTCAGAATCCTGGAGGCACTACAGTGCTGAGATATTACCTGGGGATGGTGGGGGAGTGAGGACACTGATCAGAACTTATGTTGAGGGCGGGAGGTTCTGGCTAAACTGACTCATCAGGTTTCTGGCTCTTGGCCTTGAGGACGAGGCCCAAGGATGAGACCTTGTTCAAAAAGTAGCTCAGAGGAGCCTGACTAGAGTTGGGTCAAGAAAAGAACCTTTGTTGTTATTTGACCCAAGGTTTAGAGTTATTTATCCAGAGCTCATTTCTTCATGGGTGTGTTTGTAGCTACTGAAAATGAGAGGGTTTCTAGTCTGACCACCAATTCTCTTACCTCAAGCACAGCACTGGCAACATTTCGAAAGGGCTGGCGCATAGATCCTCTCCTCCGACTGTGGCACTGACTGGCGTCTCCAGGCTTCTGTGTGCACTTAGATCTTTGTTATAGATTTATTATAGAATATTCCGTGGTTTTATAGTGAAGTCTATATGCTTATCTGTGCGAGTTCCTTTTGGTCAGAGACTGAATCACATTAATCTTCATGTCTTCCACATTTAGTAAAGTGACCACCTTGATATGTGTTAAATGCAAGAATGAAATGCATCAATTTCCTAATCTCTAAAGCAGAACTAATAATTTATATGACCAGGACTAAAATAATGTAAATGATTTGGGAGCCTTTAGTGCACAGAGAGCAAGTCCGCACAGTCACAGCAAAGCTCTGATAACTTAGGTAAAATATCTGTTTTTTGACTCAGATAATCACCTGAATTTTCCACTTTGTTTGAACGAGAAACTTATTGAAAAGAGAGACAATGATCACAGGAACAATATAAAATAAATGAAGGGAGAGTCGTGGGGCATTTCTGTTCTACTTTACAAAACAGTTTGTAATTTGAGGGCAAATCTCTTAGCTCTGTGGATGGAAACATGGTCCTCAACATAAACATTTTTTTTTTTTTTTAGATGGAGTCTCTCTCCATCGCCCAGGCTGGAGTGCAGTGGTGCAATTTCGGCTCATTGAAACCCCCACCACCTCCAGGGTTCAAGCAATTCTTCTGCCTCAGCCTCCTGAGTAGCTGGCACTACAGGCGCGCACCACCACACCCAGCTAATTTTTGTATTTTTAGTAGAGACGGGGTTTCACCATGTTGGCCAGGCTGGTCTCAATCTCTTGACCTCATGATCCGCCTGACTGGGCCTCCCAAAGTGCTGGGATTACAGGTGTGAGCCACCATGCCTGGCCAATATAAACATTTTAAATATTTATGTTGTGTTTAATATCTAGAAAATAATATTGGTCAGAGCTGTTGAGCAATGGGTTCTACTCGGTGACAACGGAACCATTCTATTTCATGTGATTCATCTATACAGTTCCTCTAACATAGCAGGTGTGCTTACCACCACACACACTGTCTCTTCCCTGTGTCTGTGCACCTGCAGGAGGTTTGAGTACAATACAGCCGGGGCATGTAACGTGGCATTTCCTCCTCCCATTTTTCATGACGGTTTTGAATTTTATTAGAAGTTTGTCAAGTACTATTTTCTGATTTTTTTTAAATGTAAAAGCCTTCTTTTAGATGTTTTGTTTGCTTACCTGTGCTTCCTTGCTAGATTGCGGTTCTTACGTATCAGGATCTTGAATGGAATTTCAGAGATTTACGTTGAGATCTGTTTCTGAAGCCCACTGACGGTTAGTTACTCTTGGTGTCTCCCACTTCATTAAATTTAGATGAAAATTCTCCTCGGTTTGGTTTATTTTGTATTCAGTCACCCTTTGATTGGATACAAAACATTTTGAAACAAACATTTATTGTTTTCTAGGTTAAATGTTTTCTTTATTATTTTTCCTCAGGGACAGGGTGCTTTGTTCCCCATTGCTTACATTGAGGGTTGAAATTCAGAACAGAAACAGTCTTTCCAGTTCCACAGGAAGGAGGATGGCAACGACATATATGAGGCCACGGTGGAGAAATCAAGAATTAGACAATTGTAAGGGTTTATCACCTGTCATATTCTATTTGGTATTGACAAGATACGACCAAAGGGATCCTCACCTGCTCTGGTATAGGAAAGCTTATAACAAACCATTAGAGGAATGAGCAGGAGCAGAGTGGAGTAAAGAAAGAATAATAGGGCGTTAAGGTGTTCGGGGACAGCAGCAGGTTTTTTTTTTTTTTTTTTTTTTTTTTTGGGAGAAATGGCTATTGCTTTAGGAAAGAAAAGCATGGGTTACCTCTCCTTGCTTCTGTGGGGTCTGGAAAAATATGAGAATAAACACCTTCCCATCTATCTTTTTTTCCGTCATTTTCTAAAGGTGACTTTATTCCATGGTAAAGAGTTAACTTATAGAATAAATCATGTCTAAGTGTTTAAGTGGAAATTTTTTGTTTACTTCTCAGTTAAAATACAGAAAGAAGAAACCCTGGTGTTCAAAAACAATTTCAGAACTCAAATTTACATTTCCCCTTGGAACAATGAAGCTGCCACCATCCTGAAAAGTATTTTCACAGAAAAAATAAAGGAAGGTGGAACTAAATTTCTGGAACACAAATCAGGAATTTATGTAACAACTAAGAAAACTGGATATCTGCTATAAACCCATCCAAAAAGGAACAACATATCAGGTTAAATACAGGAAAACATTTCACTTAAAATTTAGAGGTGTTAGGATCAGGTCAATAAGTAATAACACTAATGTGTCTTTCATAAAAAGGAAAGACGTCCATGTATGATGTAATGTTTCCACAGGAAAACAGTTGCCTTTATTAATAGAGGTGACTTTTCAAGGCTTCTGGCGATCTTTTTCTTTCTTTCTTTCTTTTCTTCCTTCCTTCCTTCCTTCCTTCCTTCCTTCCTTCCTTCCTTCCTTCCTTCCTTCCTTCCTTCCTTTCTTTTTCTTTCTTTCTTCTCTCTCTTTCTTTTTCTCTTTCTTTTTCTTTCTTCTTCTTCCTTTTTTTTTTTTTTTTTTCAGATGGAGTCTCACTCTGTCGCCAGGCTGCAGTGCAGTGGTGCAATCTCGGCTCACTGCAGCCTCTGCCTCCCAGGTTCAAGCGATTCTCCTGCCTCAGCCTCCCGAGTAGCTGGGATTACAGACACGTGCCACCACGTCCAGCTAATTTGTATTTTTAGTGGAGAAGGGGTTTTACCATGTTGGTCAGGCTGGTCTCAAACTCCTGACCTCAGGTGATCCACCCACCTTGGCCTCCCACAGTGCTGGGATTACAGGTGTGAGCCACTGCACCCAGCCCTAGTGATTCTTTTATGTGACTCATGTAGTTTTGAAAAGTGCTGAAATAAAGTAAAAATTTTACTTAGCACAGAGAGGGGTTGACTTTCTTTTTCTCTCAATGGTGAGTTGACTTTCTTTGAATAGTTTTGCCTTTACGTGATTCCACTGGTTTCCATGTATTTATAATTGTTTTTGGAGTCTGGCCTTGAGAACATTTTCAAGGTCACTAATATGCACTAAGCACATACTGATCACACTGCCAAGCATTGTGTTCGGGATGGAGAGTCACAGATGAGAAGAAATGGCCTTTGGGGAACACGGAGTCCCGTGGGAACATGGAGTCCCGTGGGAACATGGAGTCCCGTGGGAGCAGGAGAGCTGAAAGCAGTTGCAGCTGATGAAATCGGGGCTTGACACCACCAAGTATGGCTCTTGGCATTTGAGAAAACCACAGAAGCAGGAAGGACCTTTTGACCTTCTCCCACCCCTCGCCCCTGAAGCAGGTGATAAAAACTAGAAAAGGGGCCGGGCACAGTGGCTCACGCCTGTAATCCCAGCACTTTGGGAGGCCAAGGCAGGCGGATCACCTGAGGATAGGAATTTGAGACCAGCCCGGCCAACATGGTGAAACCCCATCTCTACTAAAAATACAAAATTAGGCAGGCGTGGGGGCGGGTGCCTGTAGTCCCAGCTACTCAGGAGGCTGAGGCAGGAGAATCGCTTGAGCTCAGGAGACGCAGGTTGCAGTGAGCCGAGATCGCACCCCTGCACTCCATCCTGGGCGATGGAGTGAGACTCTCTCTCAAAAACAACAACAACAACAACAAAAACCAGAAAAGAATTTTCTGACCATCCCCGGAGTTAGGTCATAAGATCCTCACGTGAGAGGTGCTCACCTCATAGCTGGAAGTAACGAATGTCCTTGTTCTGAGGACATGAGGACAGAGAAGAATCTGAGAAAGGGCCTCATTCAAAAAGTGTTGTCTCGGTTTGTTACCATTAGGCCCTTCCTCCTTTGTCCGATTATACTTCTCCACAGCTGTCCACATCATCACACCCAGCGTAGAGATACACAGAGCACTCTGTTTCTTTGGGTATTCATTTTCCAAGGCTCTCATGTCACATGAGAATTACTTTAGAAAACATGTACGCTTTCTGCGTGTTCATCTGTCTTTTGTTACATGGGTTTCAGCCGTGAACCCACTGATGGGTGAGAAAGGAAATCTTTCCTCCAGTGTCCAGGCCACTGTGACACGCGCGATGAGGGGTCTGAGTAGAGACCCAACTGAATCCCATCTCTTCGTAGAGGCACAAGACCTTTATTTAGAGCAAACAAAATCTCCCTAAATCTCCATCCTAACCTAGAAAGACAAAAGTTATTATGATGCGGACAAAACTAAGCTCAGCAAGAAAATACTGTTGGTGCCTCTACTTTTTCTTTGGTTTACTTTCTCAATGGAAATGCAATATGGTTAAAACCTTTTCCCCACATAATCTTTTCCTGATGTAATATTTTGTCTTCAGCCTCATGAGACTTCAAAATCTTAACATAATGTTGAAAACCTTGAGAGAGTTGCTTGTATTCCTGTGGGGTCAGTAGAAAGCCTTTCCTATGGGCCTTTGAGGGCAAACATCTAGCATCTGTGGGGTTCCAGGACCTCATGGTGAAGTCTAAAGTCTTCTCTTTTTTTCTTGGAGGCAGAGTCTCGCTCTGTCACCAGGCTGGAGTGCAGTGGTGCGATCTCAACTCACTGCAACCTCTGCCTCCCGAGTTCAAGCGATTCTCTTGCCTCAGCCTCCCAAGTAGCTGGGATTACAGGCATGCGCCAAACATACCCGGCTAATTTTTGTTATTTTTAGTAGAGACGGGGTTTCACCATGTTGGCCAGGGTGGTCTCTATCTTTGGCCTCATGATTCACCCGCCTCGGCTTCCCAAAATGCTGGGATTACAGGCATGAGCCACCATGCCTGGCCTAAAGTCTTTTCTACCTTCATAAAGGTTTACGAAAAGTTCAGATTTTTCCATAAATGAGCTATCTGAAAGTCACAAACACAGACTAACACCTATTACAATTGTTTGGCCAGTAAATAAAAATTACTAATAATGTGGAAATTACTATCTTTTTGCCTGTGGGAGTAAGTGCTTCTCTGGTACAGGTTCCCTGTTATCTTTATGTGAGCAAAAGAAACATTCTCTCTCTCTCTCACACACACACACACACACCCCAGTTGACTGGGATTCTGAAAACCAAATTCTCATTGTTATTCTGATAGCCTCTTTTTACTTTCAGTGTTTTTGTTGAGATGAGGCCTTGGATGAGACTTGAATGTAGTGTAGGGAAGATTTCAATTGTTCAACTGTCTTTGGCTTTATACAGATTTTTAACCAACAGGAAACTTCTCGAGGAAAAATAAAAAAGCAAAGAGAAAAAGATGCTTTTAGACCTTCAACTATGAGTCAGTTTCACAAAACTATTTTTAAATTTCCTCTTAAAATGTGGCTCTATTTCTTAGTATATCATTTTGGTATATCTGTTTATCTGTATTAACAAATAGCGCATACTGTTTGCCTTTGGTACTTTGTACAATGTTGTTTATCTCAGTGTACGTTGGTAGTGTGTCGACAAGGGCGACTGGAGTATGAGGCACAGTCCTTAGCAGCCTGTCTGCCATCTAAGTCCTGTTAACATTTTCCTTTACTACTGTTGGAGGGAGAGGACCTCAGAAGGGGCACAGCAAACATATGAAAGTTTTATTACAGAGCTGCCAGTGTTTTTCCTTAGAACAGGTCCAGTTGACAAAGTCGCTGCCGGATATGAAAGATTCTCATTACAATGTCACGGCAACATGACTGAAATTATTAACTCTCCACGTGGGATGACGGATGGTGTAGGGTGGGGATGTCCTTGGTGGAACATATTGCTTAATTATCTTCTTTTAGTACCAGCGTAGAGGCACGTTCCTATGATCAAGTACTTTCCAAATGAATTCATAAAGACAGAATATTTAAAGATCTTATCCAATAAAAGAGCAGATTAAATGTCAGATCCTCATTAGGGGTTCTTTAATCAAAGTTCTTTTTGTGGTTTTATGACAAATGCTTTCATTTTTGGCACTTGAACCTAAGACCCCTAGGTCTAAAAGGAACTTTTCTCATTTGAAATAAAGGGGGATTTAATGATTTTTAAAAGTAGAATTTATGGTCTGGTGGATAGGACTTAAAGGAGAATCTGGAAAGCCTTTAATTTTCATGTTGGAATGAATGACATCTCTGATATTTTACAGGGTTATAAAGACCTGTGACTTAGTTTCCCTATAGGTTAAAAACAGAATGCCATAAAGTATACGAATACTTGTAATATTGTAGATTGGTAACATTTATCAGGTGACATCAGGATTCTTAATAGTCTGCAGTGGGCTCAGGTCATTCTTAAAAAATATATATCACTACCTTTAAGCAAGTTACCCATGTAATTGATTTAATTAGTTAATATTTGACATATATTTTAGAGATGGAATGGATAATGGGATATCATTATATCCAGGCCTGCAGCAAAACAGCTTTAGTAGTGTTCTGGTTTTCCAGATGAGAAGTATATTGTATGAACAGGAAGCCCGACAACAAGGAGCTTCCAGAAAGCCCATCCTAGGCAGCTTCCAGGAAATCCCAAAGTAAAGGATCAGATCCCAAAACAGCATAGCTCTGCCACGAATGAGTTGATTCAGCAGAGGAACGAAACTAGCCTGTCTTCGATAATACGGAACTTAGAAATAACTTTCATTTTAGTATTTCCAAATGTATTTATTTTCCTGGTTATCAGATGCAAAAATAAAAATGGAAGAACAAAATTTAGCTACCAGAAACCAAACCTATGTGTTCATATCTTAGAAAATCATATACTTCCAAACCTAAAGTCAGGTGTTTGTCTTATCTGAAGAGATTTTGTGTGAGAGATTACAGCCTTTAGACCCTTATGTTGGGTTCAAATATGAAGGAAATCGTCTCATAGATAATTCCTTTTTGGTCTATTAATTTGTAGAGCAATTGGAACTCTTTGTAACCAGGGTACTTACGGTACAGTAATCAGTGCTGCTATTGAGGATGACTTAAGACAAAGCAATATTGTGATGGAACTCTGGATCATGAAGGCCAATGATTTACACTCAGCTGAGTATATTAATTAAATTGTTACACAGGTTTGCGTGCTTTCAAAAACCAAATCAAATAAAATAAGTGTTGATACTCAAAAAGATAATAAAATATAAAATGTTATAAAACAAATATCATGTAAGACCCTAAAATAGAAAATGGTAATCAATTGGGACCTGTTTGTATTTGCATTAAGTCATTAAACTATATCTTTTTTTTTTTTTGATAGGATATGGTTCTCATAGATCAGATATAGCAAATATGGCCCCTGTGACGGCTTCATAGTCTTTCTTTGTGAACTAGTTGTAGAAATATGGGCTGGCATACAACACATTCACAGAGATTTTAGTTCACTGGAACAGCTGTATTGGCATCTGTTGATGAATTAATATTAGCTTTGGGGAGAATCTAGTAATATGACAAAGGGTTAAGTGATCGTTCATATTCCATTTAATGTATATATTTTTATTAATGCCTTCACTATTGAGAATGTTCAATAAATATATGTTGAAAAAGAAAATAATTTACATAAAATATGAACAGTATGCTTATTGAATAATGACAGTTGAAGAGGTCGATATTCAGAATGAGATTTTTAGGTTAGAATAGAGGGTGAGGTCAACCAGGTACAACTTTACAGGGGTAGAAGCAAAGTCATGGCTATAGTGGAAAGAAATATTGATGTAAATATCAGGCAGTAGCTTGACAGCAGTACCTGTGAGGAAGGTTAGGGGTTGGAGGTAGTATGTGACTCAGCTGCTACAATTATTAACTTGCAGGGACTATGGATTGCTTGCATTCTAATCATTAGGAATTAGCCTGGTATCTGGG
Organism: Macaca fascicularis; assembly: GCF_037993035.2. Taxonomy (NCBI): domain Eukaryota; kingdom Metazoa; phylum Chordata; class Mammalia; order Primates; family Cercopithecidae; genus Macaca; species Macaca fascicularis. Next base: position 194,323,612 of record NC_088379.1, on the reverse strand, counting down.
CATGAAGGGCACTCATCAAAGGTTTGCTGAATGTGGGAGATTGTGTTTTCCAACCAAGTGTGATCACAACGTCTTCCAAAAGCTCTTCTATAACGTGACCCCTATCAAGCAATGGAGTCTACCTCTCCTCTCCTTTAACAGAGGCAAGTACAATGACTGCTTTGACCAATGAAATAAAGCCAAAATAATACTGTGCTAGTTCAGGGTGTAGCCCTTAAATGCTCTTGAAGCTTCTGTTTCCTGCTTTTTAGAAGTCAGCTGCCATGTTAGAAGTGTGACCACTTTGGGATTCTCAAGCTATTAAAAGTCCAAGCCACGGATCACGACGTCAGGAGTTCGAGGCCAGCCTGGCCAACATGGTGAAACTCCGTCTCTACAAAAATACAAAAACGAGCCGGCTGCCTGTAATTCCAGCTACTCGGGAGGCTGAGGCAGGACAATCGCTGGAACCCAGGAGGTGAAAGTTGCAGTGAGCCAAGATCACCTCATTGCACTCCAGCCTGGGTGACAGAGCAAGACTCTGTCAAAAAAGAAAAGAAAAGAAAAGAAAAGAAAAGAAAAAAGAGTCCAAGCTGAGTAGCAATTTCCTTGGAGACTGACAGCACATGTGGAGGCAGTTGGGGGAAGGATGGCTGAGGTGAGTGAAGAAGCCACCGCACGTGAGCTTTCAGATGGTTCTAGTCCCACTGCCATCTAACTTGCAACCACTTGGGAGCTTCTAATCAACAACGATGATAAAGTCAATCAAACCACAAAACAATGAAATACACTAATAAGTAGTCTGCAATGCTTCTCGAGTGGGTGCCATGTGTTAATGCTGTCCCGAAGTTTGATTTGGAAACTACATCTTTAATTGGTTATTATGGTTATTATATGGTTATTATGTTAATACACTAATAATACCCATTGTATTAGCACGCATACATGTCATCAGTTTATTAAAGTAACATCATTACCATGGAATAATATGATTTATATTTTTTCAAAACAGTCTTTAAAAGACATGGAACTAATATTGAATGCATTTCCTAAAAGCGGTATGAAGACACTAATGGGTAACATTTTATAAGTTTTAACATTTCTAGAAAGGGTAGGATTCTCCGATATTTACTCTGTGCTTCCCATTCAGATCTCCTGTTACTATTTACTCTGTGCTTCCCATTCAGATCTCCCGTTACACGTTTCTATCATTTGATTCTTTTAACATCTTACTGCACTTCACTGCTAACATGCCCTAGTGCCTGGTCCCTAGAGTCAAGCCTGCCCGTCTATGTGTAAATGGATAACATTTGTGTTTGTTGGAATGAATAAAAAAATGATTCATTGGTTATGCAGTCACATTAAAGTATCTGTGGCAATTTTGAACTTAAGAGGCTGGAAAGGAAGTATAGGGCCAAAATTTGGTATGACATATAGATAACTTGTGAATTTTTGTTTGTAATAAGTCCTAGGCATCAACAACACTATGCATCTGCTCAATAAAGTTTAGCCTAACAGCCTCCTTACATATTTTCTGTTCAGCCTAAAAGTTTCTCTGTACATAGTGAACTATAATCTAAAGGGAGGTGTAAACAGATTGTAATCTACTCTTGTGCCAATTGCCGAGTTTTGGGCGTCAAAGGGCGCCAGCTGTTCAAACCACATTCAAATAAAGCAAACACTGAGCTGTAACCAATCCAACTGTTTCTGTACCTCATTTCTATTTTTGGTATATCACTTTCTCTGTCCATAAATCTGCTACCATGTGGCTGTGCGGGAGTCTCTCTCAGCCTTCTCTGATTTGGGAGGCTGCCCAACTGGTGAATCGTTCCGCACTCAGTTAAATTCTGTTGAATTTAATTTGGCTAAGATTTTTCTTTTAACACATTATAGAGGTGAAGATAAACAATGATAAGAAGATATCAAAATCCTCCTGGGGAGCACTGGAAGCCTCTTGCTATGATTCTATGACATAGTTCAAACACCATATTTTGTTGACAACTTCCTGAGTGGTATTGGAAGCACAGATATACTGCATTTCTGGCCAAACAACCATGACATACACTGTAGATTTGGAATGAATGCTATTAAGATAACCTGTCCCTCTCTCTAGATGGGCAGCCAGCCACGTGTGTCCTCTCTTCCCCTTTATCACCAAGAATGACTGGCGCTGGAGCAGCAATGTTGATGGGCATTGATCTGTTTCAGAAATGAATTAACTCAGCATTTCAAGGACTGAGAAATGACTTCAGGCGTTCCCTTTTCAAAAGATGTTATCTCATTTTCTTACTAAAGAGATGAGAGAAAAGGTGGAAATTGAGAGAAACAAAGTAAAAACTCAAATGTGAATTAATTCTGAAGGAGATTTTTTTTTCACCTCCTATGAGGTATTTACTAGCTGATAATCCTGCAGTGAAAGAATATCCAGCCAGTGAGAGTTAGGAAAAAAATATGGATTGTTGCTTTGGAAGGAGACTAAAAAATTATCCTTGCCATAATGTTTTTCATTTTACACCCCCCTAAAATAACTAAGAAAAATATTACTTTTATAAAATAGTGCAGTGAACACAGCCCTGGAATTCTGGTATTATAACAACTTTCAGATGGAGGCATAAAGTGATATTCCAAAATGTTAAAAATCATCAATATGAGTAAAAATCTGACTTTGCATATGGGACTACAGTGTTGTTACTTCCTGTTGGTGGTGTGTTTCCAATTTTAGGGACGGGGGGAAAGGCAAGCTGCATACATACACGCATTCTCCCAATATCGGCCCCATTTGTTTAGATGGATCTAATGATTTTACTTCCAAACTTAATGCCCCTGAGATTCCTTAATAATCTCAAATTCTATCAGAAATACCCCCACCGTCAAAACTATGTCTTATGGATTCATTTATTTTGATTTGTAGAGTGACAGGGTCCATAAAGTTAACATGTGTCACAGTGTTCCATAACACCTTCATTAGGCCAATTACAGAGAATAGTTTGAGTGGGCACCGTGTGGGCGGTCATGGCCCTGTATATCTTCTCACTCACATTGCTGGGACCAGAGTGTGGGTGACAGGACAAAAGGATTCTGCCCAAACGTGTTAGCAGGCCCCTTCAGGTAGGCTGTGGGAGGAGAGAAAAAGGATGGTTAAATAGATTATTAAGAGGATGCTTCAACATTAAAAATGTGGGGCAATTATGTGAACACTACATGGTACTAAAAGTAAAATATATAATAGAAATGTTCTGAGGCAGAAAAACACATTCAAATGCAAATGAAGAGAACCAAAATGAGAAAATAATGAGCAAAATAGCAAAAGTTAAAACTTGGGTATGTTTGTGTGACAATAAATCTCTTCTCCATTTGAAAAACAACTAAATGTCTCTATTCCATTATATTAAATTTAAAAATTCTTAGAGTTTAAGGAGTAGTTTTTTTTTTTTAATAAAGTCGTATACACATCCAAGCATAATAATTTACTATTCACTACAGTGCGTTCAGCATAGTGTGTTATATCCAGTATATATGTAAATGCCTCAAGAACATGATCATAATGCTGATTAAACTCCTCAATAAAATACTCTCTCAATGCAAACTTCGCTTTTCTATCGTTTGGATTTTGTTTAGGAAGAAAATTTCAACAAGTCTGCTACACAGACAAACTTCGAAGGCAAAGACTTTTTTGAAATAGAAAGTTACAGAGTTTCTATTTTAAAAGTTCCTTGTGTGTATACATCTTTGGGTGCTGCTGTTCCTTCATTATCAGAGACAGCAGTGCCTCAAGTCTAATGTCAGAGGCACCTCTCTGCACCCAAGGCACTTTGTCAAAGTCAGGAGGGCTTAATAAGGCTCGATTTTCACTGAATGCATTAGTTAGATTCTTGAATGTTAAATTGCAAGCTGAATCATTGTGCAATTACTTCCTTTTCTGTCTTTTTTTTTTTTTTTTTGGCCAGTCAGAAATGGCTCTGCAGAGACAAGCTCTGAGTTATCCGTTAGTGGATTAATGAAACACAATTTGTACTAAAACTCATCTCTTTTTTCCTTTCAAAATGAAGCTTATCTTCCTCAATGTGTTTTTTCCATGAGGTGCATGAAATTATCAAAATGTTACCAAGAAGATAAATTTGGTGTGTGACCCGTCAGCATCGTCGATACATGGCAGTGTAATGGCAGAGCTGCAGCACAAAGCCACAGCGTGACACCAGGGCTGGAGCAGCCAGGGGATTTCTTGCTCTACACCAATTTGTTCACATACACAGAATACATATATTTACTGTTTCCCACAGATACGTCAGCAGCCCCTTTCCCAGGGACAGTTGAAAAGCTCTGGCTCTGTTTTGCTGTGTCTGCTCTGTAAACCTTCTACCCTTCTTTAATTTGCTGACTATCCATTTCGATGTTGGCTGACTGATTTCTCAATGAATCTCCTCTTCAAACTGGGCTTCCACAAATTGAATATACTCTCTGTGGTGTGTGGTATATTGTCCACAGACGTCCATAAGTGATGGAGAAGGTAGCATATTGAATATCCTCTCTGGTTGGTTGTATTGTCCACAGGCATCCACAAGTGAGGGAGAAGGCAGCATATTGAATATACTCTCTGTGATGGGTAGTGTTGTCCATGGGCATCCACAAGTGAGGGAGAAGGCAGCATATTGAATATACTCTCTGGTTTGTAGTATTGTCCACAGACTTCCACAAGTGAGGGAGAAGGTAGCGTATTGAATATATTCTCTGTGGTGTGTAGTATATTGTCCACAGACTTCTACAAGTGAGTGTGAAGGCAGCATATTGAATATCCTGTCTGTGTTGGGTAGTGGTGCAAGTGAGGGAGAAGGCAGCAAATTAACATTAACTTCCTATAGAAATATTTTAGGAGAGAAGTTGTTAGGACTTTTGAAATAGTGTTTAGGTTTTAGTGCATGCCCTTTAACATATGTCTCCTCGCAAAAATACAATCTAAAATAAAATTAATAAAATATACAGGGATCTGTAGCTTCCATCAATGAACATGTAGTTTGTGATTAATACGTTGTTACTACAAATAAGAAAGGGTTGAGTAATTTTAATCATCCCAGTTCACATACTGTGGTGAGTGAGGGATAGAAGTTGAAGATCCTTGAGCAAAGCAGTGTTCTTGTGTAGCCTCATCCTGGTACTTACAGAAACCAAGGTTTCTTGGGCGTGGGAGAAGCAGGGCAGCTTACAGCTCTTCCTGAGCTGCAGTGTTTGGTTGGGGACAGATTCTCAGCCTTCTGGAGTCCCTGTTGGATGCTGGCTTTTTGTTCTTAACACAGTCCCTGGTCACGCCCCCTGTGTTCCCCAGAATCCAGCTTTTAGTCTTGGTAATTTCACTCTTCCCAAAGACAGAATCAGCTGTGGCTCCCCAGAGCAAGCTGACTTGCTTCTCAGAAACCCCAGAAATAAACAGTCTTTGAGTCCCAAAATGGTGTACTTGGAGGTGCCTACAACATTCAAATTTCATTCAAATCCAGGGCTTAAAGGAGTCTAGGTTACCAAGAAGCAGATGACACACAGAAAAACTGCTCTGTGAGCTGGTTATGCAATATTCTTTCAGAAATGTGGAGCTTCTGGAACGAAGGAAGAGGATGATGGAATTAAGGCACACATGTGGTTAGCCCTGATTGCTAAGGGGAGGCATTCTCTGATATAAAAATGACTTCCTGTCAAGGGAAAAATCAGTGTCTTCCAGGGAGGGAAGAGGCGGGAAGTCCCAGTCTAGCAAAGACCACAGCTTATGCCTGTAGCTGTTTTTAGTTCTCTGAGCCTTTATTTCGCTCAGTTCTAACCCCAGTGTTAGCCACCTGCTAACCTCACGCTTAGACACCTGCTAACCCCACTCTTAGCCACCGGCTAACCCCACTCTTAGCCACCGGCTGCAGTCTTCCCAGGGGATGGGCTCCTCTTCCTGTGGGTTGGGTGGGTAATCATAGTGGGCTCCTGGTTCTACACTGCCCCTCATTACTGTATTCTCGCCACCATTTTCTTCCTCAGCCTGGAAGCTGACACTTGTAATTTGGCCTTAGGCCCCAGTTAGTAGTAGCTCACCTGGGCCCATGGAACATAACTAAGCCCAGGGATAGAATTGTACTTTCAGGTAATTGGTTTTCATCGTAATCCTATGTATTTTGTTTTATTTATTTTATACACTGATAAAAGTTGCTCTAAGAAAGATTCCATTGACTTCGTTAGACTAACAAAAGTGCTCATGGCCCAGAAAAGGTTAATTCTTCCTGGCAGTGGACCTGCTGCCCCCCCTTCAGTGACTCTGGTGTCCTTCCACTCCGGATCAGGTTTCATTCATCAGTGCCTTCATTAGCACAGGCTTGTAGCCCGAATGATATCTGCCATCCTCCACGACAGAGCTCAAATGCCACCAATACACTTATTCCCAGACTTTGTCCATATTTCATTTTTACCTGTTGTCATGTTCCTTTTTTTCAGCAACAGTGACAAGTCCTGGGCCCTTATGTCCTGGGTCCTATCTAATTCATCTTTGCATCCCAGACATTGTTTGGCAGAAATGAAATCTCCAATCAAAGTTTGATGAATGTTTGAATGAGGAATCATCTTGTGGCACAAGAGCCTGATTTTCCTTTCTTCCTATCAGGGCACCAGCGGCCCTGCAGCTGCCGGCACCACCTCCAGCCAAACTGTGCTTCTGGGCACCCCTGAGAATTCCTGGTGGGCCCAAGTAAGGTAAGATAGAAGAGAAAAAAATGGCATGGGAGAAAAAGAAGTAGAAAAGAGGAGATAGAGAAACAGGAAAGAGGGAAGAAAAGGAAGAGAGGAAGAAATTGTGGAGTGGAGGGCTGTCCTGTTCCCCACCTCAGGGACATAAGTAAGGTGCCTGTACAGGTTCACACGAAAATGGATTTGATTCCAGAGACCTTCCTCATTGTGTATATTTGCATTATCATGTTGTGTAGTTTTTAAGAACCCATAAAAAAAAGCAAAACCCTGTGGGCCTCTAATGATGTCTACAGATAAAAAGATGAGATCAATTCTACTGTATTTAAAAAGCCAGCAGGATGCCGTGGTTCACGCCTGTAATCCCAACACTTTGGGAGACCACGTGTGCCCAGGAGTTCAAGGCTGCTTGGAGCCATTGATTTCACCACTGCACTCCATTGCGGATGACAGAGCGAGACCTTCTTGTCTCTTAAACAACAAAAACGCCATCAACATTATCACTGTTAACAGTGTGCTGAGGTTCATACCATCCTCTCCTCCTCTCTGAGGTGTCTCTACATTCCAGTGGAGAGGGAATGTGAGATCTATTGTCAGCTAGGTCTGGGACGTGTCTGCCCTAGAGGCAGGATGGCTATTTTGGCATAATTTAGACATTGACAGAAAGCAGGTTTTGCCCCCTGAATATCTAGAGTTTTCTCTCCAGTCTGATATTATGCCAATTCTAGTATACTATGACAAGTTCTTGTCATCTTTTTTTTGAGGGGGGGGATCTCAGAGTCACCTGCTAATACATGGAGGAACATATTAAGCCTTTATCAGCCCATCTCATCACTCCTAGTGCCTGGGTCTATGCCGGCGGGTCCTGTAGAAAAGGGACAGAAGAGGGTTTTAGTTTTTGTTTGTTTTGTGAGAGGCTCCGGACCAGGAGAGCCAGAGCGTGGGGGGTGCTGTCAAGGACAGCTCAGTGCCTTAGGGTGAGAAAGCCTACACCAGGTGATGCTGTGTGTCTCCTGAAGTCATAAGCAATAAGGTTTATGGGGAAACAAAGGCCATCACCCCAGTAAATATCATCTGCAGTTTCCCCTAATCTCCGAAGTCTGGGAAATGCTGAGACCCATGACTTCTCAAAGGATGCATGGTCTTTTTAAGTTAAAAAAGAGAAGTGGGTCGATGAATCAGAAGGGAAACATAAGACAGTCTTCTCCCTTCTTTTATGTGGCAGGCAGGGGTGGCAGGGAGTTACTTGTGTAACTTGAAAGGCTTCTGATTTTTTAAAAGGAAATTGTTGTCATTGTTAATCAGGGCAAGGTCTTCTTGCCCTTTCTCGTAGAATAGCTGGGGTTTGAATTTTGACATCAGCCCAAAGTTTCTGGGTTACGATTGCACACAGCAGGCTTGTGAGTGCAGGTGTCAAAGGAGGGGATAGGATTTTCATAATTCCACTCTCTCAGCTCTCAACTTTGTGACTGTGCCGTTACCACCAGAAGTCCTCTCTATCTGCTCAGGTCTTCCTGCTCTACAAATCTCAACAGACATTGATGAATCGTCCCTCAAGACTGCTCTGCATCGTACATTTATTTATCCGTGTTTCTCATGATGAATCGTCCCTCAAGACTGCTCCTCATCACGCATTTATTTTTCCGTGTTTCTCAGTCCCGGGTTGGCGTCTTCCTTCTCTCTCCCTCTGTCCCAGGATGTCTCAAGCTCAGCACTATTGACATTTTTGGCTGCATAATTCTGGGTCACCAGGGGCTTTCCTGTGTCTTTTAGGGTATTTCAACAGCATCTCTGGCCTCTACACTAGGCACCAGCGGCATCTTCCCCAATTGTGACAATCAAAACTGTCTCCAGACACGGACATGTAACCTCTGTCGGGGAGGAGACGAGAACCATCCTCAGTGTGTCCTCTGTTGGGGAGGAGACGAGAACCATCCTCAGTGTGTCCTCTGTCGGGGAGGAGACGAGAACCATGCTCAGTGTGTCCTCTGTCGGGGAGGAGAGGACAACCATCCTCAGTGTGTCCTCTGTCGGGGAGGAGACGAGAACCATGCTCAGTGTGTCCTCTGTCGGGGAGGAAAGGACAACCATGCTCAGTGTGTCCTCTGTCGGGGAGGAGACGACAACCATCCTCAGTGTGTCCTCTGTCGGGGAGGAGAGGACAACCATGCTCAGTGTGTCCTCTGTCGGGGAGGAGACGAGAACCATCCTCAGTGTGTCCTCTGTCGGGGAGGAGAGGACAACCATCCTCAGTGTGTCCTCTGTCGGGGAGGAGAGGACAACCATGCTCAGTTGAGAACCACAGTTCTATCCCTTTTATAACAACTAGTTTGGAAAAAAAATGTTTCTTGTGTTTGCTGATAAAGTACTTATTAGTCAATCATTTATTCCTTTAACTATTGTTGCATAGTTACTGTATATATGCCAGTCTGCAAATGCTAGTCTAGCTTTATGCTAGAAGCTACAAAATATTCCAGACTCCTTTTGCAATTCTGTTGGCCAAATCTCCTGACCTTGATTGATTAGCATAGCCATTAAAATAAGTGTCCTCATTGGTCAGGGCTGGGCTTACATAAAGCACATAAAGGGCCTGAAGCTCTGAAGGGCTGGGGAAAGCACACTCAAAATCCAGAGCCTGGTCCGTGAGGCTCAGGGTACCAAGAAACCGCAGTGAAGACTCAAAAACTACGGAATATCTACTGTGACGTCTGCCTTTGAATTGTTAGGTATTAGCAAAATAATATTGGTTTTGCTGGCACCTCAAATGCTGGTAGGCTGTGAGTCCATATGTGGAATGATTATGAATTTTTGTAATGAGCCAAGCCAGCTAAGGCTTGGTGGGTGGACTGTTAGGAAGCGTGGCTGGGTCCATTAGCCGGGTGTTTCAGTAGACCAAGCTCTGGGATGTGACACTAAAGTCAGCAGGCCCAGGAAGCACACCACACCTCTTGAAACTGCAGCCTGTGGCACAGAAATAAAATGGGAATAGATTAGTCTTTTGGGAGCTAATCTCCAAGTTGAAATGCAATAGAACGTACAGCGAGTGACAACTTTCTAAATTATTTTCTTATGCCTCATGCTGTTCTTTTGTCTCTAGTTTTACTGTTTCCGCCTACTAACTTCATTCTCTCTCCCACTATTTCTAATACATCTCCAGTGATGTATTTTCAATGAGAATTCAATTACCTAGGGAGGCAGATGTGCTAACTGGCAATCTGAGGATTTTTTTCAAGTTGATGGCAAAGCTGACTCATGGTTCTAGTCCTGCTACTGTCAGGAGAAACTCACTGTCAACAAGCTGTTACAAATGGAACTTCACAATGAGGGAGAGTGTAAGGAACACCAAGTACTCTCCTTGTTCTTACCGATTGCCTCATTTAATTGACACTGTTTTATTGAATTTTTAATAAAATGAAATGAGATTTTAATGTAATCTCATCGAGTTTAGACCTAATTCAATATATTAATTTATTATGAATCTTTATTAATTTGTTTTTTATGAAGTTATGCAATGAAAAGTTTCCCAAATTGCCAGTTATTTGTAAACTTTAAAAAACTTCTCCAAAGTAGTTTTGTTATTTGTAACAATGTTAAAAGCAACACGAAACCATGCAAGAGCGTTTTGTTGACTGTCCCCGCAGTTAAGGTACTGTGTGCTGTTAAGAGAATGTATGTTTATATTTGCTAAATTTTCATGAACTTGGTGATTGAGCCATGATTATATTAACCTTTTAGATCGATAGAACTATGGCAATAACTATATAGTCCTGTGATAGGCCTAGCCGTTGAAAAGGTGAGTGGCTGATTTCATTTAATTGTGTGATCTGAAGTAGGTCTCATTATAAACCACACACTTCATTTGAGTCATACATTGTAACTTTTAGTGCAAGCTGTACGGGATTTCCTGAAGAAATGCTGAGAGTGCTTTTGTCTAGTAACTGTATTCTGATTATTGTATTTCACGGTACTCAGGGAATTAGCAGCTTCTCAGATAGAGCACATAATGAGCTACCACTATTTTAACAAGGAGACACTGAAACCAGAAAGACATTTCCACTTGCCCAGAGGAAAAGTACATAAAAATCACCTCAGGACATTCAGTGGAACCCAGGAATAGCTTTAGGTAAAATGCACAACGATTCATGTGGCTATAATTTTCTGAAAATTTTGTTTTAAATACCTCTTACATTTCATAATATATGTTCATTTTTTAAATATTAGACTGTAAACACAGAGAAATACAATGTTAACTTGTAATTTTATACCCAGAGGAAATCACTGTTGATATTTTGTTGTATAATCTTAGAGACAATTTCTGTTTTGTACAATATTGTGAAAAAAGCTGTTCATAATATTTTAAAGTAAATTTTCTAGTCAATAATGTAACTAACAAGCACGTTATCAGCAGCAGCAGCACTGATTAACGGCGCACAGCGTCTTCTGGTACGGGCCTACTGAAATGTATTTGACCAATCTGTTATGTAATTTATTTTTAATATTTTTGCCACCATAAATGACGCCGTGCTGAGAACTTGCACTTCAAGTTTTCTGCACGTCCTCACTGTGGTCTTACGATACATTTCCAGAGCGAAAGGGAGTTTATACAGCTAAAAAATGACGCCTAGAGAACCTCAGGATCTCCCAGACAGCCTATTCAATTCTTTCTGTGGTTCAACAGATGGAATAATGTTTCAACAGGCATTTCACAGAAGAGATGAACACAACGGAAAAAAGAAAGACAGTAAAGTACGCGCCTTCTCCGCAGAAGCCTGTCGCTGGAGCAGACACGTCCCTGGCGGCAGGTGTTACTTATGGTGGATCCGGTCGGTGTCAGCGGCTGTCCTGGACCCTGGCCACACTAGGCCGTCCTCATCATTCCTGCCCCGGGAAGAGAAAGAACACTGCTGAGTTGCTGTTGGGCACATGGCCCTGGCCTCGTGGCCTCCATATGTCGGTTATTTACAGGGTTTACCCTGTTGGGCTGGTTTCCTGTGGTGGCACAACAAATGACTACAAATTTAGCAGTTTAAAAAAAAAACAGCAGTTTCTCCTCTCCCGGGGCTGGGGGCTGGAAGTGTGGAATCAGGTCCAGCAGCGCGGTGCTCACTCTCCAGCCTCCAGGGGAGGCCCTTCCTGGCCTCTTCCAGCCTCTGGTGGCTCCGAGCTCTGTTTGGTTGTTTTTTACAGTTTCTATTTGTCTGCGGATACAGTCAATCTTTCCACTCATGTGAAGTGCACTTACCTGCGTCTCACTGAGCACAAATATGCGAGCGTCGCTTCAAAGTGTTTTGCGGGTAATTTTGACACTGGCTCATCTCAGGCTTGGGATCTTCTCTCTTGAGAACTGGTCACATTTTCCTGGTGATTCGTATGTCAATTAATTTTGAATTGTGTCATGGGCATTTTCAACATGATTTCGTGTAAGCTCTGGGTCTTTGTTTTAAAGTGTAAGTTTTTTATTATCCAGGTATGGTGAGGCCACCAAAGGAAGTCACGATTGCCATCCAAAATATAATTTACTGTTCACAGCTTTCAAGAAGTGGGGTGACCCTTGATGTGCAGGGACGCCGTGGAAGCGAAGGTTTGGTCATGGACAGAAGGAGGAGAGGAGAAGGTGGCAGGCCCCTTCATCATGGGATCTGCAGGAAGGAATGGGCAAGGCAGCCTACGCTGGCTTAGGACTGGCTAGTTTGCTTTCAGCAGGCTCTGGGCTGAGGGCCGTCCCGAGTTGTTGGGCGCCTGGCCCTGAGACGATCAGGGAAGGGGCAGATGTGTTTGGTGCACAAGGGCCAGACAGGGGAGGCGGGGGTGGGCGGACTCCAGCTCGGCTGGTTTCCCCGAAGGCTGGGCTCACAGGTGAGTGGTTTGCTGTCTCTAGGAATCAGTTAACCCTGGGAGGGGTAGTCTGTCCCAGGTCAGCAAGGCCCCAGATGCCAAGGCATCAAGAACACAGAATATAAGAAACTGGAAGGAATGCAGCCTCGTTGAAACCCCTTGGGGAATGTCGTTTATTTTATCCCCTCAGGCAATCCCTGTGGCTTGGCTCAGAGGACAAGTTCCATCTCCCTGTGCGTGGGACGGTCCCAAGGCCTTTGCGAAGCTGCCCTGGTGGCTCCGATTTTTGTCCTGTGCACAAACAGCTGGGGGGTGCGGACAAGGACTGTGGGGGCTCCACACACAGAGCCAGGCAAGCCCATTCAGCTGCTCTCTCCTCTAGGGACTACCCCCCACTTCCCAGCTCACACGGGCTCCTTCTCCTGATCCTTTGGCCTGAAGGAAGGGGTTTCCTTTTAAAGTCCTAACTCTGAGGCACCACACAGATGTGGCTCTGTAACTGGTGCTACCTAAAGGGAAACGTGACAAGAAGGGAGAGGGAGAGAGACAAGGGATGGGGGGAGAGAGAGAGAGACAAGGAGGGAGAGGGAGAGGGAGGGAGAGAAACAAGGAGGGAGAGAGAGAGAGACAAGCAGGGAGAGGGAGGGAGAGAGGGACAAGCAGGGAGAGGGAGAAGGAGGAAGACAGTGAGAGGAAACTGGGGAGGGAGAATGGGGAGAGAAAGGGGAGAGAAGAGAAAAGGAGGAGGGAAGAGAAGTGGGGAGGGGAAAAGAGAGGGACAGACGAGGTGGGAGAAGAGGGGTGAGAGGGAGGAGACAGGAAGAGGGGTGAGAGGGAGGAGACAGGAAGAGGGGTGAGAGGGAGGAGACAGGAAGAGGGAGCCGAGGAGGGAGGAAGAGAGGCGGGAGAGACAGGGACTGAGAGAACACACGGGATTTCTTCCCCCCACGCTTTGGAGCACAGGAGTCCTTTTTCTTCTGGCTGGAGACACCGGATTTCCCCTGGGATTTAGCTGCTCGTGCCACCACAGCTGGCGCTCCACTGGGGAGAGCCAAAAAACAAAAAAACTAACCCCCCCAAAGGAAGCACTTCCTTTTATATGGACTGAATCGTGTCCCCCTTGAAACTCACAAAATGGAGCCTCAGCCCCAGTATCTGAGAGTGTGACTGTATTTGGAGACAGCAGCTTTAAAGACGTGATTGAGGTAACATGAGGTCATCAGGGGCCGCGTGCAATCCGGCCGGTTACCTGATGGGAAGGGGAGACTGGAACACGACACACAAGAAGAGGAGACTAGAACTCAACACACAAGAAGAGGAGACTGGAACTCAACACACAAGAAGAGGAGACTAGAACTCAACACACAAGAAGAGGAGACTAGAACTCAACACACAAGAAGAGGAGACTAGAACTCAACACACAAGAAGAGGAGACTGGAACACGACACACAAGAAGAGGAGACTGGAACACGACACACACACTGCAGGAGGCACAGAGCGAAGACGCCATCTGCAAGCCAGGGCCAGACGCCTCGGAAGCAGCACCTGCACACCTGAATCTTGGACTCCAGCCTTCGTCACTGTGAGAGAGTAAATTTCCGTTGCCAGCCAGTCTGCGGCCACCTGCAATGACTCTGGGTGACGAATATACCCCTCTGTGGGTTGCTTCCCGAGTTTTGATTCTCTTCCCAGTCTACCTGCTCTTGTGGATGCCTGGAGCTCTCGAGCAGTTGCTTTCTGATTTTGCCCAGAGCTTTCAGTTGCGATCAATGAGAAAGAAGCTGCAGGAACTTATTTCATCTTGACCATCCGTACATATTAAACTGATGTGTTTGTTACATTGTACCATCTCTTGATGGTCATCAAGTAAAAGAGCATCTGATGTAACAGGAAAATAGAGCAGGCTTTCCGGACCAGCTCGTCCTCCCTCCGCAGACACCACACAGAACATTGGTTCCTGGAGGCTCCGGGTCATGTTGGGGATTGGCATAATGGGAACGGAATGATCTCGGGCCACAGGTTTTGCCTTTTTTTTTTTTTTTTTTTTTTTACTTATATTCAGAAAAAAAATCATACTTTAGAATTCTGATTAAAAACCCAAGAAGTGAAATAAAGTGCATGCTTTTTTAAAAAATGTTTCACAGGAACATTGCAGTTTTATTCTACAAGTTGTAGCAGGGAGATTTTGGCTTCATGTAGTAGACAGCTCAATGAGAATAAGATTAAACGCTAAGGGAAATGGGTTAGCTGCATGTGAAGAAATCTAGAAGTGGGCAAGGCCTGGACTGGCTAATCCAGGGGGTTAGTCAACTCTCTTACCTGGGGAAAGTTGCAGATCATTTCCATGTGAATTCTCCTGACTCCTGCAGCCTCAGTGAGAAAGTGTGCAAGGTGCACTCGTGTGTGTGTGTGTGTGTGTGTGTAATGTGATGTGTGTGCAGCCTCAGTGAGAAAGTGTGCATGGTGCACTCGTGTGTGTGTGTGTGTAACGTGATGTGTGTGCAGCCTCAGTGAGAAAGTGTGCAAGGTGCACTCGTGTGTGTGTGTGTGTGTAACGTGATGTGTGTGCAGCCTCAGTGAGAAAGTGTGCAAGGTGCACTCGTGTGTGTGTGTGTGTAATGTGATGTGTGTGCAGCCTCAGTGAGAAAGTGTGCATGGTGCACTCGTGTGTGTGTGTAATGTGATGTGGGGGCTTTGGACAATCCATTCTCTTCTGTGCAGAGGTGAACTTTCACTTTGGAGAAATGGAACGACTGGCTGAGTGGCAGCAGCTCTATCCAGTGCGATCAGTGGTGCTTTGCTGATGATCCAAGAAGGGAGAGACAACAGGTGGAGCAGAAATTAGAGTCCACCAGGCCATGTTACTCCCACCGGGCCGTGTTACTCCCACCGGGCCTTGTTACTTCCACGGGCCGTGTTACTCCCACCAGGGAGGGCTGCACGCAGTAATACACGGAAAAACTTGCAACACGTCGCTCCCCAAAAAAGGCTCTGCTTTGTAGCATTTGCCAATTTCCGTGGTCTAAGTATTGACCCACTTTTGGTTTCCAACATGATGTCCCTAAAAATGGTGATGGCACGAGCTGGCGCCAGCGCACCGCTGGTTTCCACTCGAAATAGTGAGAATATCTGGTTTTTACTGAGAACGTGGCCGTGCACAGCCTGGAACAGGGCTTCTCAGCCTCAGTACTACAGGCCTTTTGGGCCGGCACATTCTCTGTTAGGAGGCCTCACTGTCTATGGCAGGATGTTTAGCAGCGTCCCTGGCCTTTACCCACTATGGACCGGTAGTATTCTCCCAGTTGTGACAACTAAAATATCTTCAAACTTTGTCAAATGTCCCCTGTGGGCAAAATTGTGCCCATTGGAGAACCACTGGCTTACAAGAAGGGTGAGCTGGCTCAGTATGAAAGCTGTGTATTTGTTCTGAGGTCCTGCTAACATTTGAAGGCAAAGAGAAGGCCTGGCTTTTACTGTGGGCTTGGGCTTGATAAACGCCCATCGAAGAATGGTCTGTGCAAAGTCAGTGGTTCCACATATTCTGAATGTGGATTTGTGCATTTTTTCCTGGTTAGTGTGTGTCAGGTGCAGAGTCACTGCATTCTCTGTGCTCTGTAAGGTAGTATTTTAAGCACTAATTGAAACGTTTTAAACTATTGATTTTTCATAATAGTTTTTGCTCCAGTAGAACTTAGGAATCGATCAGTTCTTTTTAACTTCAGGTGTACAAAGCAATTGGCTGATTTAACCTACAAATAAATACAGTGGAACCCTTATGTTATTTTCTGGATGAGAACTAAATGTTAAAATTTGGGGAAGGTGAGGACAAAATACTTTATGGATCTTGGTTGGGGTTTCAAATGTCAATCAAGATATAAATAACATGAATGCTTTGTGGAATTAATTATTTTTATGACTGTGGTATGATGTGAAAATGTTCTGATAGGGAAAAATGCAAGAAACTGTTACCCCTGAAGGAATATTGACTTTGTAGCCTCAGTTAGAAGACAGGCTCCGATGGAAATATTTGCTGTGATGGATCGTGCCACGAAGACTTGACTCTCTCTACATTTATGCCACTGAAGCCACCCTGTGGTGTGCGGTGTGGGCACAGGCTACGTCTCTCAGAGAAAGCACACCCGGCAGTGGGCAGGCCCTGGCTGTGCCTGCTGCTGTGGTCTGCCCCTTCTTCCTCTAGTAGGGTGGGGACCCCCTAACCACGCAGCTTTGGACTAGACCAGTGCTATTCGAAGAATGATCTGGAGACAGTGACCAGGAGTCCTTTGTGAACCTGGGGGCTTAACACTAGGAGTAGTAAGTCCAGAAACTGAGCGTTGAGAAAGTTGTAAAGAAATCCGATGTTGCCATGTGAAGTAAAAATGTGCTCTGTTTTATCAACTCATTTATTTTGTAGTTTTTAATAGTGTTGATCTACAACAGATTAGGAAAAACAAAACCAAACAATAAACCAACCAACCTCTTCCAAATCTGGTTCTTTTCCTCTGAATACTAAGACAAGCACAAGAACAGACTGTTTGCATCCTAGAGCCTTGCACGGTCTGTTTCCAGCTCATGCACCATGAAGGCTTCTATGAGACTAATAAACTGTGTTTCTTTCAAGGGAGGTGATGAATATTGGAGAAGGTGGCGAGGAAGCTTGAGTGAAGTGAGTCCACAGCAGACTCCACAGGGGCCTTGGGAGCCTCTGCCAGGTGCACGTCCAGCCCCCTCAGCTTCTTTGTGGACATCCTGGGTCCCTCAGGGCTCTCTCTGGGTGAGGTGTGGGACTGGATCCTCACATAGCTTCCAAGAGAACGGAAACCAGGACAGGGACGCAACACACTCACCTGTGCACTCTGCAAAATACTACAATTTTCAGCACTTCATGTGGAACTTACGTCTCTTGGACTCTGAGGCCTGCTCTCCTGTAACCTCTAACTTAAGTGCTAGAAGGTAAACTAAATACATTTTCAGTTTTGTTGCTATATTTGCAAGTGTCTGAAACTCTGCCTATAGTTCATAATTGTAGATAAAGAAGTTAAAAAAAAAAGAAAGCATTTGTTCTGTTGAAGGTAAAATATACTCACATGTCATATGCAACATGATATTCATGTGAAAGCCATTTTCTCTCATTTATATAAGACCAAGTTCCTTCTATGCCCAACTTGTGTAGAACAATATCTGGAAAAGCACAGGTGAAGGAGAGGTGTGACGGAGGAATTCCAAACTGGACACTGAGCACAGAACTTGTTGCCCTTGTCTAGCAAGTTCAGGTCGCCATAAGGAAATCACCATGAGTGTCAGGTTAAATGGCCATTGCTACATTCACTTTCTCTTAATATCATCTCAAACATTTAAAAATACATATTAGAAGAAATGCTACCATTTTCAATTATATTTTACTGCTTTCTCTTTCTGTTAATATAAATATACATAGTTCTTTTTTTCAAATACAAAGCTGATTGGAAATTTCTAGGAACTAATTATCAAAAGGAAGAAGAATATGAACAATATACTTTGAAGTTCATATTTCTCTTAGTTATAGCATTTTCAGATATTCATTTAAACATGAAATACATTTGAGCAACCTTGTTTTACCAACAAAACAACAGATTCCTAGATATAATTTTTATTTAGTCAGGCTTCTCATTTTTTTCAGTCCTCAATTTTGTTTTCTTCTTTCGTCTAAAGGACGTCTTGCCATGCTGGGTCCCCGTTGGCATTGGTAAGGATGGCACCAGGTTCAAGAGACTGAAGGAGAGACCTGGAGTCAGTGAATGAGACGTAGAGTTGACTGAGGGGACGTACGTACAGGGCAGTCCCCTGTGGGCGGCTGGACAGCAGAGCTGCTACCATTTATAAAAAGCATGAAGTTTCTACAGACCAGGCGAGTCTGCGTGCTCAGGGTACGCTTAAGTTAAGCTATTCCTGTCAGGCGTGTCTACAATACCCTCCTCCCTGCAGACCCTGGAATGCCCCTCACGTTCTCACTGTGTCGTTCCTCCACGATTTCCCTGGGCCAGGGATGTGGAGGAACATGGCAGCCAGATCTCACAGCAGCAACACAAGTTACAACAGAACAGAATGACAAATATAATAACAATCATAACGTTTTTCCAGGTGCTTGGAAGTTGACCTCAGATGCCCAGTGGCCTGCGGTGGAGAGGACAGCCCTTCGCAGACCCAGTGGTCTGGATTTTTTCTGGAGAGATGCCCCCGTCTGCACCCGTCAGCAAAGAGGTTTGCTGCACACCATCCGACCAGATGACACCCAGGTGTTTGGCTGATAAGCCTGGTCCCTGGACTCTGTTCTCCAAGTGATACAGCAAGGCGGGTGTTGCAGTTTGTAAGCTGGAAAGACTCGAAGTTAATGGAAAACCTGTACCCTCCCCGTCCGGGATGATACTTCCGGAGGAAGACGGTAAAGGCCCATTGTTCTTATGTTTGATGGAGTGATAATATTTTGTATATTACAAAGTGATTGTGTCACAGCCAACGGGTCACCCTGCTGGCCCTCTGGCTGCCCCTTTCCTTTGGCTCCCGTGACTTTCATCCTCATAGCCTGCATCCCTTGGCCATGCAGTTTCTTCATTTCCTCTAAGTCAGTGGCTGCTTGGGCCACCGGAGGCACTGGCTGTCCTACCTAAGGGTTCAGGAGAGACACTAGCACACCGTGCCGCTGACTGGATGCTGGCTGTAAGATGACATCGTTCACACTGGCAGTGAAAAAAGCTGAGTTTTGGAAACTGGACAGTGCTCAGCATAGATAGCATGCGTCCTTCTCAGTTCCCAGAGGATGCCTGGCACTTTCGTCGTGGTCTGGCGTTGCAGAGGAGATGGGGGAATGTCTCACTCATTTGGCCGGTTTCCCTTGCAGCCAGAACCACCCAGCTACCGTGGGGATGGCTCAATTCTCATGACTGGTGCTGTAGAGGTGCTGCCTCAGGACCGGGTGACTTGTGGTGGACACCATTCTACCTACCTCAAATGCAGACAACACCTCATGTCCCCTAGAGGGAGAAGCCACCTGTGCTGTGCTCTCCACTTCCTCCTGAAACTGTTTCCCAGCTTCGCCAGTTCCACAGTGGTGCCGCCCTGCACTGTGCTGTGCTCTCCCCTTCCTCCTGAAACTGTTTCCCAGCTCTGCCAGTTCCACGGTGGTGCCGCCCTGCGCTGTGCTGTGCTCTCCCCTTCCTCCTGAAACTGTTTCCCAGCTCTGCCAGTTCCACGGTGGTGCCGCCCTGCACTGTGCTGTGCTGCCACCTTTCAGACAGGGAGAGTGTTGTGGGTCTACTCCCTGAGGGCGTGATTGGTCTGCCTGTATCTTGGTGGTGACCACTAGATGTGCAGTGGGGGCTGGGAGCCTCCATGGGCTTATCTCAGTCCTTGTCCTCACTCTCCTCCCAGTGGGGCTCTCCGTGGGGTCCTAGGACTTAGGGCCCCATGATGCCTGAGTCACGATAGCCCTGACTTGTAGATGCGGCAGCCAGTGACCCTTCAAATGGGCTACCCAGCGAGCCAGGGTCTCCATTTTGCCATCCTGTTCTTGCAGGCAGGACAGTAAGTCTCTGATGTTTCAACTTGAGATAATCTTGTATCTCTTTCTGGTCACAAATTGTCTTGTACCTCACGCACCTTTGCCTGTGCTGGGAGGTGAGCCTGTGTCTGGAGTGCAGTCAGGAGCAGCTGCCCATCGTGGCTGCTAGAACGTGGGCATCGAACCTTTGTTTAGATAGATGTGCCCCCTGCCACAGCTCTTCCAGATCTCTCAGCATTTTCAGGGGGTTATGATATCCACACATTAGGCCTCATCCATCGAGGATAGTGGCTATAAGGCCCACATAGGAATGGACAGCCGGCCCGGGGTCTCCCCCGTGGATGTCCCTTCCCTGATCATAGACATGGACAGCCGGCCCGGGGTCTCCCCCGTGGATGTCCCTTCCCTGATCATAGACATGGACAGCCGGCTCAGAATTTCCCCCATGGATGTCCCCTTCCCTGATCCCATCATCTTGGCATTCACGGGGTTTGCTCTGACTTACTGGCTTCCTCACCAGCTGTGCTGGATCCTTCTTGGCTTCAGTAGGGATGGCACCAGGTTCAAGAGGCTGAAGAAGAGACCTGCAGCCAGTGAACAGGACACAGGGCTTATTAAGGAAACTTTCGTACAGGGCCGTTGAGTGGGGGCAGGCTGGACAGGAGAAGCGCTGTCATTTGTGAAAAGGGTGCAGTTCACATAGATCTGGTGCAGGTGCATTCTCAGGGTTTGCTAAATGATTTCCACCAGCTGCACCTGCTACACACATTGCCACTTCATCATAAAGGCAGGACTGTGTTCCTCTGTCCTTTCCCCAGCTTTTTCATATGTGTAAGTAGTGATGTAAAATGCAAACTCTGGGCATTTTCATCCTTTTTCTGCACTTTTCCACTTACGTCTGGCTTGTCTTCAAGTCTGTTGCTTCTTCTTTCTTACATTGAGATATTTCCATTTACTTACTCCCTCATCGAAGTGTCCTGGGAATGGGGCCGTCGGTGGATTCTGCACACGGCACCGAGGTTGTCTTTCTCAATTCTTCCTCTGTGCTGTTCTCCACAGCAGCACCTTAGCTTCCATTTGGCTCAAATTAACCTCAACGTATGAACTTCAGTGTCCACCATCATCACATCCTCTTGTTTCATTAGGCACCATCTAAACCAAGTACTTCTGAAGTCATAAACATAAAAAGTTCAAAACTTGGAACACACTTTTTACTATGACGATTTTGATTTAGATTCTGTTATTCATGCTCATGTGAATGCCTTCTAGTACGTTTGGCCTTCTTGGATGCAGTCATGGCTTGCACACGTGTGGAATTGCTGGGTTGGGTTTTGTGTGTGTTTTCCATGCAGTTGTCCAGTGGGTCCTGAGAGAGTGTGTGCGTCGCCTGACCTCGCAGAGGACTGGAGTCTGAACTGCCCTTCTCAGCAAGTGTCTGACCCTTAACCCTGAACCAGGCAGAGGCCGGGGGCTAAGTTTCCGTGCAGGAATCGAGTGGGGTGGCCCATCTCAGAGCAGGAAATGAGACATAGGCAACAAGATGTGGGTAAAAGTGGATGGGGGTCAGGAATCAAAGAAAAAGAAAAAATCAAGTATCATCATCTCTCAAGGGTCTGGGTACTGGAGAGAAAACCAGTTTGAAGCAACGAGTGTTTATTTCCAGCTATAACTACAGATAATTGAGTGGGGAGAGAAGGGTTGGAAGGAAAATAGAAGAAGAAACCCAGAAATGTCCAGATACACTAAAACAAGTACCAGCAGTCGCATTAAGAGGTAACTAGGGCCTTGACAGTGTCAGGGAGAGAAACGGCATCAAGGCAGCTTAGAGACGCGCTGCTGGGAACTTCAGTTTGGCTTTTGTGGTAATATTAGTACCTGGATTTTAGCAAATACATGTGCACTTGGCACTGGGCTGATATTTGTTCAAGGGCCTTATTGATGCTAGGAAATATAATTTTTAAAACCACCGCTTTTTATATTTAATTATTTTAGTAGTAGTTATGATACTAGTAAAATATTAATGTTTATTCAGCTCTTCTTTGTGCTAGCATATCCAGGTTTTCATCCACTGTGGCTGACCGAAAAGCATGGCCACACTATTTTGTAGCTTTCCTACCAGGGCGTGATCTATTTCTCCACGCCTTCACTCTGGGCCGAACTTGTGATTCGCTTTGACTAACAGAATGCAGTGGAAGATCCCCCGAGAGGTCTTGCATCTTCTGCCTTCACTTTCCTGGGACATTGCTGCCTTCATGAGAGGAAGCCAAATGATCGCTTTTGAGATTGAAAGATTACCTGGAAAGGAGGAGCTCTTCCAGTTCACCCAGCTGAGCTCAGGCCCAGCCAGCCCTCCAGCCCAATCCGACGCAGCTGAACTCATGCACAATCAGCAAAAGCACTTCTCAGCCCACCCAGAGAGCTGTGAGAAATTCAAGTCAGTCCCATTCGGGGTGCCTTGTCGGGAAGTGTTGGATAACTAACAAACCTACAATTTTAACAAGCCTGCCCTTTGGCACACACACTCACCCGCACACTGATTCAAATAACAAACTATGCGAGGCCTAGGACACGACCAGGTGGCGTGTCAGTAAACCCTGTTTCCAGGCCGTTTACGAACTTTTCAATACTCACTAAAGCTGCACAAAAATTGTGCTGTTGCTGCATAAATATTGGCTATGACTGTTTTTTGTTGAAAGAGAGTTTCACATCTTGAAAAGATATAGTTTTTACCCAAATCTGGGATTCCACACTCAAGACATGGCTGCTTAGAAACAATTGGACTGAAGAGATTTATTGCCTCTTGGTTATTACAGGCTCAGGGGAGGAAAGATTTGGGTTTGAATCATTGGCCCTACAAGATTAACAAGATGTGTAACATGGGAAAAATGCCTAACTTTCTGAATCTTCATTGCACCTCTGTAAATGGAGGCTAATGACATTAAGCAATCTAGGTTATTTTGAAATATGTAGTAAAATCACTCAATCTGGTGCCTACCACATACCAGTTTTCCACAACTGTAGTTCTCCTCCCCCGATTACAGAAGCAGTGCTTCTGTAATCGTTGTACTGTTACAATCTGCACCAACAGCAATTGGAGTTTGTTTAAAATGTGGGTATCCAGGCTCACCACCACAGTGGTCAGTTATATTACTCTTGTCTTCTATAGTTCATTTTTCTTGATTGTATTCTTTTAAAATATATGTGATGCCAACTAGAATGCCTAAGATGGAAAATACAGGCAATATGAAGTGTTGGCTAGGATGCGGAACAGTTCGGACTCTCCTAGTCTGCTCCTGGGGCTGTGCACTACTGTATTTCCTAAAGCCGGGCATAACTGCAACCCAAGAATTCCAATCCTAGGCATATTCCCAACAGACATGTGTGCATGTGATCACCAAAAGATGTTATTAAAATGTTTATAGCAGCACTCTTGGTAATAGCTCCCAACTGGAAACTACCAGATGCCCATCAACAGCAGAGTGGACTGTTCTAAGCTGGGATACCACGCAGCAGTGAGCACGAACAAATGACCACACGCTGCAGTGCAGGCGCATCTCACAAATGTCATGTCGAAGACAAGGAGCGGATGTAACAGTACACACCGTACAATTACATTGACTTAAGCTTAATAACTGGTAAAACTGGCTGGGTGTGGTGGCTCACGCCTATAATCCCAGCACTTTGGGAGGCCGAGGTGGGCAGATCACGAGGTCAGGAGTTCGAGACCAGCCTGGCCAACATAGTGAAACCCTGTCTCTACTAAAACTACAAAAAAATTAACTGGGTGTGGCGGCACATGCCTGTAGTCCCAACTACTCAGGAGGTTGAGGCAGGAATTGCTTGAACCCGGGAGGCGGAGCTTGCAGTGAGCCGAGATCATGCCACTGAACTCCATCCTGGTGACAGGGTGAGACTCCATCTCAAACAAAACAAAACAAAAGCTGGTAGAACTAACCTATGGTGTTAGAGGCTCAGGGTAGTCGTTACCCCTGTTGGGGGTAGTGACAGGAAGGGCACCAGCAAGGTTTTGGGGGCTCAGTAATGCTGTTTCTTGATCCAGGTGCTGACTAGATGGCTGTTTGCTTTGTGCAACTCTGTTGAGCTGTACCACTTATAATCCGTACACATCTCTGGGTGCATATTATACTCGATAAAAAGTTGACATTCATAAAAGAAACCACGGGACATAAAGGATACGTTTTTGCAAACTTTATGTCTCTCTATAATCTCCCCCATGTTCTTCTCTAGGTCCTTCAACATGAATGTTTGGAGAACTGAGAGAAAAACACAAACCCTGATAACTTTAATTTAGAATTTTTTGACTTATAATAGGTTTACTGGGATGTAACCCCATTGTAAATCAAGGAGCATCTGGACTTCCAATAGTTTACCTTAGGATATTTTGAGTTTATCATGGGTTTAACAAGGTATTAAATGCATTTTGATTTATGATATTTTAGACTTATGATGAGTTTATCAGGCTGTAACCCCACTGAAAGTCCAGGAGGACCTGTATTTTAATTTTAAAAATATGCAAGCGGCCGGGCGCGGTGGCTCAAGCCTGTAATCCCAGCACTTTGGGAGGCCGAGATGGGCGGATCACAAGGTCAGGAGATCGAGACCATCCTGGTTAACACGGTGAAACCCCATCTCTACTAAAAAAAAAAAAAAATACAAAAAATTAGCCGGGCGTGGTGGCAGTGCCTGTAGTCCCAGCTACTCGGGAGGCTGAGGCAGGAGAATGGCGGGAACCCGGGAGGCAGAGCTTGCAGTGAGCCGAGATTGCACCACCGCACTCCAGCCTGAGCGACAGCGAGACTCCGCCTCAAAAAAAAAAAAAAAAAAATGCAAGCATGTTTGCACATTTGTTTCAGATTTCGTCACCACGTCTACAAAGCAGACCACAATTAGCTTTGTACAAAAGGAGATATGAAGTCTAAATGTTCCAGGACACAGCTGTGAGGGTTGTAAAGATGAGCTGATTGGTTTTGTGCAGGGTCCTCCTTCCTGCTGATGCTGGCTGACCTTGTTTACCTACTGCCGACTAGCCTGTCCCTTCCTCGTCTGTCCTATCATAAGACTATCTCGTTTTTGTCCAGCTACCCCTGTTGTGGTCTTAAAGGTTGTCTTTCAAAACTTTAAAGACACGAAAGTTGATGTGATGTGGCTGCTCCAACTTGATTCTGCGTCTGTGCAGAAAAACCCTTCCCACAGTCTCGTCCCCGAAAAGCGCTCATGAAGGGTTCGAATGGGATGGAAATAATGAATCTCACCTGTTTGCTCAATGTGTTGTTCAGGCTGCAGCTCCAGTCTATGAATGTCTCATCGGCCCATTCACAGCAATTTGAAAATGAGTTTTAAACAGCAGAACCATTAATTTGGTGATCTTTTAGGCACCCTAAAAATTACCAGCCACCTTGAATCTCTCCATCAGTTCACAGTGTGTATTTATTTATTTATTTTTTCACTCACGAAACAGAAAAGTTTGCATGATCTGGCCGGGGTGAGTAGGGGTGAAAGGAATCAACATTTGTTGAAGTGTTCATATGTGTTTTAATAGACTTTGTGTAAAATATTCTATGTAACCCTCACAGTATCCCGAAGGGAAGATAAAAGCATTTTCACTCTACAGATGACAAGAATGATCTGTGAGGTGGGCTCACTGTGCGTTGGGACTGGCGTGTCTGAGTCTGTAGAGGGAGAGCACCCTCACAGGCATCCACTCACAAGAGGCAGATCTGATGCTCGTGGATAGGCAGGAAGGGACAACAGGAGTTCGTGGGAGCTGCTTCCTCGAGACTCAGAAAGCTGCCAAGGTGGACGGAGCCTTGCCTGTGTGTGCCCCCTTTGTGTGCAGACGGGGGACCCTGGAAAGCAGCCTGCCCTGGGTTTTACACCACAGGGAACCATGATGCAATGAGCTACAGCATTGAAGGACGTCCCACTTCTAGGGGAGGGTGGGAATAGAGCCTGAGCCTTCCAGCCAGCTCCCTCTTATCTCAGAGTGTCGCATTCCCAGAACGTCTTCCGAGGCCACCTGGAGAGCGGTTCTGCAGTGACACACCTCAGCTTACCCAGTGTAGAAGTGAGGGGCTCAGATTCAGCATCCGCAGCTATCCTCGAATGCCATGACTGTTATTCCACCATCCAAGGCTCACAGTGAGTTAACCGTGACTGTTATTCCACCATCCAAGGCTCACAGTGAGTTAACCGTTTTCTTTCTCCTGTCACTCAGGAACCCAAAGGTGGTGCTTCAGCCCCCTAGGAAATGTGCTAGCAAGGCCTACAGTATCAGCAATTTTACCTCTCCATCCCGAAGCTTTCTGGAGTGCTTAGCAGAAGACAGAGGACTCTGAAGTGTGAATGTGGAATGGAAATCAAGGACTCTGTCACTGGGAAAGGCTGCATGGATAAGCAACTTGCGAATGCATGGGGATTCATAGGATAGATACTGTCTGGATATCAGGGCAAAATGTTAATTAGGGATCAAAATGTCCTTTTAAATTAGCTATGTTGAAGAGAAAGGAGAAGACCAGGAAACAGAAGAAAGGTTTCTGTTATGGGGTATTTTGGAATAAATATTTATAGAAAACAATGGTCTGTTTGTTTAAAAAACTACCCATCTAAAATGCTGCCCCAGGTCTTCTCCTTTCTTCCCGCTTTATTTTCCTTCTCACTGTTTATTCCCTGAGATGCTGTAAACTACACTTAGTTATCTTGTGAATGTTTTCTACTAGAATGTAAGGCCCATGAGGGCAGACGTTTCGCTTCATTCTCTTTGGAACAGTGGACACACAGGGGCTTACACTAATATCTGTTGAATGAATGAATGTACGTTTCATATTTGATGCCTTACTAGTGTCTGACCAATAGATACATCTTTTTCCCCATTAACTGATTGGACATGTTCCTTGAAGCCATTACTGGGGGTCTGCTCTGAAGTTTCCGGATCACTTGGATGGTGGGCTTAGGGCTTAGGTGGTCCTAGGCTGCCTTCTAGTACCAGTCCAAGGTGTCGATCAGAGTTTCTACCAAAATGACGATTTTCCAAGTCTTCAAACATGAACTGTTAGGGAGGATTATGCTGGATATTTACAACAATTTCTGGACACTTTAAAGCTATGAAGATAGATATGAAAATAAAGATTTTATTTTTCATTTTAGAGGGCTGAGACAAAAACAGACAATTTGAGGAAAATAAAACTGTATCCATAGAGGCCATTTTTAGCACCTTTCAAAAACTGGTTTTGGTCTCCTAAGAGCATAGAGAATCTACGGTATATGGTATACCAGTATTCAGGGTCTAGCCAAGAAAACAAAAACAACACTAATTATTTTATTAGAGGGAGATTTGAGTGTGTGAAATTGACTAAATAGAATAAAAAGAGGGAACTGAAGTATTGCAGAGTGAAACTGCAGGGGCAGCCACCACCTATCTAGGGCTGAGGAACAAAGGATAGAAGTTACTAGAATCCAGAAGCTGGAGGAGGGGTCCCCAGAGCTGGGGCTCAGGCCCCCGAGGAGGGCACTGCCCAGCTGGTGCTCACACCTTTGAGGCACTCATGGGGAGGGGGTTTCTGGGAGCACAAAAAGAAGCCAGGCACAGGAACTGATGTTATCGCTGCTGACTACTACTGCCAGGGTGAAGGGCACTGCTGAGCAGCCTCGGTCGATGACCAGCCAGTAGGAGCTGGTCCCTTCTCCCACCTCCTGCGTCCCAGGCTCCCTCCAGTACACCTGACCCTGGCAGGACCAACAGGGATGCCGCTGACGAGGGAAGTTTGTCAAGTCCTAATTTCAGCATCTGACCGTGACAAATTTAAAGCTGAGAAACAGCCAAAGAACCACGATATATGGTAATCGATTTGTAACAACATAACTATAGGTTTCTAAAAATCTTTAGGATGTAACCATCATAACTGAGGAAGTAAGTCTTTTTGGGGACAAGTAGAATGAAGTGGAAAGATAAGATCGGAATGACAAAAATTCAAGGAAAAATTAGTGTAGGGAGTGTGTGGGGTTATATTTTTTAAAAATTTACATTTGGTAAAATAAAATGAAACAGATTGTAAGTTACAAATAATGGAGACCACATAATAATACATTTCTACATTTTTTTAAACTTTTTATTTGAGAACAATACTTACAGAAAAGTTGCAATGATGATACGAAGAACACTTACACACTTTACCCAGATTCACTACATGTGTTAATATTATACCAATTCTTTAATTATCTTTCCTCACATATGTATTTATATGTATACTTATATACCTCTACACATATTTGTATATGCATTTCTTTCTATATGTTTGTATGTTTACAACATACAATACATACACATTCTCATATACTTGTATATAACCTGCTGTCTGAGTTCTAAGTTGTCAAATGACCCAATAATATCTTTAATAGGATTTGTTTCCATTCAGGAAGGGGTCCAGTTAAGACCAGGATTGCAGTTAGCTGCCATGACTCTTTAGTGTCCTTTATTCTGAAACATTTCCACAGCATTTCTTCTTATTGTTATATTAACCTTGTGAATAATATAACCCTCCCTTTTCAGCAGACGATTCCTCATTTTGGATTTGTCTGGAGTTTTCCTGAGACTAGAAACAGGCTGTGTCCCTGGCTGTGAGAGTACCTACGTGATGCTGGGTTCTCTTCAGGGCCTCACAGCTGGGGATGTCCAGTGTCCCTCATTAGTGCTGCTGATGTTGTTAAGATGTCAAACTGGTGTCCAGTTTCTCCATGATAAAAATTACTGTGTTTTCCTTGCAATCAATAATCAATCTGTGGGAAACATCCTAAGTTCTGAAAACTATAAGAATATGCCATGCTTCATCAAGATTTCCCCTGAAATTTGGCATCCATTGATGATCCTTACCTGAACTAAGCATTACTGTGATGAGTGAAAAACCATGATTCTCTCACTCCCACCTTTTCTCCATGTTTAGCAGGTCAACACCTGGTGCTCCAGTGTGAGCAACAGCCCTCCTCCTTCCTCCTACTTTCTCCATGTTTAGCAGGTCAACACCTGGTGCTCCAGTGTGAGCAAGAGCCCTCCTCCTTCCTCCTACTTTCTCCATGTTTAGCAGGTCAACACCTGGTGCTCCAGTGTGAGCAACAGCCCTCCTCCTTCCTCCTACTTTCTCCATATTTAGCAGGTCAACACCTGGTGCTCCAGTGTGAGCAAGAGCCCTCCTCCGTCCTCCTACTTTCTCCGTGTTTAGCAGGTCAACACCTGGTGCTCCAGTGTGAGCAAGAGCCCTCCTCCTTCCTCCTACTTTCTCCGTGTTTAGCAGGTCAACACCTGGTGCTCCAGTGTGAGCAAGAGCCCTCCTCCTTCCTCCTACTTTCTCCGTGTTTAGCAGGTCAACACCTGGTGCTCCAGTGTGAGCAAGAGCCCTCCTCTTTCCTCCTACTTTCTCCGTGTTTAGCAGGTCAACACCTGGTGCTCCAGTGTGAGCAACAGCCCTCCTCCTTCCTCCTACTTTCTCCATATTTAGCAGGTCAACACCTGGTGCTCCAGTGTGAGCAAGAGTCCTCCTCCTTCCTCCTACTTTCTCCGTGTTTAGCAGGTCAACACCTGGTGCTCCAGTGTGAGCAAGAGCCCTCCTCCTTCCTCCTACTTTCTCCGTGTTTAGCAGGTCAACACCTGGTGCTCCAGTGTGAGCAAGAGCCCTCCTCCTTCCTCCTACTTTCTCCATGTTTAGCAGGTCAACACCTGGTGCTCCAGTGTGAGCAAAAGCCCTCCTCCTTCCTCCTACTAACATATGTCTTCATTTAATGCTCTATTTATTATCTGTAAAAGCACATGGATTCTTAATTTTTCAATGGGTAATTTATTATGTTATTTAGTTCTCTTGGTGCTCAAACTGTCCCAAATTTACCCAGCATAAGTCCCTTCAAATTGCTTCCTGTATTTTTACAAAATGCCCCATCAATCATTTGAACACTTCCTTAATGTATGGCATAGAAAGGTAGTCCAGGCTTATCTTGCAGTTTCCCCGTTTCAGCCCTGGAAGTGGCTATTTCTCTCAGAAGCCCTGGTTCCTTTTAGTGGGGAAGAGTATTGAAAATCTGGGTCCCAGGTGTGCTTACTGCTGTTGGGGTATCTTTGCTTGTAGGTACAGTCAGAGAAGTGTCCCCCTCCTGCATTACTTCTACCCCGTTCTCTCTAACCTCTTAGATAACCAACTAGATCGTTTCCTGTTTTATTTTTCATCTTATGATTCTTTTTGCAAAACTATACACCTGTGTGTTTTTATCTTATATATATTTTTCTTACATAAAAGTAGCATATGCTTTCATGCATTTTCCTTTTTTCCTTTAATAATAGCTCCTGGAAACTGCTGCACTTCCTTTGGCAGAGATCAACCTCATTCATTTTTACAGTTTAGAAATACTCCATTGTGTGTATGTACTGTAGTTTATTCAACCGATTGTCTATGCTTGGACACTTCAGTAATTCCAAATGGCTGCAGTAAAAGTAATGCTACAAGTTATGCTCTCATGCATATGTACCTTAGTGTGGTTGGAAGAGTATTTTCCAGGGAATTTCCCAGAAGTGGGGTTGCTAGAATGAGGGTAAATGGAAGGAAATGCAATATTGCTCATGCCTGTAATCCCACCACTTTGGGAGGCCGTGGGCTAATCACTTGAGGTTAGGAATTCGAGACCAGCCTGGCCAACATGGTGAAACTCCATCTCTACTAAAGATACAAAAAAAATGTAGCCAGCTGCAGTGGCGGGCTCCTGTAATGCCAGTTACTCACGAGGTTGAGACAGGAGATTGGCTGGAGTCTGAGAGGCAGAGAGTGAAGCGAGCCGAGATCGCACCACCGCACTCCAGCCCAGGCAACAAGAGTAAAACCCTGTGTCAAATATGTGTATATATATGTATGTATATATGTATTTGTATATATATGTATGTGTATATATGTATGTATGTATGTATTTGTGTATATGTGTGTGTATGTGTGTATATATGTATGTATATATTTGTGTATATATATGTGTGTATATATGTATGTATATATGTATTTGTGTATATGTGTGTGTGTGTGTGTGTGTGTGTGTTGTGTGTGTGTGTTTGTGGGCTTTCCTTCATAGGGACTGTGTCGTTTGGCATTCCCAGCAAGAGTGCGTGAGTGGACTTTTCCCCCTACCGTTTTACCAGTTGTATGCATTTCAAACTTGGTTTTTTGCTCATCTGATGGGTAAGAGCCTGCATTGCAGTGTAGCTTTAATTTTCGGTTATCTTATTATGAGGGAACTTGAAAAATCTTTCCACATACTTTCAGGTCCTTTTATATGTCTGGTTGCAAATGGCCTTTTCCTACCTTTTGTTTATTCGTATAAAATTGCTGTTCATTTCCGTCTGTTTTTAAAAGTACTTCTTAAAAGGAGGATTAACACTTCATGAATTTAGGTTATCAATATTTTATTATAGGTTATTTGTCTTTCAGCTTTGCCCTATACAACATTTTATTGTTAAATAATCAGTTACCAGTGTTTTATCACATCTGGATTTGAGTAAGAGTCGGAAGACCTCCCCTAGACCCAGGTAACAGGTACAGAGTTTCTGTCTGGGATGATGACAGAGTTCTGGAAACAGGTAGTGGTGACAGTTGTAAACACTGTTAATGTACTTAATGACACTGAATTGCACACTTAAAAATGATTAAAATGGTAAAGTTTATGTTATATGCATTTTTTAAAAGGTTAAAAAAATTAAACTTTTTTTTTCAGTACTTGAATAATTTTGTTTGTTACATTTAGACCTCTGACCCTTGGGATGATACTCTTTTGAATGCTGTAAGGAACTTATCTAATTATATAGTTTTCTAAATTACTATCCAGTTTCCTCAACTTCATTTAGTGAAAAGACCACCTGAGCTGCAGTAATTTGAGTACAACCATTAGAGTATATCGGATTTCTATTGGAGACGGATCTATTTCTTGATTCTCTATTCTATCCCATTGGCCTTTTCATACACTAATTCCACACTAATTTAGTTTTACAGGCTTTACAGTGTATTTTAATGAGGCAAAATCTAGTTTTCTATTCAAAGAATCTCCTTTTCTCCTATTTTTATTCTGAGTTTAATCAACAAAATTAACTACAAATACACTATATATATGTATATCTTTTTCTGTTCTTATTTTTGTATTTATGGCTACCAGTGGCCTTTGTCTTTCCAAATGCTTCTTTGAGGATATTTATTTATTTATTTATTTATTTATTTTTTTGAGACGGAGTCTCGCTCTGTGGCCCAGGCTGGAGTGAGTGGCGCGATCTCGGCTCACTGCAAGCTCCGCCCCCGGGTTCCCGCCATTCTCCTGCCTCAGCCTCCCGAGTAGCTGGGACTACAGGCGCCGCCACCACGCCCGGGTAATTTGTTGCATTTTTAGTAGAGACGGGGTTTCACCGTGTTAGCCAGGATGGTCTCGATCTCCTGACCTCGTGATCCACCCACCTCGGCCTCCCACAGTGCTGGGATTACAGGCTTGAGCCACCGCGCCCGGCCTTTGAGGATATTTAATTCACTTTGGAGTGTTGTGTTACAGATTTGTTGTTTGTGTGTGTGTGTATTTTTTAAATTGGGGAGAGTTGGCAGAAATGGTTTGCTTTACCTTCTTTAATTGTTTTAGGGTAGTTCCATTTGGGTGTGGTTTGTTTTTCCTCTTTCTTTTCATTTTGCATGGAGTTCACTATGAACTTTTCTGTTGGCTCTGCCCCCTGAATGCACTGTTCTCTTATTGGATAATTGTGGGGAAGGATTTGTGCTTTTGTTTTGCTTTTGTCTCTGCAGGATACTCAGGTTTCACTTTTTTATTCTGTCCCTCAGGGCCTCCCTTCCCAGGGGTGCCCCTCTTTTCCTTATGTCTGACTCTCCCGCAGGCAAAACGTGGGACTTACCGCTTTGGGTCCTACGCATTTGCAAGCCTCTTCCCTGCCTCCAGTCCCATGAAGTATCTGTACCCTCACCTCCTTTTGAGGTGACATTGTCTGGGCTTTGTCTGAGTGCATCATTTCGCTTTTTTTTTTTTTTTTTTTTCCCCATGTAGTCTTGTGTCATTGGGTGGGCAGTAGGAGCTCTAGCAGAATGAAAGGTAATGTGAAGATCACAGCCCTTGGTTTCTTAGTTATGTGGAGGGTGTGGATGATGAATATGGTTGCCCTCCTCATGGATTTTATCATTTGTTCTTGGGAGGGATAGTGAAAATCAGGCTATTGCCACATTTTTTCCTGTTACAAATCCAGAAGTTTGATTCCCATTTACTTTTGTTCTCAAGGTGACTTTATGATAATGATCAGAGGTTGTATGAGTGTTGAGGGAGCAGGAAGGGAAATCTGTGGCCTATTATTGGGAAAGTAACTGTCTGTAACCTCTCCCTTTGGCAGCACATGGAGCTCACTCTCCGGGGGTGGCTGGGCTGCAGTGTTGGAGTTTCACACAAGTTCAGGCTGCAGTGGTGGAATTTCACTCATGCTCAGCTGCAGTGCTGGAGTTTTGCGCATGTTCAGCTGCAGTGCTGGAGTTTCACGCATGCTCAGGCTGCAGTGCTGGAGTTTCGCGCCTGTTCAGGCTGCAGTGTTGGAGTTTTGCGCATGTTCAGGCTGTAGTGTTGGAGTTTCATGCAAGTTCAGGGTGCAGTAATGGATCTCTCTAAAGGACAGCATGACATTTCCTGTGTAAAACAACTAAAAGCCAGAATTCACTTCCTGGTCAATATTGTGGGGACTACCTGAGCAGCACGTGAGAACAAATACACACATACAACAAAAAAGTGAGTGATAACTGATTTTAGGGACTAACTCTGGAGCCAGACTAGTTGGGCTCTGATTACAGCTATGATTACAGCTCTAGCGGTAACTAGCTTTATGATTTTGGGCACATTATTTAACCTCTTGTCCATCAGTTGCTTCATCTGTAAAATCAAGATGACAATTGCAATTATCTCAAAAAATAATTGGAAGTAATTAATGAATTAGTATTAGTAAAATGATTGGAACAATTCCTGGCATATAAGAAACCCCACATATATGCTATATAAATGCTAATTAAATGACTAGTTGAACATACAATGAAATGTAATAAAACAAAATAAACTTAAAGGTAATATATCACCAACTGGGTGGATGGCAACAGAGAGAATGAAGACAGAGATGAATAATCAGAGATCTCTTCCACCTGGAGAGATATTCCATTATATGACATGGTGGCAACTTGAGTGGACTAATATATATATATATAAACATGCTGTCATATGTGTATATACATAGATATACACATATATACATATATACATACATAAATACATATTTAATTCCACATTTAAGAAAAAAAGGTATGCAAACAGAAAGCTGCACCAAGTCAAATTTTGCATAAAGAGAACCATGATGAGAAGGAATTACTGTACTTTGGTGTGCTCATAAAATTATTGTATGTTTATAATGATTTTTTAAAATACGGGCTTTAGATGACTAATTTCTTAATATTGTGCCTGTAGAGAGATATTAGGAGAAACAAATTAAACCTTTATAGATAGCCTTAAATATCTGAATATGTGTTAAGTTGAATGATGGGACAATGGAAGGAAGGGGTAGAGAGACATTAGGATAAACAAATTAAACCTGTAAAGACAATATTAAAATACCTGTCGAGTTGAATGATGGACAATGGAAGGAAGGGTGTAGTGAGCATAGTCAGTTTGAATGATGGACAATGGAAGGAAAGGTGTAGTGAGTATAGTCAGTTTGAACGATGGACAATGGAGGGAAGGGTATAGTGAGCATGGTCAGTTTGAATGATGGACAATGAAGGGAAGGGTGTAGTGAGCATAGCCAGTTTGAATGATGGACAATGGAAGGAAGGGTGTAGTGAGCATAGTCAGTTTGAATGATGGACAGTGAAGGGAAGGGTGCAGTGAGCATAGTCAGTTTGAATGATGGACAATGGAGGCAAGGGGTGTAGTGAGCATAGTCAGTTTGAATGATGGAAAATGGAAGGAAAGGTGTAGTGAGTATAGTCAGTTTGAATGATGGACAATGGAGGGAAGGGTGTAGTGAGCATAGTCAGTTTGAACGCTGGACATTGGAAGGAAGGGTGTAGTGAGCATAGTCAGTTTGAATAGTGGACATTGGAAGGAAGGGTGTAGTGAGTATAGTCAGTTTGAATGATGGACAATGGAAGGAAAGATGTAGTGAGCATAGTCAGTTTGAATGATGGACATTGGAAGGAAGGGTGTAGTGAGCATAGTCAGTTTGAATGATGGACATTGGAAGGAAGGGTGTAGTGAGCATAGTCAGTTTGAATAGTGGACATTGGAAGGAAGGGTGTAGTGAGCATAGTCAGTTTGAATGATGGACAATGGAGGGAAGGGTGTAGTGAGCATAGTCAGTTTGAATGATGGACATTGGAAGGAAGGGTGTAGTGAGCCTAGTCAGTTTGAATGATGGGACAACCGAGGGAAGGTGTAGTGAGCATAGTCAGTTTGAATGATGGACAATGGAAGGAAGGGTGTGGTGAGCATAGTCAGTTTGAATGATGGACAATGGAAGGAAGGTTGTAGTTAGCATAGCCAGTTTGCATTTGAAACTGATGGTGAACTCCTCGCCATTGGGAAGCCAGAGGGATCTGAATCTGGGTCACAGAACCTACAGAAACGTTTGTGTATAAGTGTTGAGTGCATTTGCACATTTTTTGTGGAGAAAGGTCCATCTGATGATCAAAAAAGTGTGTGTTCCAGCAAAGGAGCAGAAATTATTATCATTTGATTTTCTGGTTGATATTATGTGAAAGTATTTTAAAGACAATCTACTCAGCATTTCAAGAAGAGATAATCTAAAAATTACCCATCTTGTATGAAAAAAAGAAAAGAATCAGAGAAATTAAATATACACTTACTATTCCTTATATGTTATTTTTTCTTCCTTTTATTTCCCTTCTGTATTCACTGTTATGGCATTATATTGATTTTTATTTTCTTTTTGTAATTTGGAAGGCAGCTATGCTCACTATTATATAACCAATGCTTGAGAGTTTTCTTGTTGTTGTTATTAAAGTTGGTGTTCAGGTAGATTACATTATCTAATGATTTCATTACAAGGTAATAAGCGGGGTATTACAAACAGTTTTATTTTTTAAAGAGGACCTTGGTCTGATGGGAATGAGAACCACTCTGCCATGCCCTATGCGAACAATTCTAAGTGGGTAAAATCTAATACTTTGCAAACTGTCCCCAGAGACCTGACTGATTTTAGGGCAGAGAAAAAGTTTCTATGTTTGAGAGGATGAGAGGGGCTACATCTAATTATAGAGAAAAGACAAGGTTCCATAATCTAGAAAGAAAAAGATGGAATCTATCTTTTTCATCTTTATCTCTGTGTATGTGTTTTGTTCCACCATATCTCATCTTTCTTTATCTCTTAAAGAGCAATGCATGCACACAGCAGGCATATATTTGTTAATTGATTCATATTCCACACAATCCCCATTTCTCTTGTTCTTATCCCACCCACAGCAGAGTTCAATAGCGCTAACAATGAAAAAGATAATGAGTAGATCTAAATTTAATCCCCTTTTGTTTAAGCTAATCTCCCTCTCTAATTAATGGCTGTTCATACCATTATTGCTCACGAATCTGGCGACAGTTCTCTGCATCTGTGCAGGAATCACTCTGTTAAACCATGCTGTCGAAGGGGACAGCATAGTCCAGCTCCCATTGCACCCTCGGTGACTTTTTGCCTAATGAAAAGGGTGTTTGGAACATGGAAACCAGAAGGAGCCCTCTCCTGTTAGTGCCGAGATCCTGCTCCTGGGTTGCATCCTAACTTTTTTCACACATTTTAAAATCCAAATGTAAGAACGACGTACCTTTGAAAAGACAGTGGGTTACACTTAGGGACTGAAGGAGCGGGCAGGGTGAGGCAGGGAGGGGAGAGGGAGAAGGTACAAGGGGAGCTCTGAGAAAATATCTCCCAGCCTCCACCCATATCCTCCCTGAGCTTCTGCAGGGCTGAGGCTTCCTCTGCTGAGCTCATGCACTTGGGGAAGTGATTTCTGTGATGCAACTGACTCCCACTTTTTAAGAGACACACACACACACACATGCACACACACAGTAAGAAAGTCAGCAAGGGTACCAGTACACACATGCTTTCCTAATAGAATGCTGCTTTTAATAAACAGACAACCTCTTATTCTTTTAGTTTTCGTGGACTTTACTGTTTAAAACTACTGTAAATAAACAAAGAACTCTGGATTCCTCATACATACTATTAAGTGTTAGTGTTTCCTTTATTGGAAGCCTTCAATGTATCAGGAACCGTGTATATTTGTCACATGTGTTGCTTATTGACATTTCCAAATAGCATTTTTAGTCACCTCTAGAATAATCTAATTATACATACAGTCATGTGTCACTTAATGAAGGGAATACCTTCTGAGAAATGCATCCTTGGGTGATTTTGCCGTTGTGTGAACATCATAGAGTGCACTCACCCAAACCCAGATGGCACAGCCTCCTCCACTCCCGGGCCATATGGTATAGTCTGTTGCTCCTGGGCTACACACCTGCCCAGCAGAGGACGCTACTGAATACTGCAGGCAGCTGGAACACAATGATATGGATTTATGTTGTAAACATAATAAACAGAGAAAAGGTACAGTAAAAACATGGTTTAAAATGTGGAAAACGGTACATTTTTATAGGGCACTTACCACGGATGGAGCTTGCAGGACTGGAAGTTGCTGGGGTGAGTCTCTGAGTGACTGGCGAGTGGATGTGGAGGCCTAGGACGTTATTGTACACCCCTTTATAAACACTAAACACTCATGCTACACTACATTTTTAATATTTTTTATTTCTTCAATAATGCTTAACCTTTGCTTATTGTAAAATCAAACGTTTTAATTACAAAAATGACTCTTTTCTACACTTAGCTTAAAATGCAAACGCACTGTACAACTGTACAAAATATTTTCTTTCTTTATATCCTTATTCTTTCAGCCTTTTTGGATTTATTTTTTTTTTTGACTCTGTAAACTAGTTCATCATCAACGAAGTCACAAACACACACATTAGCCTAGGCCCACACAGGGTCAGGATCATCAATATCAGTGCCTTCCATCTTGTCCCACTGGAACGTCTTCAGGGTGATAACACGCATGGACCTGTCACAGTGGTTGTGATATACACCACACACCCTGTGGGTGAAAATGCTTCTCTAGGGCTATACACTAACCTTTAGACTCAAATGCAGTAAGTTGTGTTAGCTGTATTGTTGAGCCCAGGGCTTGGGGACAGGGTTACAAAGCACAGACACTGTGGGTTTTGATCATATGCATCCGGAAAAATACAATCACTTATTTGGGTCGACAGGTATTATTTGCGTATTTTCTTTTTATAAACACTTATTAAATGCCTACTCTTTGCTATTATGTTGGTTTTTGGTGATAGAAACCATATGGTCCCATCTTCAAAGAGTTTTCAGCCTAGGAGGGGAGGCAGCTTCATGACCAGTGATTATTGCAGAATGTGGTCAGTGCATCAGCACACACCTAGGCACTACCACAGTGTGATGCGGGGAGCAAGGAGCCGTAGAGTCAGGAAAAGCATGGAAAGAAAGATCTTCGAAGAGGAGGGCGCCTGCAAAACAACTGAAACATGAGGAGCCATTGAAACAAAACTGACGGGCAGTATGGTAGAGTTCTTGATGACCAAAATGATCACGCATTCAGGCAGTCTGGCTCACCAAGAAAGACCTGGGGGCCGCCTGGGAGTGGGTATCAGACTGTCACAGGTTAGCATAGAGGAGCGAGTGATGCTGGATGCAGCGGGTCAGGCCTGTCATTCCAGCATGTAGGGAAGCCAAGGCAGGAGAATTACTTGAGGCCAGGAATTTCACACCAGCCTGGGCAACACAGTGTGATGTCATCACTCCAAACGAATAAAAGATTAGCGAGATGTGGTGGTACATGCCTGTGGTCCCACCCACTTGGGAGGCTGAGGTGGGAGGATCACTTCAGCCCAGGAGTCCAGGCTGCAGTGAGCCAGCATCATGCTACTGCACCCCAGCCTGGGCAGCAAAACAAGACCCCGTCTCTACAGAGAAAAGAAAAAAGAAAAGTGAGGTCCTGCAGTGCAGGGGCCTTCCTGCAATCCTAGATCTTCATGACTTCTGGCACTTCCGTTGTCAGAGCACTCATTAAAACTCACCCCAGGAGCCTCCTTTTCTTCCACCGTCGCCCCCATGAGCCTCTTTTTCTACCATCGTCACCCACTATGAGCTTCCTTTTATGCTACCATCTGCCGCTATAAGCTTCTTTTTTCCACCATCACACCCATGAGCTTCTTGAGTGCAGGGACACGTCTCATTTGAGGTGGCACCTATGTGTGCTATTATGATGCTGTGTATTTATAGGGCACCACGATGTATGATTGTTACATCAATAAATCATCAGCAAACCTTGAAGATTTAATTAGGAAAAAAATCAGCTTCTGTGGCAAATCAAGAGTCCACAGGAGGCAGCTACTGGGGTCAGTGCTGTTGAGACCGCAAGGCCTGAGGAGCTGGAACCGTGACAGATTGGAAACAGCACCTCCTCCTACCGCGGGCTTTATTTACAAGTATAATTTATTTTTTCTGTGTAGGAGCTTGAGGGATTTCAGAACATGATATCAAGTAAATGTATTTTGCATGTTATTCTTTCCTTGGCATCATGGTTTAAGCCATTCAGATATCTTCATAATCAAAAGCATAATAAATTACGACTAAAACGGTGTGCCTGCGAAAACGTCCTTTACACTCTCCCCGTTGGAGGCTCTGCTTTTACCGTCACAGACAGCCCTGCTGCTGGTCGCCCCACCCCGATCTTATTATGCAGATGGACTTTCCAGTCGATCAGCGCCCTCTTGTCTGCTCCTTCCAGCACAGGTTGTCCACAAAGAGAAGGGAAGATGGAGAGCGTCTTGAACACAGCCGGACTCTGTGGCTGGAGCTGAGTCAGAAGACCTCTGGGCCTGCACCGCAGAGGCGCGGAGACCACACAGGTCCTGCGTCTCCATCGCAGGTCCAGGATTCCGGGACATAATATCCGCCCTGGACTGAATGTTTAGGTCCCTCCCAAATTCATGTTTAAAACCGGAATCCCCAGGAAGACAGTATTAGCAGACGCGGCCTTTGGAAGGTGATTAGGCCAGGAGGGCCTTACTGCCCTTAGAAAGGAGAGGGCTCCCGTCCGCTTCAGCCACAGGAGGCCGCAGTGAGAAGGCGCCATCCGGAAGCCAGGACAGCGGCCCTCACCAGAGGCCCAGTCTCCTTACAGCTTCACCTCCGACTTCTTCACCTCCACAGCTGGGAGAAATAAATCCCTCATGGCTTATAAGCCGCTGTGTCCACTGCATTCTGAGATAGAAATCCAAACAGACACAGCCCACATCGGTCGTACCAAGTGGAATCCAGCGGGCTCCACTGTCTTGATCCTGCAGGGTCAACCGCATGCCCGCCTCAGAGGCAGCCTCTTCCGAGACCAGGTGGCGTAAACGGAGTCGGGAAGTGACCCGTTCTTAGCTCCATCCTTTATTTCCTCGGTGAACTTGGAAAGCTACATCTCTCCGGCCGCTGGTTTTCCCTCCTGTAAAGTGGGGATATTAGGAGTTCTGAGGGGATTAAGATATGCGACTGAAGAGGCTACACTGTCTGGGGTATGTACGCTGGGGTTCATTCTCCCACGCCAGGAAAATCTGGGACATGGACACACACGAGGAGTTTAGGGGCAGAGGCTGAAAAGGCAGAAGAGAAACAGAAAGAGAAAACAGCTCTCTCCACAGACAGAGGCGTCTTTGAGGGGACGGGAGGCTGACGCGCCCAATTTTATCGTCAGGTTTGAGGAGGCGGGGTCTGATTTCCATAGGGCTCAGGGATTGGTTCCATCAGGTATGACGTTTACATCGTGCGCGGGAAGGCTGGTCGCCCCACCCCAATCTTACTATGCTTTCCAGTCGATCAGCGCCCTGTTTCTGCTCCTTCCGGTACAGGTGGTCCA
The DNA here is from genome assembly GCF_037993035.2 of Macaca fascicularis. Taxonomy (NCBI): domain Eukaryota; kingdom Metazoa; phylum Chordata; class Mammalia; order Primates; family Cercopithecidae; genus Macaca; species Macaca fascicularis. The sequence goes on along the minus strand of NC_088379.1, from coordinate 194,282,497 downwards.
CAAAGTGAAGGGAAGCTGGAGACCATCCTGAACATGTCTAGTCCCTACTTCCTGCCGGTATTCACCGTGCAAGCGCCCAGCTGGCTTGTCTATGTCTGCAGCTCGACTTTATAGGCTACTCTTTGTAGAAAATGATGTGGGGCTGCTTTTCATTGAAAAGAAAGGCCTTACCAAGAACTCCCCTACCCTTTCTATCTGCCTAAGTGATTTCTTCTTAACTCTTAGCTCACTACGCAGCTAAAACAATTGGTATCTGGGAACAGTAGACCAGTCGTTGTCACCTTTGGATGTGCCTACTAGAAAGACACAGTGCTCTGCCCACCGTATGACCTTGTAGTTGTTCCCACCGGGCCTGAGCCTCACTCCCCGCTTCCAGCCTGCCCTGCTCTCCACGTGGCCGACTCTCATTCATTCCCTCTCAAGCACTGCTTCCCAGAGAGCTTCCCAGCCACCCTACCAATTGTGCAGTCGCTATCACAGTACCCTTTTTATTTTCTCCATGACAATTCTCACCATCTACATCTACATTTGCTGGCCTGTCCATTGTCTCTCTACTCGTAGTAGAATAAAAGGTGATTGAAGACAACAAATATCCCATCTGTCATCCTCACTGTCATATTTCCAAGCCTTAGAAAAGTACCCGAACAAATGAAGCACTCCATAAATGCTTTTTGAGTGAGTAAGTAAATGAACCCAAATGCATTTTTCTTACTACTGCTTTGAATTATTTTTACTCATTTCCAATTACTTATTTCTCTTTTTCTCTACTTCCAAAGAAACTGCAGTGCATACTGTGCACGACTAAGAAGGCTCCAGGCAAGGATAATAAACATGCCACGTCTGTATCTGTGGATATTCCTTCAGCCTGGGTAGAAAGTCAGGAAGATACGGAGAAAGAAACAACAGTCCGTGTGTGTTTAATATGTATCAGTGTAGCAAATTTCTCCAACAGAAAAAGAAAAGGCAAAGTTAGTTTAATTGGATCCAGTTTTTTAAGTACCTTTATTTTCCCTTGAAGAAAATAAAGGAGGAGAAGGGACATAGCCAAATAATGATTTAAATTTATTCTAGTATTTCTGAGGGTGCCAAGCCAGGAGGTTGCTGAGGTTTCTTGCTCTCTCCTTTGCTGAGGTAAATTTCCAGCTCAGGCACATGGACTGACGTGGAAGAGCAATCAGTTATCAAGAAAAAATACATTCTGGGTCTGTCTCTGTTGGAAACATAATTGAAAGCATGAGTGTTGTGTGGTTTCTCTAAAACTTCAAAAGTGTACACAGGCACATGAAGGGGAATGCCATCTGTTTGTTGTTAGGGTCATGTTTTACTTTCCTGCTTATACTTTCAATATAGTCAATGAGCTCAGCTTTTTATAAAGAAAATTAATTATTACTTATGTTGGGTTTACATTAGTGGCAAATTTACTCATTTTCCCTTTTCCATTAGAGGAATGTTGTTAGATAATAGATTAGAACCATTTGGCAATTAATCACAGTCACCTACTCTTAGAAATTGCTCATTGGCCAAAATAATCAGTAGAAAAACTACTTAGAAAAGAAATAATCCATCTTTTGTAAACCTAAGAACATGTTGGCAGATTTGCAATGCTCGATAACAATAGCTTTTGTGCTGCAATGCACAGGAGGTGCCTTGAAATAGAATTTATAGGCTGTTGGCTACCAGCACCCATCATCCAGCTTAGCAACTGCAGGAGCCCTGATGGTCGACAGGAAGTCATAGAGGGAAAAATACAGAGCTTCGGAACTTGAACCTCGGACTCAGGGGCGTGCAGAAACTAGCCCAAAGTAACACTATTGCTTAGTGGCAGAATCGGGGCTGGAATCCAGTTTTCCCTATTCCTGGCTCAGTGACCACATGGCTGCACATGAGGGTCCTGTGGAGTTAGTGTCCTCCGTGCTAAAGTGACATGGCTTGCATTAATCCACAGGGACTTTCCATGCTGATTCCACAGACCCATATTGAAGACAGACTGTTCTAGGCTGTGTTAGTGAAGCCTCCATATAGTCACAGTATTCATTCCATAGCTTAATTGTTGTTTGACTATTTTCAAGTTATGTCAGTCCCAACCTACTAATTCTTCATTATCTGCAAACTTATTTAAAGACACTGTGTCAATTGAGTGTTCGTGATATGAGCATCAATTTTGAGATAACAGGGATACAAAAGAAGCAGCAGCCCCTGCCTCTAAAGAACTCGCCAACTTGTTATGTGGAAATAATGGACTGAATGCCACTGATACAAACACAACTTCCCTCTAGGACGTGGCTCCTTTTTTTCTTTTTCAGTTGTTCGCCACGTCAGCTCTTCTTTACTGGTCTGCTTTGAAGTCTTCTTCTCTCCTCTCCCTCTGCTGGTTCCTTTAGCCCTGGGCTTCCCTGAGGCTCAGTCCTACGTGCTCTCTTCTATTCCCTCCCAGGATCGTCTCATTCAATCCTACAGCTTCTATTATCATCCATAGCAGAAATATGAACCTAGAGTCCATGGATAAACTTTTGGGCCTGTGAGTTGCCTGAAATTATATGCAAATTTGGCCTATGTGTTTCTAGCTTCTACCAGCTTGACAGCGGGGACCTAGACTCCACAGCTGGTTTGAAGTGGGTGATTCCCAGGTCTGCATGTTCCTGAGTGTCACAGGCCAGCTCTGACTGGCCCTGGGCACCATGGGTTGGAGATCTTACAGCTGCATGAAGCTTAAAGCAATCTTATCTAATTGCAGTTCCCCATCCCCTGCCCACATCTCCACCTTCTGCTTCTGTGTCCCTATCATAGTAAATAGCATCATCACCAGTCAGGTTGTCCAGTTAGAAACCAGGGACTTTCCAGACTCTTCTCCCTTCCTCATTCCATACAGCCATCTCATGTGCTATGGGCTCTTTCTCCAAAATCTCTCAAACATATTTCCTCCCCTCCATTTCCCCTGCCTGGCCCTCTCAGCTCTCCTCAGCCTTCACTGGACACAGCAGCCTCCTGGCTGGTCTTCCCTCAGTCTCACTTCCGGTCTTCCCCAGTCTCACTTCCGGTCTTTCCCCAGTCTCACTTCCGGTCTTCCCCCGTCTCACTTCCGGTCTTCCTTCAGTCTCACTTCCGGTCTTCCCTCAGTCTCACTTCCATCTCTTCTATGGAGACAACCAAGCATGCATTTTCTTTTTCTTTTCTTTTCTTTCTTTCTTTCTTTCTTTCTTTCTTTCTTTCTTTCTTTCTTTCTTTCTTTCTTTCTTTCTTTCTTTCTTTTTTTTTGAAACAGTGTCTTACTCTGTCACCAGGTTGGGGTGTAGTGGCACGATCTCAACTCACTGCAACCTCTGACTTCCCGGTTCAAGTGATTCTCCTGCCTCAGCCTCCTGAGTAGATGGGATGCCCGCCATCATGCCCAGCTAATTTTTGCATTTTTATTAGAGACAGGGTTTCATCATATTGGCCAGGATGGTCTCAATCTCCTGACCTTGTGATCTGCCTGCCTTGGCCTCCCAAAGTGCTGGGATTACAGGCATGAGCCACCAGGCCCGGCCCCAAGTGTGCATTTTCTAACATAAAATCTGATCATATCAACCGGGTGTGGTGGCTCACGCCTGTAATCCCAGCACTTTGGGATGCTGAGGCGGGTGGATCACTTGAGGTCAGGAGTTCAAGACCAGCCTGGCCACAATGGTGAAACTCTGTCTCTACTACAAATACAAAAATTAGGTGCACATGTTGGTGGGTGCCTGTATCCCAGCTACTCAGCAGGCTGAGGCAGGAGAATCGCTCGAACTCAGAAGTAGAGGTTGCAGTGAGTTGAGATTGTACCACTGCACTCCAGCCTGGGTGACATAGCGAGACTCTGTCTCAAAAATAAATGAATAAATAAATAAATAAATAAATATCTGATCACATCATTGCCTGACTCAGAAGCCATTCCGGTGTACTTCAGAGTTGAACACCATGAGGATTGCACAGCCTTCTGTAAATTGTTTCGTGCTCTGTTCCCAAGATCGTGACACTTACTGTAACCTCTCACTTAGCTTCTCAGATGTGCCATGCTCCCTCCCATATTGTGTCCTTGAAATATGCTTCCCTCCTCTGCTACCAACCTCCCCTTCTTCATCCAGCCCTCCCCACAGTACCCCCAGTCTCCACTTCTTTCATTCATCAGCTAACTGCTCCTCATTCTTCAGTTTCTACTTCTCCTTGAGGGCAGATCTGATTTCCTCAAAGAGGGAAGATGTCCCTGTTGTCGGTTCCTCCATATAACCTCCCCTTTTGTAATATCTGGAATTCACTACCTTGTGCTGATGTGGTTGTCTCTCTTCCTCCAACAACCATACACCCACTGAGGGCAGGACTTACATCTATATGCTTGCTGTCGTATTCCTGGGATCTAGAATAAGGCTCAGTACTCCGTAGGTGCTGTGCAAATGCTTAGTGGGGAGTCAAGAGCCCATGTGCATGGGACAGACAGTGAAGTGCAGTGAGAGATTTGAAAGGAAGTCACACCATTGGTTACAGTTGTCATCCAGAAAGTAGGGCTTAAACTTGTTCAGAAAAACAGATAGGATGTGGCTTAGGCAAGATACGAAAGCATAAAAAACAAAAGATGGCAAAACATTTTGGGAAAAGTGAGCCGATTAAAGATACGACCGGTGAGTAGGGGAGCCGTAAGTTTTAAGCAAAGCAGATCATTTCCTACATATAAAAATAATAGTAGAAAAATTAAAAAATAATTTATTGCTCAATTTTTGGCTTTGAAGGCCTTATAGTTAAGTCGTTGCAACTACTCAACTCTGCTTTTGCATTTTGAAAGCAGCCACAGACAAACACATAATCGAACAGATGTGGCTGTGCTCCGAGAAAACTTTATTTCTAAAAACAGACATGGAATCTGCCATTTCTTTAGAAATTCTTTAAATCCTTGCTTTTACAGGCTAGGCATTAATAAGGCAGAGATGACAGTTGTCTGGAAACTTTTTCTAAAGGCTCTGAAGCATTTATGAGTTATAGTTTAATGTCAATGTAATCTCTATTAGTTGATCTGTGCTCTGTCGGTTTGTCTATCTACTGAATACATACTCCATTTAATTCTAAAACTTGATTTGAGGTGCTGTTATATAATGATTACAAATTGTAGCTTGATATTTACAAATAATCATGTAATTTACTCAGAACAGTCTTAAAAACTAGAAAATATCAAACTAAATGACAAATTTTCATCATTTGGGTCATGAAAATAAACAGTAAGAGATTCCTTGATGAGACCCACTGCTGACAAGGGAGAGAACAAGGACAGGCTTTGCTCTGGGCTGACCAAACAGGAGCATGGAATTTTGACCACTGATAGTAAGACAGAGCCAGTGGAAGAGGCCAAAAGAGATGAGTCCACAGTGCAAATGCACGGGCTTGAGAATGATATCAACGACTGGCTCCAGATTTCAAATATGGGCAGGGGAAGAAAAAGAAGGTTTTTGCCTAACAGTTCAGCATCTAGCCCAGCATCAATACAAAAAGAAAAAAAATTCTTCTAAAAGAGTAATACAAAATAGATAGGATCAGAGAAGACAGAGGGTGGAACGGGTTCGAACACGAGGAATTCACCAGTGGCCTGGCGAGGACCATGTGGATTTTAATGCCAATTCAGGGCAATAAAAATGAAATGTCCCACCATCTTAAAGGCTTGGGACTTCTAATCGAATAAGCATTTGATTAATGAAACAACATGTACTATAAAGAACAAGGGATCATAAAAGGCTGGCTTTTAACAGCCTAAGTACCTTTTGCATCTTGAAGTCTTTTATCACCTTGTAAATCACCCTGGAGAGAAATAACCACAGTGACAAGCAGACTTCCATTACTAACCTGTCCACCTTGGGACTTGGCCCTAGATTCTCAGGTATATTGTCCTGGCTAACACCCTGTGGTGCTGTGCCTTTATTATGGGGAAAGGAGGGCTGGGGCATTGTACTGGTCCTAGTTTTAGTAAATGTCTCTACAAATATGCCTCCTCCAAAGGCATTTTCCTCTCCCTTGCTGTCTCTGTTCTGTTCTGCAGTCCAGCATGCCTCTGTGGGTGGAATTTAACAGCCTGCTAGGGCTCTGCATCTTGTAACTTACAGCGACAAACGTTCAATTCTCCCGGGCTGGTGTGCAGGCTGCCTGTGGTTGGGCTGCCTGTGGTTGAGTTAGGACTCTTCCATGTACTTTTCATTTCCAGACCCAGGTGGGAGAGCAGACCTGGGGGCATGTTCTTCTCATGGCATGGAAGGCAAGCTGAGCCTGATGTGCTCTTTGGGAGCAACTGGTTGGACATAATGTACTGGAAGTCTGCCCATGTGTCAGTGCCCAAAGCAAGTCAGAAGGCTGAGCTCAGAGTCAGTGAGGGAGGAGGTGCGTTCACCCATAGGAAGTCTGAGTCAGAATGAGGAAAGCAGGATGAACGGGAGTCAGTCAATCCACTGACCACACCGTAGATTATGCTTTTAACTACAGAGCCTGAATACCTCATTGACAATCTCTCAGGTCAAAGTGGACTGTTCTACTCCTGGAAGACATGTACTCACATGTGGTAAGTTTTACTAAAATGTCAGGAAAGAACCCCAACTTTCAAAATTTGAATCACTTAGATTTATAGCCTTCACTTCAAGCAAATTCTTGGTGAAATAGCTCTTGACTCTTAAGGTGTAGCAAAGGAACTGTGCTCAGAAGCTTCTGCACATGGTCTCATGTAGTTTCCACAGCAGCCGTGAAAGGTGGACATTACCCCATTTTCCATATGAAGGAACTGAAGTGTAGAGACCACGTTGTATAAAGCCTATCAAGCTAGGGAGTTGGAACTGGGATTTGAACCCAGGTCTGCCTGAGTCTAAATGACTATGCTGTGTTGGCGGAATGTCTCAGGGCTTAGCATTAGTGTGAAACTGAAACCCAACATCTGCTTATACATTTCAATCCCATGTTCACATCCTTTCATCACTGGTGCCACTTCAGAGACTGATCTTAGGGGAAATCTCTTTGATATTTACAAAAATATATTCATGTAAGGGTGTTCATGGCAGTCCTATTTGTAATGGAGAAAAATTTGAAATGATATAAAGGATTCAGCCTAAGGATGTAATAAGTAATTTGATATGTCTGTTAGGCAACTTTAGAATTGTTGTTTATGCAAATATCTGATGACATTGGAAGCGTTCACGGTACAAACAAGAGACTCTGAAGCAGTGTGCACAGTAAGACTTCACACTGGTAGAAAGAATACTCCAATATTAATAGAGAACAATTAGGTAACCCACTCCCATGCATACCAAAAGTTTTTCAAGTTCATACATATGTAAAATATAGAAATAGTATATATTTGTTTATATATATGTGTATAATGTATTTATGTAAATATATGTGTGTGTGTATATATATGTATAGACTAAGACTTTGCCCTCTCACCAACCCACACACCCCCAAAACTGACCTTGCAGCCAAACTCAAGCTGAGAAAAATGTCATTGATCTGAGCCCTTGCGGTAAACTAACCTTTAGCAAAAATGCCTTCTCTAGGCCCCAATTTGAGATCCAGGGAAAACAGGTTTGAAAGAGTTAATGATCTTGGGGGAATTACCATTACTGTAGAATGAAGATTATTACTTGTTATTTCTTCACAGGCTAGACACACTATTTTTTAAAGCTAGTCGTTTACACTGTTTGTAAAGAAATAAATATTCCTTATAGGAAATTTAGAAAACAAAAGTTTTTAATGATAAAAAGAATATGTGATCTCATCCCTTCTCTTAGACAATAACACTTTTTAATTTTTTTAAGACAAGATCTAGCTCTGTTGCCCAGGCTGGATTGCACTGGCATTATTATAGCTCACTGTAACCTACAACTTTTGGGCTCAAACGATCCTCCCTCCTCAGCCTCCCAAGTCACTAGGACTATGGGTGCACACAACTGTACCAGGCTAATTTTTTTTTTATTTCTTATAGAGACAAGGTCTTACTATTACTATGTTGCCCAGGCTGGTCTTGAATTCCTGCATAAGGGATTCTCCCACCTCAGCCTCACAAATTGCTGGGATTACAGGCATGAGCCACTGTGACTTGCCTCTAACATTTGAATTTACATCCTGTGTGTAGAGATATGTCCATGTAGACAGCTGTATACACATGCATATCTATATCCATGCATGCATAAACATGCTTTATCAGGCCTTCCACTACTTAACAGCCTACAGATAGAAAACTTAGAGGAGCAGCAGGAACGTACTTCCAACATTCGTGTACTAAGCTACCTAGCATAAAACTTTTAATTGTTTTTGATTTTAAATGGAAAGAATCTTTCAAAGAGAGACATCAAAGGATCTAAGAAAAAATGGTTTTGGTATTAAGTGGCTAGTGTGCTTGTCAAAAAATGACAAGAAATAATAAAAATGGAACTGAAACAACAGCCACCACTACAAAATCCAGAGCAATGCACCTCATTTAAAGTGTTTGTGAGGAAGTAGAATTGAATATCTTTCTCACAAGTAAGTTCTTCTTGAGGCAGAACAGACAAGAAACAAGAACTAAAAGTATTTACAAATCTATGTCAGTGGTAGAAATTTCTCCAGCAGGAAAACAGAGCCTCAGGCTGTGTAATGAAAACTGTACTGTGAGAGCTAACATTTATTTAGTGGATATTACGTAAAGTAAGGATTCCCCTACACAAAATATATTTTGGGGCCATGTTGCAAACAGCAATTTCTGCACTGAGTTGGTAAAATGTGTTCACTAAGGTGCCTACAGGCACTGGATTGCTCCAGATTGGGTGTTTCTTCTCCTACTGAAAGGCTGTTTTCTACCTTAATGTCATCAGTTGAGCTCTTTTTGTTTTATAAACCTATGGCTTATTGGATGATCCTAAAGTCATTGAACCCTTATTATTGTAATTGAGATGGTAATAGTAAGATTATTTTTACCTGAGGACTGAAATTCCTTTCAATGAACAATTTAGGTCACTCTTACAGGAGACAAGAATTTAACTTAAAGAGTGAGTAGATAATAAATGGCCTCTAGAATGCTTACAAATATCTACTAACTTTTTAATACAATGCTAGAGCCAAATAACAAGGCAAGGTGCTTATGTAAAATGTTCTGGGGACCACCCCATTTACCACTCTGAGTGCAGCAACCACCATCTCATTTAAACCACAGAAGTTTGGGGAAAAGCTTATTCAAGTATTATGTGTCTGTACTAGGAAACTACAGACAAAAGAGACCACATGAGTTTGACAAAGATTTAGAGATGGGATTCTGACAGTCACATTTTATATTAATCAGAAAAAGAACCACCACATTCAACCAGAGATGCAATTTTGTTGTTCTTTTCAACAAAGTTGAATAAAAGTTGTTAATCAAAGAATGATGAAATTTGAAGATAGAAATTGCCTTAATTTACAGATGAGCCACCAGAGGCGCAGAGGGATGAAGTGTTTTGTTGAAATTACACAGTGGGTGCCATTCCAATGACTTGTGACTCCACACATTGCCTTCTGATATTCATTAGGAAGTCATTTGAAGGAGGAATTGGAAACTTTTTGGAAACCTCACTGCTCTCTACTCTTCACCCTTATTGGAAATGCCTTTAATTGGAGAACCTTCACCACCCTCATGGAAACCAAAATAAGGATCTTCAAAGTTCATGTTCGGTGCAGCATGAACCCTACCATGTGCTTCCCTTGCACAGGGAACTCCTCTGTAAGGAAACGGGGAAAAAGAAAAGTATTAAGAAATAATCATTGTTCTCAAGGGAAAATGAGAGGCTCTGTTTCTCTTGCCTAAAGTAAAGTGGGTGTTATTAGTTGCTGCATTCACAGTGTGAAGAATCACTCGGAAAGCCAGTCAGTTTGTTTGCTGATGGAGAGTGGCCCTTCACTAAATCATGTGGTCCTGCTTCTGACTGATCGTGTCACAGATAATCAATGTGCTGTACCTCCAGCCAACTCACTCTCTAAACTTAGAAGGAAAATGAAAGCCATGGTTTCAGACCACTTCAGCTTCTTTTCATTTTTCCCGTCTTTGATAATGAAAAAGTGGTCAACTTTATAAAAAATGTCCTAAGCGAGTAGCTGAAATCGCTGAGTATTTTTCAGGTATCTAGTTTCATTCTCTCAGTAAAGAACACATGAGTGATAGGAATGTAACTCACATATAATTCCCTCTTTTTTCCTGTTATGTAAACATTCCAAAAAGGGAAATATTAAAAATGGAACCCAGGAAAGATGCATCTATCGTTATGAATTATGATTTAGCAGCAGTCACTGCAGGAGAGAACCTGTCTCTCTGCTCCTGATGGTACTTGTGATAAAATACAAGAGTATGTGGCACCAGTGTCCTTGATAAATTGAGCACTAGAAAAGCCATGAATGTGAAATTATCTAGCACATGATAAATCGGCTGTAATAAATACAAAATGAATAGTCAGAAGAAGTAGGAACTGCGTGAAGTAAACTTTGCTTCAAACACTGCCTATCTAACTTTGGGCAGGAATCCTGGCTCTCTGAGGATTGGAGGATCAGGCTCTTTAGGTCATGATTACCACGACAGAAACCCTTGCCTAAAAACAAAAATTATGGAGTACACAAGTTTAACCTTAAAAATATGCCCAAGGGATGTGTCAGGATGAATGTGGAGTTGGTTGAAAATTCGTTGTTACCTTCTAATTGTCAGGAATGGCATCATCTTCCAGTTGACATCCTGGGAGGCTGTTATACATAGGCACAAGATGAATCTTTTAAACATGCTCTAAATTTGCCTCTGCAAAACCTACTTTGGTTTTCAGGCAGAAATGAATGTCATATTTTAAAGTAGGTTGAAAATTTCTAGAAAGCATCATCAGAAAGCCCTAATGCTCCCCTTCATCATGAAGCTTATCAACAAAGATCTAGTAAACATTCCAAGACTAGCAGGTCTCTAAATGTTCTGGCAACAAATGGAAAATTTAAATTCATTTAAAATAATTATAATAATTCTCAGATAAACCACAGGATTCAGAAGTCTATTCATAGTATTTTCCAGTTTTGAGAATGTAACCCTCTTGTAGATAGAGTTGAGTAAGACTTAAATTAAGTGATAGCCCATCCTATTCTAACAGGACCTCCAGTGACTCTATAGGCCATAAGTGGGCAGATCAATACCAAGGTGCTTCCCGCTCACTTTGGGTTTTTAAAAGGTCAAGCTGGAAGGAATGGCTAAGCCCACAGGGAAGGCACACCAGACAAAGGAATGGGGTGTGGAAGGTCAGCAAAGAAGAAGGAGAAATAAAATACTTGTTTGATATTGCGGGTAGGCTGCTTATATTTGTTTAAAATCTTGGCCGGGCACAGTTTCTCATACCTGTAATACCAGCACTTTGGGAGGGCGACAGGGGCAGATCACCTGAGGTCAGGAGTTTGAGACCATCCTGGCCAACAGGGCAAAACCCAAAATCAGCCAGGCGTGGTGACGGGCGCCTGTAATCCCAGCTACTCAGGAGGCTGAGGCAGGAGAATCACCTGAACCCAGCAGGCGGAGCTTGCAGTGAGCCGAGATTGTGCCACGCACTCCAGCCTAGGCAACACAGCCAGACTCCGTCTCAAAAAAAAAAAAAGAAAAGAAAAACAAGAAAATGTTTCTCTGCATCGTGTCATTCAACATATTTTTAAAAGCACCATTTCTTACAGCCTGATACATTTCAAATGCCCCCCTCCCACAGGGATCTCTATTGCTCCCTCCTTATTTCCCATTGGCTTTGGTCTTTGTGATAAACCACAGCAGAAGTGAATACATGGAATAATTTATTGCCAGCCCTTCTTCTCCCCCTGAATCCAAGCCTGCTGAATCCAAGCCGGTGGACCATTCTGTGCTCCTTGCTTCAGTGGCAAGATATGACAGTGTGGAAAATCTAGAAAAGTCGGCCTTCCTTGAGTTTATTTGTAAATATCAATGCTGTTAGGGAATCAGAAAAGGACTCCAGGAAGCAAAGAGAAGAAAGGGGTTACTTCTCTCCCATTTCCAAGACTAGAAGAGCTCCTCTGTGTGGAGCAGGGCACGCTAGTGTTCGGTAGGGGCTCCTAGAGAGGAAAGGCCTGTTTTTTTGTCTGTCAGCCACAGCTCTGGGTTGTCTGCAAATACTGAGAAAGCTTTGTGAGATCTGAGAGCAGAGATGACCTCTGTCTGGAAAGAACAGTGAGGAGGTGGAGGGAGAGGGCTGCAGAGGGCCTGGGCATAAATGCCATAGACAGAGTCATGAAGTCTCCCATAATAGTGGGTGCCACAGAAATGTAAGGTCAGATCCTGTGTCTCCATCTGTGGTACAGAAGCAGTCAAGAGATCCACCAACCAAAAAGACAACACATGTACGGAAGTGTGTGACCATAGGTGATGTGTGTGTGCGGATGGATGAGGGAGCACCCCAACAAAATGGCAGCATCTCATTGGATGCTGAAGTGAACAGTTGACATCTAGGACCAGGTGCTCCCCCAAACCTGGTGCCCTGGAACTTAGATACAACTTCTAGAAAGGTAGGGAGGAAATACTGACATTGACTTTGCTTGATTATTCCAATAGAATCAGAAGCTAATTCTTTAAAAAAAAAATAAGAAACACAATTTATTCACATTAATTTCTGGACTGAGGCTGATAGCCACAAATGCATTCTAACTTTAAAGAGCTTAATTTCTCAGGGTCTAGTGACGTACATATCTGATTGCTCATGTGGGAGGCCGCATGGTACATTGGAAAGATGTTAGGTCAGAGAAGCACAAGAAGACATTGAGTTCTGTTCTGCTGCTTCTCTTCTCTTGGTCTCAGGTTTTTCTTTTTTTCTTTTTCTTTTTTTTTTTTTTGAGATGGAGTCTTGCTCTGTCGCCAAGCTGGAGTGCTGTGATGCGATCTCAGCTCACTGCAACATCTGCCTCCCAGGTTCAAATGATTCTCTTGCCTCAGCCTCCTGAGTAGCTGGGATTTCAGGCATGAGCCACCACGCCCAGCTGATTTTTATATTTTTAGTAGAGATTGGGTTTCCCATGTTGGTCAGGCTGGTCTTGAACTCCTGACCTCGTGACCTGCCCTCCTCGGCCTCCCAAAGTGCTGGGATTACAAACGTGAGCCACCGCTCAGGTTTTTCACATGCAAATGAACAGTTTGGATCTGATGATCTCCGAGGACCCTTCCAGCTCTGACAGTGCGATTCTTTGAGCCGAATTATTGTACCAACAGATGAGATGAGACGTTGCATACGAAGCACCTAGCTCGAAGCTTGGCACTTATGTGGTCAAAAAATACTAATTCCTAGTATCCTCCCAGTGGCATTATCTAGTGATCCTTCTTTCAAATTCAAAGGTTTGATTTCTCAGATATAATTTACATGAAAAGCTGTGATTTTCTCCTTTCTCTGAGTTCCAAGTGCAGGTTTTGTTCTGAAGAAGCCACAGAATGGACTGATTTTTCAGTGTATTTGTTTCCAGGGATTTCCCTTCTGCAGTTCTTTTCATAAAAGTGGCACTCGTTGACCTGAATTCATGACCAGGCTGAGAAAGGGCTTTCTGCAACCCTGTTGAGGCCAATCTCGCTCTCTGCTTCTATTGCATTCTTCAATAGGACACTTAGTCCATTGGGCCAGGAGTTACTAAACTGTTAAAACGGGCCCTGCGTGAGTTCACACAGGTAGAGGGAAATGCCAGGTCATCCCAGAGACTGAGGGTCTATGGAAGTTAGTGCTTGAGGTGCCATTGCATTGACAGTGTCTCACACGATGCAGGGTTTTCACATCTGCTTTGAATACAACTGTTTCCTGAGGGCTGCTTGTGTCTGAGCCTTTTCTTTCTCTGTTCGACGCCTTCAACAAACTACTCTCTAAGGGGACAGTGTTTCTAATGGGGGCTATTGGATGGAGCTGGCTGAAGAAAGCAAATTGTGTGATGGCTGAGAGAGCATCCTATCACCCTTTATCGCTCTTCATCTCGTCGTTTACAACCACCTTCTCATTGGCCTCTTCATCACTGTATTTTGAACACATGACTAGTCTTTTATCCACACACAGGGTCCTGCACCTGGGGCTGAGCTGCAGTAGCTAGGGGCTCACAGCGATGGTGTTTTGCGTTACTTTTCTGACTCAAAATACCTCAAACAGGAGCCGCAGCTGGTGCCTTTCAAAGTGTGGTTTGCAGATCCCCTGCATCCTAACATGCCTGGGGTGCCCAGTGCATGCGGGGTTTGAAGATCCCATTCCAGGCCCCTGATTCTCCAGATCCCCTGATTCCGAATCTCTGGTGGGGAGCCCTAGAATCTGCACTTTGACCAAACACCCTGATACTGGCGACACCACTCACTCATTCCCTTCTGCGCCTCTGTCTCATGGCTCGGAGCCTCCTCAGCTGACTCGGGCGTCTCTTTGTAGATGACTCTTTTAGTCATTTTCTTTGCCAGCAGAAGCTGGGATAAGTTTGCTGAGAAGTTCACACGTCTCATTTCAGCAGGCTCATACCTTTAGCACACTGTGGTTTTACCGTATGCACCTAGACAATGGCCACGGATTTAACATAATCGAGCGTGCAGTTCTAATTCTCATCATACATAAGCTTCCATCAGAGTTGTAATCTGTGTAACCATAGCGTTTCTTGTGCTTTTTCACCTGTTCCTTGCTAATACTTAACAACCCATGTGAGGAAATGATTGTGATGAGTGCTGGGCGTACCACACTGTTGCACTTTTTGACGGAGTAGGCTGTTCTGGAGACTGTATCCGTCTGCCTGCCTGGTGCATTTGCTGGCTAAACATTTCTTCTTTTTTTTTTTTTTTTGACAGAGTCTCACCTTGTGGCCCAGGCTAGAGTACAATGGCGCGATCTCAGCTCACTACAACCTCTGCCTCCCGGGTTCAATTTTTGTGTGTTTAGTAGAAATGGAGATTGACTGTGTTGGCCAGGCTGGTCTCAATCTCCTGACCTCAAATGATCTGCATTCCTCGACCTTCCAAAGTGCTGGGATGACAGGCATGAGCCACCACGCCTGGCCCTGGCCAGGCATTTCTTACTGATGATCTGAGTTGTTCCATCTTACTCGATTCCCTCTTAGCATTTCCTAGTTACCCACAGGCCCTGAAGCTGCATTCGGGTCATTTTAATGCCACTGTTGTTTGTTGTTGTCACCTCCTGCCTTATGACGGTTACTCCAATCTCCTGCTCTTGCTTGTCCTTGAAATGCATCCCAGCCAGTTCGGCATCTCTGCTTCTGAGACAGGAGGCTGAGAATTCCACCATGTTCAAGGAAATGGCCCTTAGACACTAAGGGGACCATATTGGCAACCTGACAAAGTCGCATCTAAGAAAAACATTTGAGAAAGTGTCAGCTACACATTTTTGATTATAGAGCAAGCCAATCATGCTCAAACGTTGATCAATACATTTCTAAGGACGTTATGACACAGTCACGCATGTGCTTCTTTCCTAACACATTAAGTAAGGGGAGACAGCTATGGCCATGATGATTGTTGCACATTTGAAGAGCTAGTGATCATAAATGATATTTTGAGATAACTAAAAGTTGTACTAATGTGAAAATATCTGTAATTCATACTGGAACAGTATCACATGTGTGGTTCATAGTATTGTGGCTTATGACTTACATTCGTAATTGGAGGAAGTGCTATACACTTTAAAGATCATAGGAAATAATGATTCATTCTTTCATTAAGTTCATGATCCCCTCAACTGATTTCTAAGAAGCCCTGATCTAGCTCAATCTCCCAATTCTACCTGGGAACAAAGGCCCTGAGAAGTAAACTGGATGCCAGGATCACACTGCTTTTTGCCAAGTAGGACTGCTTCTCAGATCCCTTTGCCCACGGTTCTTTGGTTCTTTCTGCTCCCTGCTCCTGCTGCTGAATCATGAGATGGACTTTAGTGGTGATTCTGCTTCGTGATCCTATTATAGTTCAGATGTTTTTGTGTTACATGTTATCCCAGCAATTCTATACAATTCTTTTTATCTGACATGCTTCAATTCTGTGTGAAGGTCAATGCTGGGTGCATGCCATACTCCATTTCTCCTGGAATATGATGGCAAGTTCCCTAATAATTTTTTCATTCTTATCAATCAAAGTGCCATTCTCCTACTTATTTAGAAGGAAATAGACAAAATGATAGCAGGAAGAGTGTTTTTCTTTGGGACAATGTGGGTCTGAAGATTGTATTACAAAATTTGATCAAGATATGAAATATAGAGAAAAACCAGAAGCGATCAACCAAATTAAGAGTCTTCTGAGGAAAGAGTCATTGGGAGACTAGGGAATGGCTAGAATACACTTCACAGAATGGATTTCAGTCTCTCAGAGGCTCCAATTAGGAAAAGTATTTCCTGAAGCAGACTGGATTCTGTGGGACTAACCACATTTTATAGTACTCCAATTGTTTGCATTTGGAATTCTCCCAATCATTTCACTATTTTGGGAATATTTTTAGATTGGAGTCCAAAGTAATATATTAATCTTCAGATCTTGCGTTAAGGGAGGTGACCAACCTTCATATCGTCTTATGCCCAATTTCTGCCTCCAAAGAAAGAAGAAGTAAAAACTAAAAGGCAGAAATGAAATCCACAGGCAGACAGCCCAGCGCCACACCCTGGGCCTGGTAGCTAAAGATCGATGCCTGACCTAATTGGTTATGTTACCTGTAGATTACAGACATTGTATAGAAATGCACTGTGAAAATCCCTGTCCTATTTTGTTCCAATCTAATTACCGGTGCCTGCAGCCCCCAGTCACGTACCCCCTGCTTGCTCAACTGATCACGACCTTCTCACACGCACCCCCTTAGAGTTGTGAGCCCTTAAAAGGGACAGGAATTGCTCACTCGGGGAGCTTGGCTCTTGAGACAGAAGTCTTGCCGATGCCTCTGGCCGAATAAAGCCCTTCCTTCTGTAACTCGGTGTCTGAGGAGTTTTGTCTGCGGCTTGTCCTGCTACAGCGTTGTTACTTAATTTTTCTTATATATGTTTTTCTCTCCCTAACTAGGCTACATGCATTTTGAGATCAGGGAACTAATAAGAAGTGTTGTGTTTCTCTGCATCATTCACAGCTTCTGTAATGGTGTTTGGCTGCAAGTTTATCTACACAGTGCACTGTGGAGCGAGCCTTCGCTTTCCTTCCTGACACACAAGAGCAAATCCCACCTTCACTTCAGATTTCTTGCCAGGTATTTGTCCAGCTAGCTATGCCCCAGTTTCCTTACTAAGTAATACCTACTTATGCAGGTGCTTTAGTAGAATGATACAGGGCAGAAGGTGGTTAAGACAATACGTGGCTCACAGCAAGCGTTTGAAGAGGTAACTATTGTTATTGTTAATTATGGCTCCATAAATATGTGTGATTTGGTACTCTTACTAGCTAGTGTCCAGGGAGCTTCTCCTGTACCTTTTCTTGTAGTAGTCTTAGAAATTTGGAGCTAAATAAGGTGGAAGCCTGCAGAGAGGCACAGCACGGACCATTCCCATGCATATTAGTGACGGTTTACTGTGGTTGTGTCATGTCTATTTGTCTCCTTCCTCTTTCAAAGAATTGATGCCATCCAGCATCGGCGTTCTTTCTCTTCAGTTCTTACAGCCCTGTTTACTAAGTCAGTGAAATTGTTTATGTTGCTTTCAAAGGACCAAGAAGTGAAACCATTTGAAAAGAGATAGGATTATATTGGGGTTTTAGAAAGCTGACATATAACACTAATTTTTTCCACCTTGCATTCACAATACATTGGGAGAGGACCCAGAAGACAGATAAATGGAGACCAAAATTTTAAAACGTTTGTTATGTATTTTGAAAATTCTAATCATGCCAAAGACGACGACTTTAGCTCTGTGGTCTGCACTTCCCCTAAGTCTATGCTAAGGCTTCTCCAAGCCAAGCAGAGCAAAGCAAAGCAAAACTAAGGAAAACAAAACAAAATTGGAGCCTGTCCCCCAACACATGCAGACAGAGCCTGCCCTGAAAAGTCATCCTCACAGTGGATAAAAAAGCATCCTCTCTCCAGGCTCACACATTTGAAAAGGGAGAGGGGATGTCATTCTGCTAATCATGCTGTTTCTTCTCCCACACTCAATGGTAAGATCAGTCTCTCTTCCCAGAAGAAGGAATTTTAAAAAGAGGCAGAAAAGTGCTGTGCATCTTCCAGCCCAGTGGTCCCCGACGTGTGGTCCCAGGCCAGCTGGGGGTTCATCTGCGGCCTTGTCCGGGATCTCTGACTGCTGTGGAGGGCCAGGGTCCAGGGATCTGAGTTCCACCAAGCCTTCTGGGCATTCTCGCTCAGTGGTCCTTAACCCTGGCTGCATATCAGCATTTCTTAAGAAGATTTAAAAATTATCCATGTTTGAGACTCACAGGCAGAAAAAATTTATAAATCGAAATTCCTTGGGCTAAGGGCTAGGGATTCGCACATTTTGCAGGTGCTTTGGATAATTCTGAGGAGCAGGCAGTGCCCATGGCTACAGCACAGTCCAGCCCAGGCCATGGAAACAGGAGTCCTGGGCACAGTGCAATGGGCAGGCGCTGGCGGTGACTTTAAACTCACAGTCCTGCCTCTGGGGTGTATCCTCTCCTCCTGCCTCAGCACCTGGCCTTGAGAGCATTATGAAGTCACCTGAGATGCAATGAGATCTGGTGAGAATGAACAGTGTGAGATGGTGAGTTTTTGGGGCACAGAAAGCTCAAATACCACGGACACCTTTAACCTTGTCAGTTAAAATGGGAACTGCATTGTTTCAAGCCGTCACAAAATCCAAAGCAGGCAGAAATTACCTAATGTATTTTGAAGAGATATTTTTCACATCCTTGAAAGGAATCCAGACTGAAGACTGCCTTCGTTGGCACCTGAGATGACCCCTCAGAGAGTCAGTGAAAAAGCAGAAAAGACACAGAAGGCTTAAAGTTTTTACATAAGTTATACTTAAAAAAAAAAAGGTGGAAAGATGGGCTGTGTAGCCAAAGAGAAGAATGTTCTTTAGAAAGAGTGAATTACAAAAGGGACATGAACACATGGGGAATTAAAGTACGTGCTGACAGTATTCTGATGATGGCAATTGAGACTGAGATTAGTGATATGGTTTGGCTGTGTGTCCCCATCCAAATCTCCTCTTGAATTGTAGTTCCCACAGTCCCCAGGTGACCCAGTGGGAGGGAATTGAATCACGGGGTTGCGTACCCACCCCCCATGCTACTGTTCTTGTGGTAGTGAGTACGTTTTCGTGAAAACTGATGGTTTTATAAGGGGCTTTTCCCCTTTTGCTCATCACTTCCCCTTCCTGCCGCCATGTGAAGAAGGAAGTGTTTGCTTCCCCTTTTGCCACGATCGTAAGTTTCCAGAGGCCTCCCCAGCCCTGAGGAACTATGAGTCAGTTGAATCTCTTTTCTTTCTAAATGACCCTGTCTCTAGTAAGTCTTTATTAGCCGCATGAGAATGGACTAATACAACTAGTCTTGACTTTCTGGGGGCCCTGAGCGAAAAGCAGATTTGTATTTATGCTTTCCTCATAAAGGGCCCATTGGCTCTAAAGAAAAGCATCACGGGCCACAGGAAAAACTGCTTAATTTTTCAGACATGGGTAAACCTTTTTATTTGCTTCAATTTTCAAAAGAGTAGGACATGAAAACATGATGAATACAACATCGAGACTTACTTCTATGTTATGTGAAAAGTAGTGAAAAGAATGAAGGATAGAAAAAGGAAGTGGTAAGGGCAAAAGAAATGGAAGAAAAGAGAAAAGGAGAGAGAAAAAAGAATAGAGCGTGATGACAGAGCAATAGAGGAAAACATAGAGACAGAAGCAGAGAAAACGGAAGGTACAGGACAGACGTGGGAATGGGTGTAAGAAGATGAGTGGTCACTTCATATGAAATGGCCTCTTGTGTTGACTTGGTCCCTGGCCTTCGGTCCATTACAGATCTTCCCAACACACTTTGAAATGAGTAACTCTTTGGCCTGTATTCAGAGATATTTCACTTTACTTCATTTTTTAGCTTTCAGAGACGCTGCACTGAAAGGCATGTCACAATAATTCCACAGAGTATAAATTACTCCATGAACTGCAGTGTCAGTGATGAGAGCAATATTAATTTCAGGTCCAAATGAAATCAAACAAAGGGCTAGGTCTGCCTATGTACTAAAGGTTTCCTATTCTGACTCGAAGACTCTGGTGTTGAAATTCATTGATCATTTGGAAAAGAAGCCATCTGCAAATTCAATACACATCTGAAAAGCAAAAATGACATGGTATTCCTGCAGACTGCTGCCGGTAAAATGGTGAGTGAACACTGATAAAATTAATGTGCCTTCAAAAGTGCACAGCGCACCTTTCACTGTCTTGAGGATCAGCCCTAAATAGGGGTTATTTTAGCAGCGAGTCTGCTGGTTGTGCTACTTGAGTTATGGCTCCTTGCTAAGCCTCTGCCACTGGAGATTATTCCGGTAGCATGCTTTGGAGTGGCAGGTGGGATCCAACCCATCCATCATGCCGCTAGGCCCAATTTTCTTTTCTGATTCCCTTGTCCAACTTTGGGGTTTCCTTAAGGAAACTGTGTGGCATTTGCTATCCTTGGGAGATGACTAGAGGTCAATGATCCATCTAGGTATCTCAGAGAAATCTGATTTATGTACTTAAAATTTTCTATTTCTGGACCTCATGATTTGGTTAAATAAGATCAAAGTGACAAGTCAGGAGATAACTTTTGAATCAGTGGTAATTTTTAGTGTTCCTGCATTTACTTTATGACACTAGGTAAATAAATTCTAAACATACTTAGTTTACCATTTGAATCCCCTGTTGTATACTGTGCTTCCAGTAATCACAGGGTCATGTACTAGCCTTGGGGTTGCCAACATAAATAACGGAGCCTGGGCGACCTGTTCACAGGTTTAGCTCTTGGGAGCAACACAGCTGTGATTTTAACCAGAGATACCTGTGTTCAAAGCTGATACTTTAAAACACTTTACCAGCTGGGCACGGTGGCTCACACATGTAATCCCCGCCCTTTGGGAGCCTGTGGCAGGCAAATCGTGAGGTCAAGAGATCAAGACCATCCTGGCCAGCATAGTGAAACCCTGTCTCTACTAAAAATACAAAAATTAGCTGGGCATGGTGGTGCATACCTGTAGTCCCAGCTACTTGGAGGATGAGGTGGGAGAATCGCTTGAACCAGGAAGGTGGAGCTTGCAGTGAGCCGAGATCGCGCCACTGCACTCCAGCCTGGTGACAGAGTGAGACTCCATCTCAAAAAACAAAACAACAACAAAAAAACCACTTTATCATTCTGTCTCTTTATATATACATTATAAACTCTGGAAGTAGAATCTAGAGTCCATGAAAAAGATTAAAAATAATAAATGTGAAATATTTAGAATAATGACTAACACACAGCGGCCATTCAGTATTCCATAGTTTTCCTTACAATAATTGTTACATCATATTTTTCAGAATATAGATTGGGAAAAAGCTTCTGAGTGACTAAGTATATCACACAAAATCTATGGATTGCAATTTATGGGGCTATTTTGACTTAATTTATTTGCATTTTGAATACATGTTCTTATCTGGTTTCTAGGACCACTGATTAGAAGCAGCAAATTAGGACAGAAAAGAGGGACTGTTACAGAAGAGGAGAGTGATAAGTGTGAGAAATGGTGGCTAGAGGCTGTTAGTGGTTTTGTGAAAACTACAAAATTATAACATTGGGAACACAAACTGAAACATTAAGGAAAACAGCCAACTGGAACCAATTCGTTTAGGAGTAAGATAAACACTAGTTCAGTAACCCTTGAGGACAATCAGTCCTAACAATGTTGCTGGACCCATCACCTACAACATTTCCTGGTGTGTTCTGCTGGTAATGAGTTATTTCCTGTGGTGTGTCCTGCTGGTAATGAATTATTTCTTCATTTATATGTCTGAAAAACTTGATTTTACCTTGATCTTTGAAAGGTATTTTCACTGGTAGAGAATTTTAGATTGATTTTTTTCCATTCTGTCCTGGACAGATTTTGCCCGTATGTCTCCTCCCTTGCCTTGCTTGTGATGAGAGACAGATGGCCATACTTATCCTTGTTCCTCTGTGTAGAATCTGACTGGGCAGGCGCGGTGGCTCATGCCTGTAATCCCAGTACTTTAGGAGGCTGAGGTGGGCAGATCACCAGGTCAGAAGCTCGAGACCATCCTGGCCGACATGATGAAACCCCGTCTCTACTAAAAATACAAAAAAAAATTAGCTGGGCGTGGTGGCGGGCACCTGTAATGCCAGCTACTTGGGAGGCTGAGGCAGGAGAATCACTTCAACCTGGGAGGCGGAGGGTGCAGTGAGAGGAGATTGCACCACTGCACTCCAATCTTGGCGACAGAGTGAGACTCGTCAAAAAAAAAAAAAAAAAGTATATATATGTGTGTGTGTGTGTGTGTGTGTGTGTGTGTGTGTGACTTCCCCTCTCCCACACCTCGTGGCTGCTTTCAGCATCTTCTTTTTGTTACTGGTTTGAGCAATTTGGTTATCACATGTCTTGGTATCGTTTTCTTCATGGTTCTTGTGCTTGGGGCTAAACTTCTGGGATCTGTTGGTTGAATACTTCTGCTTTTTCCATCTTTGAGGATTTTAATTCCATACATATTGGACTGCTTGTAGTAGTCTCACATTCTGTGATTAGCCCCACTAATTCTCTGGGTTTTTCAAACTATTATTTTTTCTATGTTACATTGTGAATCTTTTACTGTCACACTTTCAAATTTACAGTTTTGGTTTTTTTTCCTGCAATGTCTAAATCTGCTGTAATTTCCACTTTGTGTATTTTTTGACCTTAGGAAATCGTAGTTTTCTTCCCTGAAAGTTCAGTTTGGGCCTTTTTAATCTCTCATGCCTCCACTTAACCTTTTGAAGATGTGAGATGCAGCAATAATTGCTTTGTAAGTCTTCTTTTCTGACAATTCTGGCACCTGTGTCAACTCTGCCGTTGGCTCGCACCGTGTGGCCTCTGCAGACGTCAGGCTGGTTTCGTTCGCGCCTGTCCTCACAAAGCTCTTGCAGGGATTTCCAGCACACGCGTGAGTCAAACCAAAATCAGACACGCTTCCGGTTAGTCCTGGAATCCTGTTCATGGATAAACCAGCATCCACATCCAGTGGAGGAAGAGAAAATCGTTTGTGTCTTCAGGGGTCCTCTTCCGGTGTTACTGAGAAACGCCGCTGGGCGGCGCTGGAGCCGCTGAACCGCTGTAGCTACGGCCACCGGACTCCACCATCGATCAACAGTGAATAATTCTGTTCTTTTCCATGACACAACGTGCCTCATATGACCTGATTTTTAAACATCGTCCCAACCTCCACGCATCTAGAATAATAGGTGCAATGTGTCTGTTGGTGCATAAATAAATTCATATAAAATTGTGGCTACACATTCAGGAAGAATATTCACGGGGAATATTTAATGCATGCTATCTGACACAGAGAAAATACGTTCCTCCATGATGTTTGCAATGCTTTGAGGACAAGGATTACATCTTTATGCTTTCTTTGGTTCAATGGTTGGCAGTAATATATGGACAAAGAACAAATGCATTGGTGCATTACGGCCACACCAAGCAGCATATTAACACTGGTAATGTTTATTGAAAGAAACATTAAATATCACACCTAAAAAGTGTTAAGGAAACTAACTGGGTACATTATTTTCAAGGCTCGATGAAAATGTGAGGTACGTTGTTCAAAAATTATGAAGAATTCTAAGACATTGAAGTAGAGCATTAAACCAAGTGCCTGTCTCTGCAGCCACACAGATCACGTGCCTGTGGGGCTGGTCGTGCCCAGAAATTAGTTTACAACAAGCTGTTGTACAGTTCAGAATAGTTAGAAGATAATCATTCAGATGTTCCTAGCATAAAGAACAGACAAATATTTAAGGTGTTGGATACTCAATTACATGAGTCTGATTTTTACAAGTTATATGAATGCATGAAATTATCACATGTACCACCAAAATATATACATCCATTATGTATAAGTAGAAAATTAAAATTTTTATAAATGGAGAAAAAATGAAGTCCCTGATTAAAAGTGTTAGAAATGAGAATTTAGACCTGAAAAAGCAGCTGAAAACTTAAAAGGAAAGTTTTAGCAGCAAGCCAACCTCAGAAAGCATGAGACCCAAATTCAAAGAACGAACTATGCAAATTTCTGGCTAACAGCAAGATTGCACATGTGCAAGGCAGATCTATGAAGCCTAGTGAAAAAGCAGACAGAAAAAATTTAAAAACTGTAGAAAGTAAAATCCAATTTCAAGTACAAAGAGCAGAACAAAATAAACAATACCTCACAGATTTCTAAATTGCTGAAGACAGTGTAATATTTCTTCCCAAGACCAATAATAAGTTGATTTGGAAAGAGCAATTACTATACAGACTAATGTTATATACCATTGGTCTAGTTAGATTGGCTATGCTTAATGTTACTATTATGTAAAGTTAGTAGTTAGGGTCTTGGACTTTTAAAATTAAAAAAATGTAGGTACTATGATGGCAAATATTAGGGTTCGTATTGGAGAACAGTTGAAGTCATATTTCACTGTTGACTGAATATGCCATGGATATTTGAGCATCTTGAGTTGGTCACACTACTTTTACACTTCCATTTTGAATGCAAAAGCTTTATCCTTAAATTACATAATGTGGCTAAGACTATTAACACGAACATATAAAACTCAACTCCTTGAAATAGCCCATGTAAAAAGATGCTTGCTTGGGGGAACTGAATAATTTTCTGGGGACACATCTTTTCTTTGTTTGACTTGTTTGGTTTTAAAAAAAGCATTCATATTATGACTTGATATGCCATAACATTTTGATTTAAAGTCTCTAAACGTCAGAGAAAGACTATCTACAAAACTGTCAAGATGCATTTTGGATTGCCTCCCTACTTCCATTTTCTTCAAAAGATTTAAATACAATTTGGATTATAAAAATCACATTAAGATAGAAAGACTGTGGGATGCATTTCACCTGGGGTGCTTGTTAAAAAACGCAATTTCTGGGATCTCATTCTAGATCTACTCAATGAGACTCTGCAGGTGGGCCCCTAGAATCTGCATTTTTTATGCTTTCCAGATGTTTCTTATGCACAGTCAAGTTTGCAAACCGCTGCTCTCGAGTTTTAACTGCCACTAAGTAGAACTTTCAATAGATGCAGCCCTAATTTCTGAATTATTAATGATTAATAGAATCTGCTTTTACTATACACTCACTAAAATACATAGCTGCTTGAGCTGAAATATACAGATGTGTTGCCTTGCCGAAAAGAGAAGGAACATCAAAGCTCTGACTGAGTCATGTTTGCAGTTTAGCTGTGAGATTTGATGGCTTTTAGCTGAATTAAATGGTAGGCAAAATGTGCGTCTGTTCTCCACCGCTCTCCTCTAACAGCACTTCCCTGTCTTGAAGCTAACCGTTACGCAGGGATGTCCTATCACTGCTCACTGAATTTCAGCAGAAAGACAGGAGTTACAAAGTGAAGAGCTGCAGGCTTCTCCAGGTTTTTCATCAGAACAGGAAGTGACACAGAGCTGTGTCAGGCAGAACCTGCCGCTGATTTAATTTGATCTTTCAAGGGAGGATTAAGGATATTGTCCTCAACCCAGTTAGAATGTTGCTGCTAAGTTTCAATGTGTCGGAGGCTTTTTCATTTTCCCGGAGCCAATGCTGGCTGGCATGGCAAGTGACAGCATCCCAGCATTTGCATTATCTTCCTTAGCGTGCACATTTTTCAACCAAGCCAGTGAAGTGGTTGGGAGGAAAAATCACAGAGCTCATAAGAAGGGCTCCTGGGCCTGCTCGGGATGCTTGCAGAGGACATGCCCGAAGGTGTGCATGAGGCCTTCTGTCCCACACCTGCCCCTTGTCTCGATGTGATTTTGACCTCAAGTGATCCACCCGCCTCAGCCTCCCAAAGTGCTGGGATTACACCCGTGAGCCACCACGCCCGGCCAACTTCTGTGTATTTATTGAGGGAGGTGATTCGGGTAGGGGTGGTGTAAGGATTAGGGGTGTGAAAGAGAAGGAGTCCTGGTTTGTAAGATCATGTGAGGGAGAGGGATGGGGAGTGGAGCACAGGTTTCCGCCACCACTTTGCCTGGAAATTGGAGTCCTCAGTTATGAATTTTATAATAACATCCTCAACAAGGCCTCAGTTTGCAGTGTGTGCCTGACTTAAGGATGATTTTTAAATGACCACATCATGTTTGTAAAGACACTTTGTACTTGTCGGAGTGCTTGCATATACACTGTGTCAGTTAATTCTTTGTACTTGCCGGATGCTTGCGTATACACTGTCTCAGTTAATTCTTTGTACTTGTCGGAGTGCTTGCATATGCACCATCTCAGTTAATTCTTGCCAAGATTCTGTTTGGTATGCAAGGCAAGTGCTATTATCTTCACTTTATGAATGAGGAAAAGACACACAGAAGCTAATAATAAGTGGAGCCAACATTGGCTCTGAAATTTGTAAACTCTGACATAAAAAAGAAATCATATCTCTGGAAAGAAAACTGCTACAAACTGTACACCTGCTTTCTAAGACATGTGTGGCTCTTCACTGTTGATTTTGCTGCCTTCTACCTCCTCCAGTGTGCTGTTGGCTACGCCCAGCACTGAGGGCTGGGAAGGAGGCTTCTTCCCACTTTGGGATCATGGGGATGTCCTTCCAGAATTTGAACTGTGTTTGGTCCCGAGATTGTCCTGGGATGCAACGTTCATTGTTCTCATTTGCTAGAGAATACAAGATCAGAATTTAAATAGTCACTGTTTTCCAAGATGCAAAGTGATATGCTGTTATTTGTTTTAAAATCCTATCTGTTGATCTGATTGGCTGGTATTCCAGTCTTCCCTGTTTATCGCTCTGTGTCCAGTGGGATTTGCCAATAGATCCGGGTACATTCTCTTTCCAGAAGCACACCATAATATTGGTGTAAGATTTGTGGCCAGAACTTACTGGGCATCAACTGCAGACCAAACCAGTTCTCATTAGGTTCTGAAGCCAAATTTTCCCTCTGCAACATGAATGGTATTGTCCAGGCTCTTCAATCAAGAATGTTCCATTTGAAGGCATTCCTCATCCAGCAGAAAACATAAATTTCACTTTGGAGCACCTATCTAGTAGGGGAATTTGTTTTCTCATTCAATTAACCAAATTGAAAATGCAAGAACACTATTATGGAAGCTTCAATGTCAATGTGTGTGTGTGTATGACGATTGTTGCTAATTAAAAATAAGCCGATTTAGGACGTTTGAAGCGAGGAAGCACTCACATTCCCTTATTTCAGCATTTATACAGCGCCTGGACTGTGTGCTCTCTGCCCACATTATCTGGCTGTGCCTGGCATAGCTTCCAGCTGCAATAGTGAGAAAGAATTTAGCAGATGTTCAAACACAAATATATTGTTAGCTTTTCTGTTGTTGCTAAGGCTGCTTCAGGTATTTTACATTTTTCTTTTCCTCTGGGAGAGGAGTTACTACTATTAACAATTCTGCACATTGCTTGAGGCAATGATAAAGCATATTACCCTATTTATTTTACTCTCATTGTTATTTGAGAAGGTGGTGGGCCAGACATGCTTGTAGATTAGCTGGTATCTTTTTGAAGCTACTAGCAAGGCTATGTTTAAAGTTTCAGTTGTAATAAAAACGTGTTAAAGCAACCAATGGCACTGTATAGGAAATGCCAGAGGGAAGGTCATTCTGTGTGTCCTACGGCCTCAGAAGTGGGATCTTCCGCGCACTTTTCTGTGAAGACAACGCAATTCATAGCAGAGACATCCTCGAAGCTGCTTTGCACATGACGGTAATGAAGGATTGCTGTGTGAGGCCACTGGGATTCCCACTACCACAGACACTGGTGTTCTGAAAGGATCCTTAGTCCCAGCACGCCTAAGAAAGCAGAATCTGATTCCTAGTCTTGGAAATCCTATCTCAGGCATGATGCCATGTTTCCAGAACTGGAACATTTCTACTGACTTATTTCCATGACTTCTTTTTCTCCAGCCACTGAACACTCACTCCTGGTGTGTCCTTACTAAAACATTAGTTAATGTATTATTTATTCATGATAGTTCAGCTGTCTGCATAACTTCTGTGCTTTTATTTATTTATTTAATTTATTTTTTTTGAGATAGATTCTTGCTCTGTTGTCCAGGCTGAAGTGAAGTGGCATAATCTTGGCTCACTGCAACCTCCGCCTCCTGGGTTCAAATGATTCTTGTCTCAGCCTCCCGAGTAGGTGGGATTACAGGCACGCACCACCATGCCCCACTAACTTTTATATTTTTAGTAGAGACGGGGTTTCACCATGTTGGCCAGGCTGGTCTCGAGCTCCTGACCTCAAGTGATCCACCCGCCTCGGCCTCCCAAAGTGCTGGGATTACAGGTGTGAGCCACCACACCCGGCCAACTTCTGTGTATTTATTGAGGGAGGTGATTTGGGTAGGGGTGGTGTAAGGATTAGGGCATGTGAAACAGAAGGTGTCCTGGTTTGTAAGACCATGTGAGGGAGAGGGATAGGGAGTGGAGCCCAGGGTGAGTGAGACCAACATGTGTAAGAGGGAATGATGAGCAGGCAGGAGGAGAGGGGTGGTGTCCGACAGGGGTGGTGTAGGAAAGGGTGGTGTAGGAAAGGGGTTGGTGTAGGAAAGGGTTGGTGTAGGAAAGGGTTGGTGTAGGAAAGGGGTGGTGTAGGAAAGGGGTGGTATAGGAAAGGGTGGTGTAGGAAAGGGTTGGTGTAGGAAAGGGTGGTGTAGGAAAGGGTGGTGTAGGAAAGGGGTGGTGTAGGAAAGGGGTGGTGTAGGAAAGGGGTTGTGTAGGAAAGGGGTGGTGTAGGAAAGGGGTGGTGTAGGAAAGGGGTGGTGTAGGAAAGGGTGGTGTAGGAAAGGGTTGGTGTAGGAAAGGGTGGTGTAGGATGGGGTGGTGTAGGAAAGGGTGGTGTAGGATGGGGTGGTGTAGGATGGGGTGGTGTAGGATAGGGGTGGTGTAGGAAAGGGGTAGTGTAGGAAAGGGGTGGTATAGAAAAGGGGTGATGTAGGAAAGGGGTGGTGTAAGAAAGGGGTGATGTAGGAAAGGGGTGGTGTAAGAAAGGGGTGGTGTAGGAAAGGGGTTGGTGTACGAAAGGGTTGGTGTATGGTGCTGACATTTGCATAAGTTGCACAGGGGTAGGAGAGGGTGATGATGGAAGGTTGGAAGAATGTGATATTTGGGTGGAAATAACAACTTAGAAATTGAGTCATCTTTTTGCTACAGAGGAGGGCATTCCCTTCACTGTACAGTGAGAGGCTGCTGTATCCATGACTCTTGACAAAGATGTTCACTTTTTGCCTTTTCCTGCATTATTGGCATCTGGGGTTCTAACAGCCAAGAGAGACAGAGGTCATAGTGGAATCAATATTTCTATTATAGATAAGAAAATCCCAGAAGGAGGGCCTACATAGATTAATCTGTACACAACCAAACTAAGATTTAAGAATGTTTTGAAGATAATCCTGGGATTATGTATCACATTTAATTTTAAGCTTCTTTCTTTATTCCCCTTTGCTTTATATTTTCTCTCTCCTATTTTATTCCTCTTTGAAATAAAATTGGAAAATAATGTGTTTTAAATGTACAATCAAGGAATAACAAGAAATCATCATTTCAACTGCTATCATTCACAGTGAAATTAAATGCTTGGATGATTACTTTGTTGATTACTAACAACTCCAAAATTCTGATTCTCAATCCACAGTCTATTGAATCATATTAATCATATCAATGGCTTGCTTTTATTTAATGGAAAAAGACAAAGAAGAAAAAGAGTGTCCAGTAGAGAGGAGGAGAAAGTACCACAGAAAACACCAGGATCCTCACGATAAGTTCACTTTATTCCACTCCATACTTCCTGTTAATTAGGAGCTTCCAATCATTGCAGTAACATAAAGTCCTACACTTTAACCCAACCCTTCCTCTTGTACTATCCTTAACTTTGACTAGTATGAGGTGAATACTTGAGCTCAGTGACTTCCCATGGCGTTCACACCTTGGGAGTTGTTCTTACTCATATAACAACCCTCAATTAATGTTTGGTATTCTTACACAACCAGTGGGAAAACAAGTGTGTGATACGCATCTGGAAAGCTTAGAAAAGATAGAGAGACATATACCTAGGCTTGTTTTTATTTTAATTGAATACTTTGCAAAGGTATCTTCTATATTTAAAAATGTAAATCCAATTCAAACAGATTGATATTGAATTAACAGGAAGTAATAAATTGGTTTATTTATCCTAGTGGAATTAAAAAATCTTGCTAATCTATACATTCAATTTCTAGTCCTTAGTTTGAAAAGAGCATTTTCTTCCTTTTGAAATATATTTGAGCATAGTAACTTTCAAGGTCCTAGGTTTATTGGCATAATTTAATGGAAAAATTTATGCTCCAAAGCATTCATTTTTTTCCCCCAAGCTTTGTGGTTTTCAATTTCTCATCTACTGGTTGGCTTTTAGTTTACATGGCAGAACAGAATCTTCTCAACTTTTTGATTCCTGTAATAAAATATTCAATGGAGAACTAAGCCAAAGTTTGCTTCAACCAAGGGTATGATCTCATCCTTATTCTTGTTTTTATGCTTATTGAAATACAGCTATTCCTATATGTATTTAGCTAAGCGATAGGCTTAAGCATCAGTTGTCTTCTTTGGCTAATTTGTTTCGAAAGTGATTAAGCCCATGTTCACATAAAATAATATTTAAAACAGTAAAGCTCCGTGTGCACAACAGTACTGATACCACTGTAATATCTCAAGACTAAATTATATACGCTTCTCCTAGCCCCCTTTCACTCCTTCACCCATCACCACATAGGACACTTTCTGGAAAAGAAGTCCAGGCAAAGAGACATTAGTTTAATTCTTGCTAACGTCACATAAAAATACATCACCAACTTGGAATTTCTGAATTCACATGAAAGGATGATACTGAGTTTACATGTGAAGTTTCATATTCCACTGGTGTCAAAATTGGTGGATAGAAGAGTGTAGGTTTGTAAAGCAATTTCAAGGCAAGCTTCTAATGGTAACTTTAGCCCACAGTTTGGATCCTGTGCCCACCTGACATCTATTCTTTTTGTTTTGTTTTGTTTTGAGACGGAGTCTGGCTCTGTGGCCCAGGCTGGAGTGACTGGCACAATCTCTGCTCACGGCAAGCTCCACCTCCCGGGTTCACGCCATTCTCCTGCCTCAGCCTCCGGAGTAGCTGGGACTACAGGTGCGCACCAACACGCTCGGCTAATTTTTTGCACTTTTAGTAGGGATGGGGTTTCATCGTGTTAGCCAGGATGGTCTCCAGCTCCTGACTTCGTGATCCACCGCCTGGGCCTCTGACATCTATTCTTAGCTGTAGGTGGGGACCAGGCCCTAGAAAGCTGGCAAGTCAGGGGACACCACTGCAGGTTTCTGTCTATTCTGCTGGCATTCTAAGTGGTTCTGTTTAGACCTAGGTGCATTAGAACTACCCCTCAAACAGATGATGACTCTTAAGAGCCCTGGAATTTCTTTATTACCC
This sequence comes from Macaca fascicularis, assembly GCF_037993035.2. Classification (NCBI taxonomy): domain Eukaryota; kingdom Metazoa; phylum Chordata; class Mammalia; order Primates; family Cercopithecidae; genus Macaca; species Macaca fascicularis. The sequence goes on along the minus strand of NC_088379.1, from coordinate 194,250,913 downwards.
AGGGAGTCACTGGGGACTGGCTGTAGGTGCCAGATTTGGTGATGGCATTTTGTGAATCACTGAGCTCATTTCGGGGCAGAGCAGCTTCCTGATGTGACTGTCATCTCCTCTTCCTTTCCCTCCAACACCAACCACACTTCTCCGTGCTGGCCAGGTGTTTCCCAACCGACCCCTTCGTACAAAGATCAACCTGACATTGTTTGGTAGTCAGTGATATAAAGCTTGTTGTCTAAATCAGCATCTGCGATTTTACCGACTGATAGAAAGTTACAGGATAGAATATGATTTGGGACAGGAGTCTCATCAATGTGTTGCCTCTCTGTTGCATGGAATGATATGTTTTGAAGTTGGAAGTGTCCTGAAATTTCAGGACTTCATCTTAAAGATGAGAAAAAGATTAGGTGTCATGCACAGCTATTTTGTGGCAGAATCAGAATTCAACCCCCAGTCAAGTTATGGTATCTTCTGTGTCAGAGGAAAGTCCTTTTGATAATCCCAGAAATATTAAGACTCCAGTGGCAGCGAATATTTGATTTCCACTTTGAAACGTAGGTCACATTAGCAGGATATTCTCTAAAGGAGCTTTGTATGCAGCTGGTCCTCTCTCTGTCAGCCGCATCTGCGACTCAAGTGGACCGAGTTCAACACAGCCACACTTGTTCCAGAAGCCAATTTTGTTTGGGCCCTAATATAGAGATGGTCCCATCCGGCCTTTAAGCATGCGAAGTGTGGGCAGCTATGTTTGTTACCATAGCTGAAAGGAGAAAGCCGTAAAAACAAAATCTCTCCTAAAAGCGAAATCTCCCACTATTTCATCCGATTTAAAATTGCGGAAGTGACAGAAAACACCGGAAAGGTTTCCCAACCTCTCTTAAAAGAAGTCCTAGAAAAAGAAAGCATTTATTTCCTTAATGATTCCTAAGTAATAACTAAATATGGATGCAATTCTGAACCATCTGCGGATGTTCCCAGTGTAATGTTCCTCTTCCGGGGACATCGCATCACGTTTATTTATGTCACTCCCTGTCCTGTCCCCCACTGAAGCGGACCTGGGCAGGCTGATGGTTGCACCAAGATGCGCACCTTCTGCCTGTTTCCAGGGCGGTGCGAGGGGAGGCAGGAGCGTGTCCGCAAGGAGGGAAGAAAAAAAATCCCATGGTTGCTTATTTGTCTACTGCTTCTGGCTCTGCTGAGAGGTGAAGTCATTCTCATTTCTTTGTGTTCGGAAGTATCGCCTGCGGCTCGTTGAAAACTTAGCGCTAGACCCGCCTCTCGGAGACTTGCTCCCTCTGGAAATGCCCAGCTGAGGATGCGCGTGGCGCGTGTTGAAGCGCAGTGCCTGGGAGTTGGACACTTGTGGACGGTGCGGGGCCGGGCGTGGGGACAGGTGCGGGGCCGGGCGTGGGGACAGGTGCGCTGCGGCCAGGCGTGGGTACAGGTGCGGGGCCGGGCGTGGGGACAGGTGCGGGGCCGGGCGTGGGGACAGGTGCGGGGCCGGGCGTGGGGACAGGTGCGCTGCGGCCAGGCGTGGGGACCGGTGCGGGGCCGGTTGTGGGGACGGGTGCGGGGCCGGGCGTGGGGACAGGTGCGCTGCGGCGGGGCGCGGGGACGGGCGCGGGGACGGGCGCGGGGACGGGTGCGGGGCCGGGCGTGGGGACGGGTGCGGAGCCGGTTGTGGGCACGGGTGCGCTGCGGCCAGGCGTGGGGACGGGTGCGGGGCCGGGCGTGGGGACAGGTGCGCTGCGGCCAGGCGTGGGGACGGGTGCGGGGCCGGGCGTGGGGACAGGTGCGCTGCGGCCAGGCGTGGGGACGGGTGCGGGGCCGGTTGTGGGCACGGGTGCGGGGCCGGGCGTGGGCACGGGTGCGGGGCCGGGCGTGGGCACGGGTGCGCTGCGGCCAGGCGTGGGGACATGTGAGCTGCGGCTGGAGCTGGCCCCGCATTCCTTCACTTTCTGAATCGTAATGCCCTCAGTGAGTTGCAATTTCTTATTGCTCCATTTGTTTTTACTGATGTTAAATCCTGGCAGTTAAATCTCTAAAGGCTTACTAAAAAATACGAATATATTGTGTATTTACATGTCTAAGGAGAAGACCCTTTGGCAACCCAGGAGACCAGGACTCAGGTTTTTTCTTCCAGTTAACTGTGGAGGACACGCCGTTGCTGCTGGGGGTGCTGCAGGAGGAGAAATCTCCTTGTTCTCCCGTCTTCCTGCTCTCCAGTCTCCTGTCTGGGCTTCCCGTTTGCTGAACCCAGCCAGAAGCCAGCCGAGCTCGGGAAGCCTGGTTTGCACGGGGTGTATCCAGAGACACAGCTCGGAGCAAGGGAAGCGAGAGGAAGAGACCCAGCCTCGGGACAAAGGGCCAAGAACTTGGAGAGGACTTGGCCTGGGAGACAATCTAGGGCACGCGCGTTATCCAGGGCGAGGGGCATAAAGCTTCATGTCCGTTCAAAGTAGGAGAGTCTGAGGTCTGCGCTGGGAGTCAGAGCTGGGGGCCTTTAGGGCGCTTCCTATGGAGAGAGCCTAGGTTTGTCAGAAAAGAAGGAACTTTCTTTTTTACCATCTAGCCTTCACCTTGGCAGGGAGACAGGTGTTTTGAGTAGAAACCCTTCAACTCAACGTGTCAAACCAGTGCCTCAGCAGAGCTGTGCCTGGCCTGCCCACCTCTCCCCTGCCCTGGGCTTTGGTCCAGAGTCTCTCTCAGCAGGGCTGTGCCTGGCCTGCCCACCTCTCCCCTGCCCTCGGTTTTGGTCCAGAGTGTATTTTAACTGTCTGATGTCTCTCTTGGTTAGTGTGAGTGAAATGCCACAGAAAACCAATTGCATCCTGTGGGGAAGCTGAAATCAATGCAACCAACAATTATATTAACAGTCTAGTTAAGAATAAAAAAACAATAGAACAGACGTGCCTTGGTGGAGGTGTATTTTCTGTGGAGAAATAAACACAGTTGCCGCTTTTGGACTCCACTCTGTACAACACGGTAATGAACGTGGAGTTAGGTGGTGACTAAAGAATTTGGATTCTTTCCTGAAGATTACAATGCTCATTAAGGAGCAGCCTGTCATGAAACCTGTGACGTGAGCTAAAGCCAGCTAAGTTATGATTATAAAAGTCACAGTGTGCACGGGGCTTCATAAATTCACAGCAGTGAGAGCTTCTAACAGGATTCCCACCCTCCACCCCCCGCATAGACTTCAGAGCTCCTTGCTGGGTCTCCACTCAGAGGCTTATCCCATGGCCCGAGCAGGGAGGGCCTTTGGGTGTTAAAACACCTGGCTGCCCAGCTGCAGGAACACCGAGCACTTTCGACATGACAGTCCCCTCTGGCCCACACGGCATTTCTTACAGTGAGCTTGGTTTTTAACTGCATCGTTTTGCGTAACAAGTTTTTTTTCCCCTACAGATGTAACCTTTTCCTGTGTTTCCTGACTGGGACACCAGCCGGGTATTCTAGCTAACTTTGGTAGATATATATCACTGTTTCTTTTGCTAGCCTTGTTTTAAAAAATCTACATGTTGCTTGCCCTGATCAATCCATCACTACCCTTGAAAAGGTCATGGTTCTCTCATCAGGAAACTTTTCAAAAATCCTTGGCTGTTATTTATCTTATGTTACAGGCTCTGACAGTGATTCTCCTGAAGCGAGGCCCATTAGTTTCTTGTAAGGTCATTCCCCTGCTGTCGCATGCAGAGTGAGTGTCAGTTATGCTTGCCTGAGTTGGAAGCATCCTCTCGGGTGATTTCAAGGGGGGCAAAGGCAGGGCCATGCCTGGTTTCTGTGTGAGACTCACTTGGGTTAGACAGGTGGTCCACGGGGGAGAGGGAGGGCGTCCCTTGTAGGTGCTGGAGCCTCAGAGATAGCTCTTAGGTTCAATCCTGCTTCTCCAAGATCCAGTTCACAAAGATAACCATGCCTTGAAATATTTAATATTTTATCTTATTATATCCATATTCTGTGGTTGTTTAAATTCTTCAGTATGTTATAAACAAATGTATCTGATTCCCTATAAGCTTTGTAGGGACATTACTTATTACTGACATGAGGAATTAAAGGCAGCCTAGATATTATTTTTAGAAATTACAGCATTTGAAAATCATACTCAGTGAATTTCAGAGAAATTATATCTATCCTATTTAATACTCAGTAATGTTTAGTGAAAGGGTCAGACACTTTGGGGTGAAAAGTGGCATTATAAAGTCAAATAATTTGTTTTCATGTTTAGGAAGACATTTTGAGGGAGATAGTTTTGATTATATGAATTCTCTGTGATAAGGGCAAAATCAGATGTTATATAGGAAGCGTTTATGATACCCACACAATTGTAAAATCTCACTGTTTTCCCATTCAATAATCTCAGCCACCTAAAATATGTCCAGTGTATATTTTCTGTTTTTTCTAGATATATTGTCATTTCAAATGCTCATTTATTCCAGAGGCACCTGTTAGGACATTGCACTTATTTCCTTTCAGTATAAGGTCCTGTGTTGACTACTGAGAATGAAGCCCTGAAGAAGACAGAAAGTCCCACCTTGAAGAGCTTCCAAGTGTAGTGAGTCTCCTGGCATCAGGTATGGCTGGTACCGTGGAAACGCTTGACTGACTGTGCAGGAGACGCTGGGTAGGAGGCAGAAGGCGAAGGCAGAAATCGAATTCAGGTGCAGGGGACACTCCTGAGAGCATTCCTGCTCTGTCCCCGTGGCCTGAGTGGCCTTGTCAGTTGCACAGGTAGGTTTTCTCTGCTCTGCACTCCCTCTCTCCCAAGGCACCCTTTAGAAAAGTGTAAATTTGTAAGGGTGGTTAGCCCTTGACTTTATCCCATGTCTGCAGTAGGGGGACCAACACTAGGCCTGAAACTAGAGCTTACTATTGTTGATCAAACCGTCAGGGTTAATAAGTCACCTAAGTTACATTTATGGACTGGGGAAAGAAGTGGAAGAAAGTCAGAGTATAAGTAATGAAGGGTTACCAGGTCCCTAGACCTGAAAGGGCTAATACATTCATGCAGTAGGTGTCCGGGATCCTCACGTGGTCCTTCATGCTTAGGAACATGGTCACTCATCTTCACTACACACACCAGAGCCTGCGTGCCTTTCGTGGCCTTCGTATTTGCAGTGTGTGGGTTGGAGCTTCTTTCTTAGCCATGACAATGACTGAAGGGAATATCAGAGTCTGTTAATGAATGATGCTTGGAGATTTCATTTTCAAAATATATTTTTAAATTACCTAATTATATGATATTGTATTGGAAAGTTCTTAGATTAGGTTTCACTTTAGAAATGTGATTTGGCCCTAAGAGTGATAGGAAAGAAATGTGTTCCTAATTATTCCCAGATAATTAAAATTTATGCTGTTATTGATGCTTGTTGAATTAGATGCAAAGGGAAGACATCTGATTGTTTAATAATTCAAATAATTTGAATTAGATTTTAAATTGGCCTCAGGAAGATCCCCTCGGTTCATTTACTGATAATACCTTCCCAAACTGATGATTCTAACTACTTACCTTTGAAGGAAAAAATTTAGCTTTCTTTCCTCAGTTCTCCTCTCCCTCCTCCTTGAGAGTAATGTGGTGTGGTGGAAGAAAGATTTGCTGAGTGTTTGGAAGCTTATGTTTTAGCTTGGCCTCCAATATTTCCTCACAGTAAATCTCTAAAGCCCTTTGAATTCAATTTCCCCAGTGGCAAAATGGAGCTAGTAATGCAACCTCATGCAACCCACAGAGACTCAAATGAGAGAACTGATACGAAGACGTTGTTACAGCTGCAAAACATTATATAAATGCAAGGTATTAGAATTACTGTAATTATAGAAATCCAAGGTATTATAATTACTAGTTCTGGGTCAATACAAGGCACTCCATGCATGTGGAAAATAACTACGTAGGGCCAAAAGGTGCGTCATGAGTGTCTCCTCCTGCCGCTGCTCCCCAGGTCTTCTTCCGTCGTCCCATTTCATTCCTAGAGGCAACCACTGTTCCTGGTGAGTGCTAAGGACCTTCCAGAGATGCTGACACAGCGAGAGATTTTACTAAGTATGTGTAATAGACATAGGGCCCACTTCCCAGGAGAATACCTTTTTACTTTCAGTAGGACATAGTTTTCGGTGTGTATTATTGCTCAAGATCTGAGGAATACCACTTAGTAGTTTTTTTGTTTAAAATAGAAAAGAGTAGAGATCTGTGTGCTGTCAGCTGAACCGGTCATCTCTCAGATGTGGGGTGAGGTTCAGGGACCACCACCGAAGGGGCGGAAATAACACAACGAGGAGCCTGAACACTCAGCCCCAGACCGGCCTTCGCTCCCCACCACGCGTCATTGCTTTTCAGCGCTGTTGCTCCCCTTTCTCCTCTCTAGATCACTGGATGACGGCTCTGGCAGAAACAAACAGCAGGTGCGATGACATGCGCTTGTGGGTTTTAGGTTCTAGTTTGGCTGTAACATGTTGCTGTGTCTCTTCTTCCAGACATGCCTTCATTTCGTAGGCTCAACACCTCTGTTTAACATCATAATTAGATTCAAGACCAATTCAGTCAAGACGTCGTCACAGGTCACGTGGTCTTATTATCACAGCTGGGGCTTCAAGCCCACGTCAGCTTTTCCAGAGCAACGAGTGTGTTCACTCCGGCCGTGCCGTCCGGGCAATGTCATCAAGCCCACGTCAGCTTTTCCAGAGCAGCGAGTGTGTTCACTCCGGCCGTGCCGTCCGGGCAATGTCAAACACGCCTCACATTCTTGCCCAAGAAGCTGGTCTCTTAGGTTTCTTTGTTTTCTATTATTTCAGGGCCCGTGGGGGATGTGTCAAATGTCTCCCGGATCTTTTACCCTTTAATTTGTTCATATTTACCTTAGAGGTCAGTTCCAACTGGATCCGATCCTAATATCTAATAATAGGACATGAAGGGGTCAAAATTACGGGCACATGGAGGGAAAATTGGAGAGGCCAGCACAATCAGCTGGGTTTACCTGCTCAGAGATAAAAGCAGATTATATTTGCCATTACTACTCATAAAACTCTACCTTAGACAATGAAGAAAGCATCTCCTTAAAGTGCTTATGTCTCTGAGGCTAACAAATATATTGGTCAGGGTGGCCATTGAAAACCAGTTCATTCTAGCAAAAAGATTTTTACTGATTAGTAGTCAAAGAGAAGGAAAATCAGGTCCATTATTTCAACATAAATAATGGGGAATTACAAACAGTCTGGAGACCCTTATGTGGACTTAGAAATCTTAGCATTGCAAATATTGGCTCAAAATGATGTTTTGCTAAAGTATGATGTCCCACTTTTTGAGGCTCAGCATTCTAAAATAATCCTATCTTAGGAGAATTCCCAGGAGAGAAACTTAAGTCATTATGGGCACAGTGGAGGGCTGAGAACCCAAGGTCTTCTGTGAAGCAATGAGTATTTTTTGGTTGTTTATGAAAACCAATAAAATAGCATAGTGGTTAGATTACAGAATCCTTTCGCAGGTCTTACATTAGTGAATACAGGAGGGTTGATTTTCATTTATTACCCAATAATCACTAGAAAATTTTCAGGATCTTCTTCCAGAGTTTAAAAAATATGACTGAAATTAATTTTGCTTTGATACAGGCTTTATGTGAACTGTATCAAATTTTATTCTCTTTAATTAGATATTGAAATCTGTATTGCCATAGTGATTTCACCGCTCTGCAATGATGACTCCTCTCCTCTCTACTCGCCTGATGCCATCTCCGGGTCAGAGAAACAGAGTAACCTGAACTCTGGAGGTGACTGATGCTGGTCCAGCTGAATGGCCATTTCTCAGCTTTCTCCTCTGATGGGGCTGGGTTGCTTCGGTTCCACCATTGTGGCGGCAGGCTCTCCTGCCCAAGACACTGGAGTGCCACGTGAAGTAGTGGGGACAACGTGCTTCTGTGTTTTCTCCCACTTTCAATGTTCTGCTGCAAACACCTTCACTCTGACTCATCCCCATCCATTCAATGTCACCTGCCCTTTTTCTTCTCCATCCATTCAATGTCACCTGCCCTTTTTCTTCTTCACTTCCATCTGGTTTCCTGGTTTTGCAATGATCTCAATCAGTGACAAAAATTGTGTCTATGCTGAAAATTATATTCCTGTGGTTGCATAAATTGTTTATAAAAGCTGAGTCATGTTTACTCGAGATCTGTGGAAGAGAAATGATAATAACAATAAAGACAAAATATAACATTTAGTTCTCACTCTCTGCTAGGCATACATGGCCCCTTTAATTTTTTCAACAATCTAGTAAGGTATGGTGACATTTTTATCTTGGTTTTAAAAGAGATGAGGTAACTTGTCGGGGTTATGCAAACAATAAATAGTGCAGCGAGAACCCAAACTCATGGTTTAGGAACCATGGTATGTTATGCTTATAGAACAAACTATATGTGAAGAAACATCACATTGTAGGACATGTAAATACGGAAGATTTCTGTAAATAACTGCCATTAACTGCCCTATGTTGAATGCCTTTGCACTTAGTTTGGTCAGATTAAATAATAGTGTAGTGACTTAAATTTAGAATTGTCTTATTATACTAATTAAAACTAAGTTCTGGTTATTTATTTATTGAGACATAATATAAATACAGGCCAGGCGTGGTGGCTCACACCTGTAATCCCAGCACTTTGGGAGGCTGAGGCAGGTGGATTACCTGAAGTAAGGAATTCCAGACAAGCCTGGCCAACATGGTGAAACTCCATCTCTACTAAAATACAAAAAATTAGCTGAGTGTGGTGGCGGCGCCTGTAGTCCCAGCTACTCGGGAGGCTGAGGCAGGAGAATGGCATGAACCTGGGAGGCGGAGCTTGCAGTGAGCCAAGATCGCGCCACTGCACTCCAGCCTGGGTGACAGAGCGAGACTCCATCTCAAAAAAGTAATACTATAAAAAATAAAAGAAAATAAATACAGAAAAGCACATAAAATGACAATTCTAAATTTTTGCTTATGTACAAAATAAGTAACTACCTAGATCAAAATTTCCTACCCTCTTCCATACTAATTTTTTCTTAGTACTTGCTTTCGTTGACAGCCACCATTGAACACCTAATTTTGCTAAGGTATGCACAGAATAAAATGTGGCACAATGTGATGCTGAAAGTGTGAATTAGCTTAGCTGATATTTTGTGAGGAGTTTGACAGAAGTTTGTATTGCTCTGTTTCCCTCCAAAACGCAGAATATCCCAGGGCAGCTTTGGAGTTTGCTGCAGTTGCTGCTGAGTTTGTTGCAGTTCTCCAGAGCAGCTTGGCACACAGTTGAACTTAGCAGATTTATTGTTGAACATCTCACATTTTGTTTATGGTCCACCTCAAGTAAATTTTGTGCATAATGTGAGATGAGTGTCAAGGTTAATTTTTTCATCATATGGATATTCCATTGCTCCGATACCATTATTTGTGGTCAATCAGGGGACCATATATGTGGGTCAATTTCAGAGCTCCCTTTTCATTATACCGTAGTAATAAGGCAGTGTGGAGCTCACTGGCTGTTACACCAGTGTCTGTCTTCATTACTATGGTTTTATGAAAAGTCTTGAAACCTAATAGTGTATATTTTTCCTCCTTGTTCTTTAAGATTGTTATGACTATTTTTTGCCCTTTGCATTTGCACATATGTTTTAGGATTTGTTGTGATGCTCTACCAAAGAAATCTCCTGTTCTTTCTAACGTGGTTAGACTAGCCTGTTGCTATTGTGGCTAAGAGTGTGTGTGTGAGGTGGCAATGGGGGAAAAGATGGAGTTTATCAGCTCTTTAATAGGCCCTTTTCTCTTTTGCTAGGTGATAGCTCCTTCAGTGCATTTGAGGGGAATGTAAGAAGAAGAAAAATAAAATTTAAAAAATCTCGGTTAGACCTAAAACCATAAAAACCCTAGAAGAAAACCTAGGAAATACCATTCAGGATAGGCATGGGCAAGGACTTCATGTCTAAAACACCAAAAGCAATTGCAACAAAAGCTAAGATTGACAAATGGGATCTAATTAAACTAAAGAGCTTCCGCACAGCAAAAGAAACTACCATCAGAATGAAAAGACAACCTACAGAATGGGAGAAAATTTTTGCAGTCTACCCATTTGACAAAGGGATAATATCCAGAATCTACAAAGAACTTAAACTAATTTACAAGAAAAAATCAAACAACCCCGTCAAAAAGTGGGCAAAGGATATGAACAGACACTTCTCAAAAGAAGACATTTATACAGCCAACAGACATATGAAAAAATGCTCAGCGTCACTGGCCATCAGAGAAATGCAAATCAAAACCACAATGAGATACCATCTCACACCAGTTAGAATGTGGATCTTTAAAAAGTCAGGAAACAACAGGTGCTGGAGAGGATGTGGAGAAATAGGAACAGTTTTACACTGTTGGTGGGACTGTAAACTAGTTCAACCATTGTGGAAGACAGTGTGGTGATTCCTCAAGGATCTAGAACTAGAAATACCATTTGACCCAGCCATCCCATTACTCAGTATATACCCAAAGTATTATAAATCGTGCTGCTATAAAGACACATGCACACGTATGTTTATTGCGGTACTATTCACAATAGCAAAGACTTGGAACCAACTCAAATGCCCATCAATGATAGACTAGATTAAGAAAATGTGGCACATATACACCATGGAATACTATGCAGCCATAAAAGAGGATAAGTTCATGTCCTTTATAAGGACATGGAAGAAGCTGGAAACTATCATTCTCAGCAAACTATCGCAAGGACAGAAAACCAAACACCGCATGTTTTCACTCATAGGTGGGAATTGAACAATGGGAACACTTGGACACAGGAAGGGGAACATCACATACCGCGGCCTGTCATAGGGTGGGGGCATGGGGGAGGGATAGCATGAGGAGATATACCTAATGTAAATGACAAGTTAATGGGTGCAGCACACCAACATGGCACATGTATACATATGTAACAAACCTGCATGTTGTGCACATGTACCCTAGAACTTAAAGTATAATTTAAAAAATCCCAGTTAAACAGGAAATTGCAAAATTCTCTCTGGTTGGCTGTTGCTCTTTCTCATTTCTCATTTAAATGCCAGTTCTCTCACTGGGGCTTGTGTGTGGACTCTTCAGAGGACCACAGAAGAGAGGCACCTCCCACTGCCCAGCTCAGACTTGGCCTTTTCTACACTCCTGGCCACCTCTACACATCCTGCCTCCACCTCCTCTATATCCCCTGCCATGACCTTCTTGCTGCTGGGATCCGTTATCTACACGAGAATCTCGAGTAGAATGCTGGCAAGTAGCTTCACACTCAGCTATGCTGCGTGGTTCTACCATACCCACGGAGCACTCGCACTTCCTCACCATCCCCACCTACTCTCCCAGACCCCCTGGGCCATGCCTGGTAACACAGCAGATAACTGGTAGGTATACTGGCTAAGCAGACATGCCTCCCATCTCCTGTGCATGCAGGCATCGCCGTGTTTACATCACCGTCTTCACATCTTTCCTCTTGGACTCCCTCTGGGATGGAAGAGAGTGAAGAGACTCTCTGCATAACTTTGTTCTAGGAATCCCTCTAGCCACAAGCTCATCTCCTCATCGTTATTGGTGATAAGTTGTATTACTTTGGGGGTTAATCTAATCTGGCCCTTCTCCGTACCCTAGTGCTTCTGGCCAGCTCTGGCCCCAACTGTGGGCAAATTGTTGGCAGAATGCACACTCGGATGTGTGGTGATCAGTGGCTTTGGTTCTCAGTTTTGGACCATAAATGTACTTTCCTCCCTCCAAACAATAGCAGGAATAAAACAACAATTAATTCCACGTTTTTTTAAAGGCCAGTTTTGTTTTAAAATCTAAAATAACTAAAGGTCTTTCCTGTCCTTGCCTCTAAGAGCAGCTAATCTCTTTTTAATAAGAAGTGATTCTTTATTTCCCCACACTTTTGGTGTGTGGTGAGTGTGGTCACTAACGAGACGAAGACTTTCACATTCAACAAATGCATGTCTGCATTTACCATGGTGTGTGGTGAGTGTGGTCACTAACCAGACAAAGACTTTCACATTCAACAAATGCATGTCTGCATTTACCATGGTGTGTGGTGAGTGTGGTCACTAACGAGACGAAGACTTTCACATTCAACAAATGCATGTCTGCATTTACCATGTGGTGTGCGCTGTTTTAGCGTTGAGGTCTAAACATTAACAAATCTGATTTAACTCAAATAAAATCTGCAAGTCAGGGGTCATTATTTGAGTTTTAGCTAAACAACAACAACAACAACAACAAAAACAATGCTGAAGATGTTGATCTCCCAGAGGGCCAGTAAATTTGCTATTTTAGCCACAGCCATCTCCCAAAGTCAGTAATTTTTCACAGGAACGCCCACGAGGAAGATGTTAGATGTGCAGCCACCTGGAAAAGCAGCACAGAAACAGACGACCTGTCGATGCGGCCACTGTCATCTCCTTACACAAAAGAAGGCATTTTAAATTGCAAAAGTCTGAAATGATTGAACTTACACCATATGTGATTTTTTTTTATCGAGTGTTCTAGAGACTACCATTATGAGGTCAGCACTCGGCCAGTAATTCACTTTTATGTCTCCAGAGTTACTTACTTGTCTCTTTGAACCAGAGAAAGAAAGAAGCAGCTTTTAAGATAAATGGGGAACAAAAGACAGAACAACGACAGTAAGTGTACTTTCTTTAGCTTGTTGACTTCCAAAAGTTAAATGGAATTTTTTAAATGCATATTTCTCATTATTTGATTATACAAAATCTTTGTGGGCATTTGGGAAATCTGACAACATAAAAACGTATCAAAGAAATAATCTCATAGTTTCCCTAGATCTCCAGAAAAAAGCAAAGCAATCTCTGTTTTCAAATGAAGTTCTTTATCTTTTTTGTTTTTGGAGAGCAGCACCTAACATTTTCATTGGATTTTCCAGTTCATCTTTCCACATTATGTGGAACTTTTAAAATAAGACTTTTATTTGATTATGGACATTCAATTTTAACTTAATGATTGTAGCACCGATTGACAAATATTTTATTCTTTTGGAGAATCTCATTAAGATTTTCACATTTTTGTTTTATTTTCCATGTAAGTTTTAAAAACCCTGATCAATCTGAGCTGTATCTCATTTTTACTGTAATCAGTTAAGAACTGCCTTTTCTCTCTTAGGATGTTGAAAAGTTTGTGTTTGTATTTATCTCACTGTGCAATTAATTTGGTTTTGTTCTTTGATGGAAATCTGAGTTGTGTTTTATTCATATGAAAAAGATGCAGCAGTAAATCCCCATCTTCATTTTAACATGTGGAGCAGATGGTCCACATCACTGAAATGCAGAACGCAAGTCAAGGCTTTTCTTTCACTTTTGCTGTTTCTTAATTTGATGATTGGAAGATAATGCAAACCTATATGAGCACTAGAGTTTTTTTGAATTTCTGAATAGCATTATTTTTAAGTTTCTGTTTTTAGAATTTCAATAACTATTCATATAGGAGATTTGCAACAGAAATCTTATCAACACTGTTTCATTTTTACTTTTTAGATTCAGGGCTACATGTACGAGTTTGTTATCTAGGAAATTTGTGGGTGACGGGGGTTTGGTGTACAGATTATTTTGTCACCTAGGTAATAAGCATAGTACCTGATACGTCATTCTGTCCTCACTCTCTTTCTACCCTCTACCCTCAAACAGGCCCCAGCGTCTGTTGTTTCCTTCTTCCCTCGTGTCCATTTGTTCTCAATGTTTAACGCCCACTTATAAGTGAGAACATGCAATACTTGGTTTTCTGCTCTTGTATTAATTTGCTTAAGATAACGGTGTCCAGCTCCATCCATGCTGCTGCAGGGCACATGATCTCATTCTATTTTATGGCTATGTGGTAGTGCATGGTGTGTATGTACCATAGTTTTGTTATCCAGCCCATAATTGATGGGCATTTTCTTTGATATTATGTCTTTGATATTGTGAATAGTGCTGAGATAAATGTACACATACATGTGCCCTTATGGTAGAACAATTTATATTCCCTTGGGTATATACCCAATGATGGGATTGGTGGGTTGGATGCTGGTTCTATCTGAAGTTTTTTGAGAAATTACTGAACTGCTCTCCACAATGGTTGAACTACATTACATTCCGACAAGCAGCACACAAGTGTTCCCTTTTCTCTACAAGATTGCCAGCATCTGTTATTTTTTGACTTTTTAATAGTAGCCATTCTGACTAGTGTAAGATGGGATCTCTTTGTAGCTTTGGATGACATTTCCCTAAGGATAGACCTTTTTCAGATGCATAGTGTGAAAATATTTTCTCCCATTCTGTAGATTGTCTGTTTACTCTGCTGATCGTTTCTTTGCTGTGCAGAAGCTCTTTAGTTTAATTAGGTCTCATTTGTCGATTTTGGTTTTTATTGCTTTTGACATCTTCATCATGAAATAGGTCCAGCATGATATTTGCTGGGTTTTCTTGCAGGGTTTTTATAGTTTTAGGTTTTACATTTAAGTCTTTAATCATCCTGATTTAATTTTATATGTGGTGAAAGGAAGGGGATCTGGCTAATTTTTGTATTTTTAGTAGAGACAGGGTTTCACCATGTTAGCCAGGATGATCTCAATCTCCTGACCTCGTGATCTGCCCACCTCGGCCTCCCAAAGTGCTGGGATTCCAGGCATGAGCCACCGGGCCTGGCCCCACATTATATTTCATTTTTATGTCTCCTTAGAATCCTTTTGGCTGTGACATTTCATATACTTTCCTTGTTTTTCCTGACCTTGACAGTTTTGGAGGGTATTGGTAAACTATTACAGAACACTCTTCTATTAAAATCTATCTGATGTTTGTCTCATGACTAAACTGGATTTATGTGTTTTGGAGAGGAAGATCATAGAATATATTGCCATGTTCATATCAAGGGCATATTCCAGTAGCATGATTCATGACCACTGATCTTCACCTTAGTCACTTGGTGAAAGCAGTGTTTGCCAGAACTTTGTATTTCCCCTTTTCTGTATTATGTTCTTTGGAAGGAAGTAACCATATGCAGCTCACACTTATGGAGAGTGTATATGTGGGAGAGTCCTTATTTTTTTCTTACAAAATTAACTCTCAGATTTGCAGGTTTGGAAAATAATGTTGACAGACTGATTCTGAATCTCCCACACATCCTCTCCAAAAATCCATAAAGTTCACACTGAGAGCAAACAAAACCGTATAGAATCCATGGAGACAGAGAATGTTAACATTGAAATCTTCAATTTACCACAGGAGAGAATAAAATAGGCAATGTCAAGAGAGCTCACGTAAACCCTATTAGACATCTGAGGATGCAGGCTAGAGGAGTTTAAATAACTCTGCAATAAGAATGTAGATGAATGTGAAAGATGTGCAGAAGACAGGAAAAATCATGCCTCAGTAAGAAAATGTGCACTAATAAATGCCAAAATAAGGAACACAGATTGAGACACAATTCAGAGAAATGCTGTAAAAAAGATACTAAAACATGTGCTAAATTGTAGCAACAGATAGTCACTTCAGATACATGGGGTGACACTTATTGGAGACAAAAAGGTGAGGAGGAATAATGAATCAGAGAGAAAAATCAGGATTTTGTAAAGCTTCAGTCTTTTCCTATTTCCTATACGACCATCACCACCACCACCATTGTCCACAAAAAGTCCTGCCTGACAGAATGCCACACTGGCAGAAGAAACTCTCAAACTAGGAACTCTGTCCACAAAATGAATAGGAATAGAAGAAAGTAGATTGCACACAGGGCCATGTAAAAATAAATAAATAAATAAAAGCTTTGGTGTTGGTTAAACATCACCTCAAAAACTGTAACACAATACTTCAAGATGAATTACATATTTTAAAGCAAGTATTTGGGAATATAAGCAACAACAACAACAAAACAACAAAACAAAACAAAACAAACAAGAAAACATTAAAATTCTACAACGTCAAATTATAAAAACACCGTAGGAATTAAATGAGTTGATTGAACTTGAAAAGAAAGAAATAGAAAGCAATATTACACAATAGTTAAAGACTAAATTAGAGACCCCCAAAGATACATCAAAAATTTAATAATGAGCATTACAGAATATCAGAAAATCAAGAAAATAAAAATGATATAGAGAAAGAATAAAGAGGATTACAGACAGCAAAGAAGGTCCAACATATATATAATTGATGTTTCTGGAGTAGAAAACCAAAACAATGACCAAAATTAATACTTTGAACTATATCCAAAAGTACACAATGAAAATGTATTTTCAAGGAAAATAACTTGGAGTAATTATCTTTCAGTCATATTCTAATAAAACTGTTAGACTTCAACAACAAAAACGAAGTTATGATTTTCAAGCAGAAAGATAAAATTACTTATAAATCAGAAAACAACCTAGATGGGGTTTGATTCCTTGGAAACAACATGGAAAGAAAGCCACCAATGCAATAACATTTTCAGAAAAGCTTAAAGAAAGACAGAATGAGTCAAAGATAATATGTCTGGTCAAATTGTCTTTCAAGTGTCAAGGCACATTTCTTTTTCTTTTTTTTTTTTCCTTTTTCTTTTTGAAATGGAGGAGTTTTGCTCTGTCTCCCAGGTTGGAGTGCAATGACTCACTGCAACTTTTTCCTCCCAGGTTCAAGAGATTCTTCTGCCTCATCGTCCTGAGTAGCTGGGATTACAGGCATGAGCCACCATGTCCAGATAATATTTGTAATTTTAGTTTAGACAGGGTTTTGCCACATAAGCCAGGCTGGTCTCAAACTCCTGACCTCAGGTGATCCACCTGCGTTGGCCTCCCAAAGCACTGGGATAACAGGTGTGAGCCACTGCACTTGGCTGAAGGCACATATCTGAATGTTCCAGAACTCAATACTGTCATAATTTCCCTTTCTGAGGTATGTAGAGGATGAACTTCATCTAAAAAAAAATTCTATACAATGGAACACTGCACACAATTTCACTTCCTGAAGTATCTACTAGAAGATGAGCTTCATCTAAAAAAAATGACTTGGAAATCATTGGCAAAAAGGCTGAGGAGTTTATAAGTTCATTGCAGGTATATGAGTAACACAAGGGTGGGGTCATGGGTAGATTTGTATTTAAAAATTATCCATTATGTGTCCACACAAAGTAGAAGGAATAAAACCAATGAATGAGAGAAGGAAGAGAAGAAGAAAAAGTAGAATATAATTTTTAATTGTTTCATCTTAGAATATTGGAATTAATAAATACTATTGGAAACCAATATATCAATTGTGATACTGTCCTCCAGCCTGGGCGACAGGGTGAGACTCCATCTCAAAAAAAAAAAAAAAAAAAAAAAGAAACCAACATATCAAATAATAACATGTTAAATGAGAAAAAAAGGAATTGAAAACTTATTAAAATATGAATTCAAAGTTAACCACCAACATATAAATAAATGTATAAATTTTCTCAAACACTGAAAGAAATTTTAAGAAATCCAAAAAGTCACACTAAATTTAATTTGCACTGTAATTGTAATATAACATGAAAGACAGAATTGAGAATAAACATAACCATCATATCAATAAACGTGAATGACCCTAACTTGCTTACTAAAGAAAAAATACGTTCAAATTAACTCATAAAACAAAACCAAATCTATGTCATATACAAGGGGAACACTAAAAATTCAGTGGTTAGAAATGATATAACTAGAAGACAAACTAAAGATCTACTAATTCAAATGAGACAAGAAAGAAAATATTAAGCCTCTGATACTACATAAAGTAGAATTCAAGCAGCATTTAATAAAATAAAAAAGAATATTTTGCAATGGTAAACACCATAATCTTGAATGAAAATACAATAGTCATGGGCGTCCACACACAAAATAATGTGGCAAATACCTATATTAAATAAGAAGTGTAAAAGCTGCAAAGAAAAATACATAGATGCACACTAATATAGATGATATTTAACATACCGCTCTCTGCAAAAGACAAATAAATGAACAAAATATATATTAAAATAGAAAAAACTAAACAAACAGCATAATAAGAGAACTTTTAGATGTATATTGAATAACACACCATAAAAATAGAAAATATTTTTTCTGAATTATGTATGGAAAATTCACAAAGATTTATCATATACTAGGGCATAGAGAAAACATCTGGCTATTCCATATAATGTAAATACTACAGTTTCTGATCATAATACAGTATCCCTAGAAATTGAAAATGAAACAAAAAGACTTTATTACCTGGAAATTATAAGTTCTATTGGACAACTCTCAAATAAAAAGGGAAATAAACAAGAATAAAAATACTATAGACAAAAGTCAGAGTGATACATGTTAAATGCAGTCATTAGAAAAATACTTGCTGGGGGTGAGTGGAAAGTGTGCTGCTGCCGTGGGCACAGGACCTGGGTGCCCTAGCTTTGCAGGTGAACAGGGAAGGGAATGGCCTGAAACCCAAGATTCCTGTCTCAGCCCGGAAAAGGTCTAGAGCCTGGGGCAGTTTTGAGTTCTGAGCATGGACTGTGTGGAATTTAGCTAGTTGCTGGTAGCAAATACTGAGGGTTACAGACCTGCTGAGCCAAGTGTGTGGGAGCTAGGTGAAGCTTACTTTGGCCTGCTATTCTCCACTCCCTGTGTGAACCCTTCTGTGAAGGAGAGGCAGTTATGTTCCTTTCTGGAACATTATCCCAGTGGCCAGAGAACTGCCTCCCGATCCCCGCAGGGACGTCTGCTTGCCCTGCAAGTGGAGATCAAGAACTTGAAGCTGCCTGACCCATCCCCTACCTGACTTTGCTTCTCCACCTACTCTGGTAGCTTAACACAAAGGATAGAAACTTCTGGAAGCCCTATGGCCCCTCCCATCACCTTAGAAACCAGAATACTTTCTCTGGGTAACATAAGGCAAACGCAAATCTTACCACTACTACTGCAGCTGGTTCTCCTTTGCATTTCCACCTCTTGGCTGGAAGCCAACTGACACCATCCATTTCAGCATATCCAGGAAGACTAACACTGCATCCAGGAAGGAGAACACAGCTATCTCCACTGCCTGCACCACCCTGGCTATCTCCACTGTATTTGACCTCAGCTGTCTCCACTGCCTGCACCACCCTGTCCAACCAGGAACTCCTGAGTGTGACCGTGTGACCAGTTCATTACTACTGCAGTCAGCATTTGAGAAAGCCAACACACCAAGGCTATTTACACCCAAGGAATTTTACAGTCTGTCACTTCCCTGCCACACTCGTCAGAGTGAGCGCTGGTACCCACTGCTGGGAGACTTGAGGGCAGTTTCTATCACTGGCTCCCGTGAAGACATTCCCCAACACCAGCTTGGGTTGTGGCAGCCTCGCTGGGCAGCTAGACCGAGAGGAGCAGCAACATTCACTCTAGTCTGGTTATCAGGAACTCCTAATCCTAGGAGAAGAGGAAGTGAACCACATCAAGGGAACATCCCATAAGACAAAAGATTATAGACGGCAGGCCTTGAGTCCCAGGTTTTTCCACTGGTGACAAGTTTACTTCAACAGAGACCCAGTTGCAGTGCTGGGCTCAGCAGGGATAGTCTACAGCTCAACAGACAGGCAGCACTGGTGCTCATAAAGGGTCTTAGAGAAGGAGATTTCCCCCTTTTCCACACAGCAGAACCAACTGGGGCTTCTCCCATGGGAGCTAGCATGGTAGAACTACACATAGCCTTTCTGAAGCACTTCAAGACACTTCAGGGTGACTGCATTCCCACAGGCGGATAACCCTGTAGGTTCAGGCTTGCACGAGAGAAGAGGTAGAGTCTCAATTTCTCTCCACCTGGAACATCAACATTCCTGCAGATAAAAAGAGGAGCCTGTCTGATCTGAATAGCTAGAACACCAGGTCAGCAGTGTGTCTGGGAGGTGGATGACTTTCCTGCTGGCCTGAGCTAAAGTGGGTCTTGCCCTTCCCCCTGATAATACATCAGTGTGTTTTACTGACAGTTCCTGCAGCCATCTCTCTCAAGGCTGGGACCTCTACCTGCCACTGGAAATAGCATTTACCTATGTGCTTTTACCACAACTGGTTTCTACTCAGGGACACCCCCTCTACTGGCCTGAAGCCTGAACTATTCAACTCAATAAATAAAATAATGAGGAAAACAAATAAATAAAAGCATGCACACCTTGGGGGAATGAGGTGAGAGCTTCAAGAGGCCTCTTTGATTCCAACCCCATAGGTGACAGTAAACTTGCACACACACCAAGCACATTGCTACTACAACCAGTATCTGAGAAAGCTATCATACAAAGACTATATAATCAAGAAACTTATACAGAGTCCTACTCCTAAAAGCACAAAGAGCCAAATTGACTACAATAAACTAAAAACATTAAAGTCACATCCTTAAGGGGAAAAAAGAAATTTTAAAAAATCAGTCAAATACACAATTTAAGAATAATTAGAAAAAACAGTCTACCCAAATGAGAAGAAACCAGAAAAATAATCTGGCAAAACAGGATTCTGTAGTACCCCCAAAAGATTACATCAGCTCTCCAGCAATGGATCCAAAGCAAGATAAAATCTTTGAAATACTAGGTAAAACATTCAAAAGTTTGATTGTTAAGCTGCTCAACATGATACCAGAGAAAGGTTAAAACCAACATAAAGAAATTAAAAATCAATTCAGGATATGAATAAAACATTTTCTAAAAAGATGGATGTTTTTTTAAAAAGCCAATCAGAATTTCTGAAAATAAAAGACACATTTAGGGAGTTGTAAAACGCAATGGAAAGTTTAACAAAAGACTAGAACAAGTAGAATAATGAATTTCAGAGCTCAAAAACAAAGCATTCAAATTAATCTAATCAGGCAAAAATAAAGAAAAAAAGTAAAAAGTCTATAAGAAATATGAGATCATGTAAAATGACCAAACATAAGAATAATTGGTGTTCTTGAGGGAGAAGAAAAAGCAAAAAAAGTTTAGAAAACTTATTTGAGGGAATAGTTGAAGAAAGCTTCCCCAGCCTTGCTAGAGATTTAGATTTCCAAATACAAGAAGCTAAAGAATGCCTGGAAGATTCATCACATAAAGGACTTCACCAAGACATATGGTTATCCATTTACCAAAAGTCAACATGAAGGAAATAATTCTGAGGGCAGTGAGAAAAAAGCATCAGGTAACCTATAAAGGAAAACCTATCAGACTAACAGCAGACTTCTCACCAGAAACCTTACAAGGCAAAAGGGATTGGGATCCTATCTTTAGCCTCCTGAAACAGAACAACTGTGAGTCAAGAATTTTGTATACATCAAAACTAAGTTTCAGGAATGAAAAAGAAATGAACTCATTGTCAGACAAATAAGTGCTGAGAGAATTTGTCAATAACAGTCTAGCCCTGCAAGAAATGCTAAAAGGAGTTCTAAATTTTGAAACAGAAGGTTGATATGCATGCACCAGAATAGAACCTTTTGAAAGCATAAAATTCACAAAGCCTATAAAACAATAACACAATGAAGAAAGCAAAGTATCTAGGTAACAATTAACATGATGACTAGAACAATACACCACACCTCATTATTAATGTTAAATGCAAATATCCTAAGTGCTCCACTTAAAAGATACAATTTGGCAGAATGGATCGAAAAAATCACAAATAAAATATCTACTATTTTCAAGAGACTCACCCAACATATAAGGACTCATATCAACTAAAGGTAAAGGGGTGGAAAAAGATATTCCATGCAAATTAAAATCAAAAGTAAGCAGGAGTAGGTATTCTTACATCAGATTAAAACAGACTTTACAACACAACAGTAAAAAAAAGAAAGTGATTATATGATAAAAGGATTAATCCAAAAAAGAATATATTATAATTCTAAACTTAGATCTACCTAACACTGGAGATCCAAGATCGATAAAACATTTACTACTAGACCTAAAAAATGAGATAAACAGCAACACAATAATAGTAGGTGACATGATTTAGCTCTGTGTCCCCACCCAAATCTCACCTTGAATTGTAATAATCCCCACATGTCAAATACAGGACCTGGTAAAGGTAATTGAATCATGGTGGCAGTTTTCCCCATGCTGTTCTCATGATAATGAGTGAGTCTCATGATATCTGATGGTTTTGTAAGCCTTTGGCATTTCCCCTGCTTGCAATTCTCTCTCATGCCACCTTATGAAGAAGTACGTTTGCATCCCCTTCCCCCGTGAGTGTAGCTTTCCTGAGGCTTTCCCAGCCATGAAGTATATCATTAGCCAGATTAATCATTACTAAAAAAGAGAAAAGATACATATAAACTCAATTAGAAATGAAACTGGAGACATTACAACCAACTCCACAGAAATACAGAAGATTATTCAAAATACAATAATCACCTCTATGCACACAAACTAGAACATTTGGAGAAAATAAATAAATTTCTGGAAACATTCAGCCCTCCTAGATTAAGTCAGGAAGAAATAGATACCCTGAAGAGACCAATAACAAGCAGTGAGATTGAATATGTAATAAAAAACAATTGCCAACAACTAAAACAAACCCCATGGTCAGATGATATATTAGGCCATTCTCTTGCTACTAATAAAGACATACCTGAGACTGGGCGATTTACAAAGGAAAGGGGTTTAGTTGACTCACAGTTCAGCATGGCTTGGGAGGCCTCAGGAAAATTACAATCATGGTGGCAGCAGAAGCAAACACATCCCTCTTCACACGGCAGCAACAAGAGAAACTGCTGAAGAAAGGAGAGGAGAGCTCCTGATAAAAACATCAGATCTTGTGATAACTCAATATCATGAGAACAGCATGAGGGTAATCGCCTCCATGATTAAATTACCTCCCACTGAGTCCCTCCCATGGCAATGTGGAGATTATGGAAACTGCAATTCAAGACGAGATTTCTGTGGGAACACAGCCAAACCATATTATTCTGCCCTCCTGGCTTCTCCCATTTCGTGTCCTCAAATTTCAAAACAAAATTATGCCCTTTCAACAGTCCCCTAAGTCTTAGCTCATTCCAGCATTAACTTGAAAGTTCAGGTCCAAAGTCTCATCTGAGACCAGGCAAGCCCTTTCCGCCTATGAGCCTGTAAAATCGAAAGCAAGTTAATTACTTCCTAGATACAATGGGGGTACAGACATTGGGTACGTACACCCATTCCAAATGGGAGAAATTGGCCAAAACAAAGGGGCTGCAGGCCTCATGCAAATCTGAAATCTAATAGGGTGGTCATTAAACCTTAAAGTTCCAAAATAATCTATTTTGACACCATATCTCTCAACCAGTTCATGCCGATGCAAGAGGTGGGTTCCCATGGCCTTGGAAAGCTCTGTCCCTGTGGCCTTGCAGGCTACAGCCCCCCTCCCAGCTGTTTTCACAAGCTGGCATTGAGTGTCTGTGGCTTTTCCAGGCCCATGGCACAAGCTGTCAGTGGATCTCCCCTTCTGGGGTCTGGAGGACAGTGGCTGTCTTCTCACAGCTCTACTAGGCAGTGCCTCGGTGGGGACTTGGTGTGGGGGCTCCAACACCTCATTTCTCCTTTCTGCACTGCCCTAGCAGAGGTTCTCCATGAGGGCCCTGCCCCTACAGCAAAATTCTTCTTGGACATTCAGGTGTTTCCATACATCCTCTGAAATCTAGGCGGAGGTTTCCAAACCTCACTTCTTCTGTGCATCTTCAGGCTCAACACCCTGTGGAAGCTGACAAGGCATGGGTTCGCACCCTCTGAAGCCATGGCCTGAGCTCTACCTCAGCCACTTTGAGCCATGGCTGGAGCAGCTGGGACTCGGGGCACCAAGTCCTTAGGTTGTACATGGCAGGAGGGCCCTGGGCCCAGCCCAGGAAAGAATTTTTTCTTCCTTGGCCTCCAGTCCTGTAATGGGAGGTGATGCTGCAAAGGTCTCCGACATGACCTGAAGATATTTTCCTCATTGTCTTGGTGATTAACATATGGATCCTCATTACTTCTGCAAATGTCTGCTGCTGACTTGAATCTCTCCCAAGAAAACGTGTTTTTCTTTTCTACTCCATCATCAGGCTGCAAATATTTCAAACTTTTATGCTTTGCTTCCTCTTGAACACGTTGCCACTTAGAAATTTCTTCTGCCAGATACCCTAAATTATCTATCTCAAGTTCAAAGTTCCACAGATCTCTAGGGCAGGGGCAAAATGCTACCAGTCTCTTTGCATAGCAAGAGTGATCTTTACTCCAGTTCCCAACAAGTTCCTCATCCCCATCTGAGACCACCTCAGCCTGGACTTTATTGTTCATATCACCAACAGCATTTTGGTCAAAGCCGTTCTACACGTCTCTAGGACGTTCCAAACTTTCCCTCATCTTCTTGTCTTCTGAGTTCTCCAAGCCTCTAGGAAGTTCCAAACTTTCCCACATTTTCTTATCATTTTTTTCTGAGCCCTCCAAACATTTCCAACCTCTGTCTGTTACCCAGTTCCAAAGTTGTTTCTACATTTTCAGGTGTCTTTACAGCAGCATCCCATTACCTGGTACCAATTTACTGTATTAGTCCACTTTCACACTGCTAATAAAGACATACCTGAGACTGGATAATTTATAAAGGGAAAAGGTTTAATTGACTCACAGTTCATCATGGCTGGGGAGGCCTCAGGAGACTTCCAATCACGGTGGAAGGGGAAACAAACATGTCCTTCTTCATATGGTAGCAGCAAGAGAAAGTGCTGAGCAAAACAGGGAAAAGCCTCTTATAAAACCATCAGATCTCATGAGAACTCACTATCATGAGAACAGCATGAGGGTAACTGCCCCCATGATTAAACTACCTCCCACCGAGTCCCTCCCATGACATATGGGGATTATGGGAACTACCATTCAAAATGAGATTTGGGTGGGAACACAGCCAAAACATATCAAATGGATTCACAGCTGAATTCTACCAGACATTCAGAGAAGAATTGCTGCCAATCTTTCTCTAACTATTCCAAAAGACTGAGAAAGAGGGAATCCTCCCTAAATCATTGTATGAAGCCATATCCCCCTGATACCAAAACCAAGAAAGGATATTTAAAAGAAAACTACAGACCAATATTCTTGATGAAAATAGATGAAAAATTCTCAACAAAATAGTAGCTAACTGAATCCAACAGCACATAAAAAGGATAATACACCACAATCAAATGGGTTTTAGCTCAGGAAGGCAAGGGTCATTTAACATACACAAGTCAATAAATATGATACATCATATGAGCAGAATTTAAAACAAAAAATGATCATTTAAATAGATGCAGAAAAAGCACTCAATAGAATCCAGCATTCTTTTATCATAAAACACTCAACAAACTAGGCATAGAAGGGACTTATCTCAAAATAAAAAAAGTCATATATGACAAACCCATAGCCAACATTATACTGAATGGAGAAAAGTTTAAAGCATTACCCCTGCAAACTGGAACAAGACAAGGATACCCATTTTCATCACTTCTATTCAATGTAGTACCAGAAGTCCTTGCCAGAGTGATCAGGCAAGAGAAAGAAATAATTGGCATCCACATTGGAAAAGAGGAATTCAAACTATCATTGTTCACTGATGATATGATTATATGCCTAGAAAACCATAAAGACTCCTCCAAAGACTATTAGATTTGATAAGTGAATTCAGTAAAGTCTCAGGTTAGAAATTCAATGTATAAAAATCAGTAGTACTGCTTGCTATACACCAAGAATGACCAAGCTGAGAATGAAATTAATAACTCAATACCCTTTACAACAGCTGCAAAAAAATAATAACATACCTAGGAATATACTTAACAAAGAAGGTGAAGGATCTACAAAAGAAGAACTACAAAACACTTCTACAAGAAATCATAGGTGATACAAACAAATAGAAATACATCCCATGCTCATGGATAGGTAGAATCAATGTTATGAAAATGACCATACTGCCCAAAGTGATCTACAGATTCAGTGCAATTCCCATCAAAATGCCAACATCATTTCTTCCAGAGTTAGAAAAAACAATCCTAAAATTCACACGGAATCAAAAACAGCCTGAATATCCAAAGCAATCTTAATGAGAATAACAAATCTGGAAGCATCACATTACCAGACTTCAAATTACACTACAAGGCTATAGTTGCCAAAACAGTGTGGTACTGGTATAAAAGTAGGCACATGTAACACAATAGAGGACCCAGAAATGAAGCCAAATACTTACAACCAACTGATTCACAAAACATACAAAAACATAAATTGGGGAAAGGACATTCTAGTCAATAAGTGGCACTGGGAAAACTGGCTAGTCATATGTAGAAGAATGAAAATGAATCCCTATTTCACACCTTATACACAAATTAACTCAAGATGGATCAAATATTTAAATCTAAGATCTGAAACCATAAAAATTATACAAGATAACCTAGGAAAAACTCTTCTCGTCATTAACCTAAGCAAAGAATTCATGACTAAGATTCCAAAAGCAGATGGAATATAAAAATCATAAGTGAATGGAACCTCATTAAACTAAAAAGCTTCTGTACAGCAAGAGAAATAATCATCAGAGTAAACAGATAGCCCATAGAATGGGAAAAATATTTGCAAACTATGTGTTCAGCAAAGGACAAATATCCAGTATATACAAGAAACTTAAACAAATCAGCAAGAAAAAATAAATAATCCTATCAAAAATGAACAAATGACATGAACAGACAATTCTCAAAAGAAGATACACAAATGGTCAGCAAATGTGAAAAAAAATGCTCAATATTACAAAATCGTCAGGGAAATGTAAATTAAAACCCCAGTGAGACACTACATTACTCCTGCAAGAATAGCCACTATTAAAAAGTCAAAAACAACAGATGGTGTGGATGTGGTGAAAATGGAATTCTGGTATACCACTGGTGGAAATGTAAATTAGTATAAACTCTGTTGAAAACAGTACACAGGTTTCTTAAAGAACTAAAAGTGGGCTGGGCGCGGGGGCTCACGCCTGTAATCCCAGCACTTTGGGAGGCCGAGGCGGGTGGATCACGAGGTCAGGAGATCGAGACCATCCTGGCTAACATGGTGAAACCCCGTCTCTACTAAAAATACAAAAAACTAGCCGGGCGAGGTGGCGGCGCCTGTAGTCCCAGCTACTCGGGAGGCTGAGGCAGGAGAATGGCGGGAACCCGGGAGGCGGAGTTTGCAGTGAGCTGAGATCGCACCACTGCACTCCAGCCTGGGGGACAGAGTGACTCTGTCTCAAAAAAAAAAAAAAGAAAAAGAAAAAAAAAAAAAGAACCAAAAGTGAATCTGCCATTCTATCTAGCATTTCTACTACTGAGTTTCCACCGAAAGATAAAGAAATCATTATGTCAAAAATTCCCCTGCATGTGTACATTTATTGCAGCACAATTCACAATTGCAAAGACATGGAACCAATCTAAGTGCCCATTGAGCAATGAGTGGATAAAGAAAATGTAGTATGTACACATCATGGAATGCTACTCAGCCTTAAAAAAGAAGCAAATAATGTCTTTTGCAGCAACTCAGAGGAAGCTGGAGGGTATAATTCTAAGTGAAGTAACCCAGGAGTGGAAAACCAAATACCACATGTTCTCCCTTTGTAAGTGGGAGCTAGGCAATAGATATGCAAAGGCATACAGAGTGATATCACAAGACTACGAAGACTCCGAAGGGGAAGGTTGGGAGTGGGGATGAAAGATAAAATATATTGGGTGCAGTGTACACTTCTCAGGGATGGACACACTAAAATTTCTGACTTTACTACTATACAACTCATCCGTGTAACCCAAAATCACTTCTACCCCAAACGCTACTGAGATTTTAAAAAGTACTTAAAAACTTGGGGAATGTTATGCAAGTCAGGGTTATCTTCTGTAAGAAGTTACACAAAGATATGAAATTGGGGAAGAGAAGTGAGAGCCTGTGGAATGTATTAGAATTGGAGATATCACTGCAAACTCATAATTTCCAAAAACATGTAAATGTATGTGCATACCAATATATATGTTTTCAGGGAGCAAAAGGTTTTTCCCTCCCCTCTTAGGTTCAGTATCTGGGAGCCTGCAAATTAGACAGATAAAAGTCAGATGAACAGGAAAAACAAGTTTATTCACAGGCATGTAGGAGCTCACCAAAAGTAGCTAGACATATAGAGATTTATAACAGAACTTAGACAAAGAGAGAGGTAAGCAAGGGCCTCTGTGGAAAGAACAAGTGGGTTTTTTCAAGGAAGACAAAGGGATTTCTAGAGGAACAGACAGGAGGTGAGACAGTTTGTGATAATGTTTGTTTATGGAAGTGCATGTGGTCTTCCCACCTTCTTCATGGCCATCAAACTTCCCCATAGAGGAGTTTACCATCAGTTCACTCTGGGTCTCCTTCCGGGGAGCAAAAACCTCCCACAGTTACGCAATCTCACTTCCCCAAAGTTTCTGCTTTTAGTCAAACAAGGAAAGCTCCAAAAAGCCTTCTTTCTGTATCTGTTGAATCGCAAATGTCTTCAGTTTAAAATAATCCCAAACCCTGGGACTCTGAATAGGTCCTTGCCATGTGCTCACATAAAGCTAT
Source organism: Macaca fascicularis (assembly GCF_037993035.2). Classification (NCBI taxonomy): domain Eukaryota; kingdom Metazoa; phylum Chordata; class Mammalia; order Primates; family Cercopithecidae; genus Macaca; species Macaca fascicularis. The sequence continues at coordinate 194,222,400 of NC_088379.1, read as the reverse complement.
GTGTATCTGTGTATATGGCTGTGTCGATTTTCGTGTTTCCTGGCTCTGTTTGCTAAAAGAAGCTAGAAGGAAAGATGCCTCAGTACCACCAAGAGGCCGGGGTTTGTGCTCTAATATCATTTCCATAAAGAGAACTAGGGGTCCTTGGAAAACCTGTTGTTTTTATGACTCGGGCATGGTAGATTCAAGGTGAGTCTAAATCACCTTGTTATGCCAAAAAGTAAGATAGTGCTTAAAAAAATGGTGGAGGCATATTGCAAGGTACTATCTGAAGGGGGCTCCAGTGACCCAAATCTGGGACCATCTGAAGACCAAAATAAGAACAGTAATGAATTATAAACCATGGAAAGAATGAGAATTCAGGAGCTCATACAGATATAAAGTGATAAACAAACAGGAACGGAAGTTCCTGCTAGTAATAGAATGCTACATGATGACTGGTAAACGTGTAAGAAGTAATAAAGTTAGAAAAAAAATTTCATTTTGTAGTCATCAGAGTAAAGACTGGATCAGGCTAGAATTATCTTTGATAATAAATCTAGTGGGAATATTTTGCTGAGGAATAATGCGTTTCATGCCCTTAAAGTGCTTGTCTACCCACAGACTGCTTATTAGTAGCAAAGAAAAAAGAATAACTTTTATAATGCAGAAACCAGACAACAACTTGCTCAGGTAATCAAAATTATGATCACCACTGTGGGCATATGGACACCCCAGATGTGATACTTTGTTTTGAGAAGAACAAAATATACCTCGTTGTATTCCAGCCGAGAATGCATCACCGAAATCTAATCATGAATAAACATCAGACAACACCCAAATGAGAAACATTATGTTTATAAATAACTGGGGCTGTATTTTTAGAAAATGTTAATGTTCTCAAAGACAAAGGATATAGAGATTATTATTTTTCCAAATGAAAAGAAACTAAAGAGACATGATAAGTAATTGCAATTCCCTATCCTAGAACGGATCCTCAGTGGAAGGAAAAAAAGTGCTATGAGGTGTATTATTGAGTCAATTTAAAACATAGTAAAGTGAGTGAATGGAAGAGTTGGTAAAACATAAAGATATAACTATACAGAATAAAAATAAATGCATCAACTTACTAAAATGTCAAATTATATGATTTATGTAAAAATATAAATATTATGAAATATAAACTGAAGAGTAAAGGTCATAACGAATGTTACAATGTTATGAAACTTAACTGCAAATGATATATATACACACACATATATACACATACATATATACACATATACACACACACACACACACATATATGAGAGAGACAGAGATACAAAGGTAGGGACAGAGCACAGATTGAGAAAACAAATGGGGTATAATGTTAACATAAAGTAAATCTTATTAAAGGTGTTTGGGAGTTCTTTGTATTATTCTTATTCTTGTAATATTTATTTAAATTTGAAATTATTTTCAACTAAAAATATGTCACTGAACTGAAATTTTAAGCGTTTATTAAAATACCTGGGAACAATTAAAAACCCTTCTAGGATACCTAAAAATTAGTTTCTAGTTAAGAAATATATACGAGTCTTGAATTATTTGCACCTTTCAACTGGATTTTTACCATATCAAGTAAATGGTTGCTAAGGATTTCAACAGATTACTTTCACCCGAGCAGAAAAGTGAGGGTGGGAGGGACAGGTAGAGGGCACAGAGTAATGAGAGAAAGTCCAGGTCAGCAGGATATGAACGGGGCTCTGAGGAAACCCCATCTCAACTCTAAACTCTGGAAAACAAAGGGTTAATCATCGGTGTAATCCAAAGCTGCAGAACGGAGATCTTCAACTGCCAGGCAAGCTTCCAGCAAATCAAAGATCAGCCTTCAGTCTTTGAGGGTATGCGTTTTTCTCAATTTCAATAAAATAGACTCTTCCTTTTAGTGTTTGGTGGGATTTGCGTCCCCATCTAGTCCTGCTTGACATATAAGTACTTCCAAAAGCAAAACAAACAAATGAAGAACCTCTGATATTCTATTTACCATGGTGATATTTTGAAGAGTTTTCCTCACCTCTCTCTCTCGCTCTGTCTCCTATCTATCTATCTATCTATCTATCTATCTATCTATCTGTCTATCTATCTATCTATCTATCTATCATCTAATTACTGTATAAATAAGCTATTATTTAGGTTTTCTTTCCTTTGTGAGCTGGCGTTTTCTTCCAGTCGCCTGTGATTAGAAGGCGGATCAGGATGTCCTACCGCCCCCTGAACGCTGAGAATGAACAGGACCCCCCTTCATTCCCACATTTGTAATCTCTCATCTATATTGGCTTTCAAGTGGATTTCAAAGATCATTAAGAAAATTGTTCTTGATCAGTAAAATGTGTCAAACTGCATATTCCTTTCTATAATTTTCCTTAATATTAGGCTTTGAGAGCAAAAATAGCCATGTGTGGTTGAGGCACTAGAAAGGAAATACAGACAAATTATTAACATTTTTCCTCGTTTGAGCCTGATTTGTATGAATTTGGTATTTCATAACTTGTCATTTTAGTTGTCTTGGATATGAATGTTAGACTGTATAGCCACTTGAAAGATCACTTAGACCTATGTCTCTAGAAAATGAATAAATTAAGAACTGGGTGGAGAATTAGGCGTGAGCAAGCTGATTACAGTGACTGACATGAAGCACCCACACGGAAGGCTTTCTTTGCGCCAGACGCCATGCTACCGGAAGTGAGTCTGAAGTAGTTTCCCTTACATCACAACGGCTATGCTTTCCTTTTCTCTCTCTTGTCCAAGTGAAAGACACTCAGAAGAATGGGGCAGCAGAACCAGTTTGTCAAAACTCAAATGACAGAGAGACAACACATCTTGCATGGCTAAGAGAATTTGTCCAATCAAATAATCGTGGCGTTATAAAGAATTGTAGCATGCTCCTATTCCATCCCTTCATTTTTCAGATTAAAAACAAATAACTGAAGTCCAGAAAAGTCTAATTGGTTCATCAAAGTATCATACTTACCAAAATGACTGTGGGAAAATCACCCTTTTTAAGCCTCAGGTTTGTTAAAAAAAATACAAAGAGCTATTGGAAATATGTTAGTTCATGCTTCTAGAATACCTTGTGTTCAATTAAGTTTGGCCTGAGGCTGTCTCCATACTTCGAGTTCCCAAGTAAGAACATATAACCCACCTTAGTATGTGAACACACTGGAACCCACCGTGGGAGTATACAATTTTGTAATAGATAACCAGGTCTCAGTCTATCACAGGCAGCCGGGTGATCAGACCATGTGCAAATAAGGCCCAGCTGAAACCAACGCAGCTGCCACTTCTGTCCGTCTGTGTTCTGCCTGTAAAAGCTCATGTCCCATCACAGGCAGAGCAGAGTGCTCTGTGCCCTTTTTGGTTTAGAGTGCTACCTGCTTCATGAATTACCCTTTGCTCAAATAAACTTTTAAATTTAATTGTTAAAGCTTTTCTTTCAACACTAGTATAGTACCTGACATGTATAAAGCACTCAGTGAGTGTGGATTGTCATTGCCGAAATCGTGCCTTGAGTTTTAATATTATTAATAGCAATTATATTTGTCTAATGTCCCAGCTGAACACAGACCCACACCTTCTAACTCAGGTGCGGTGCGGTGCGGTTCGCTTCCCTCTCTCCCGCCTTTCTCTGCCACTCTGGGGCCTCACTTCTTAAGGTGGAGGTTTGAGAGCAGGGCCTGCCTTAGTGAGGGCAACTGAATTGAAGGAGAAAGCAAGCGAACGTCGTGAGACCGAGTCTGAACTCAAATTCCAGCTGCAGATGTTCTGGATCCAGGGCTTGTCACACCTGGTGAGATCTAGTTTTATTTGAAGTTATGATCAAAGTTCTGCGTGGTTCTTACTGAGAGGTAGTTCTCTCTCCCATGTGCCCCTTGCTTTCTTTTTGTTCAGCTTTAAAACATTTGTTCTATTCACATGAATGTATTCAACAGGCAGATTGTTTCTTGCCTGAAAATTCTTCCCATGAATGCAAATGACATTTCTTAATCTCTCACAGCTGGTTCAAGAAGCATGCTTGATGAATCACCTAAAGGAGATTAAAAGAAAAAGAGAGAGAAGAAAAACAAATGCAAAACATTATACAGTCCTTGAGAAGCCATTAACGATTTAACTTATGCAAAATATGCTCTGTGTGAGGAACCGCTTGAGACAGAAGCCACAAGTCTTTCTCGTGGGCTGTGGAAAGACAAGGTTAGACCTTTGATGCTTTAAAAATGCAGAAAAGCTAAGAGCAGATGAGATTTCCATGCCAATCTTGTGAAACAAACATGGGTTAAGAAATCCTCTAAAACCATAATAAATGTTCTGGATAAATCAAAACTTTACCCTCCTGGCGAGGGAAGGTTTCCAAATTTAGGGACTAAAGTCCCATTGCTTTAGGCCTCCTCAATGCTTTTCTAGGGAAATTTGGTACTTATAAAATCCACTAGCAGTCCTCAATTTTACTCACCAATAAAAGCAGCTACTAGTATTAAGTCTGTTCCTCTTTCCCTCAGAGAAGTGTTAGGAGATTGCCGGAGGCTGTAAGCGCCTTTGCCAGCAGGCATGGAATGGCAGATTTGGCACTGCTGCTGAGGTTGCAGGACTGGGTAACATGTAAGTGCACAGAAGTAAAATAGAGAATACACACGTCCTGCCCCCATGGAGCTTCCATCCCAATGGATGCATTCCCGTGGTGGGGAGGGCGAACTGGCAGCTCCCAATGGATGCATTTCCATGGCGGGGAGGGCGAACCAGCAGCTCCCAATGGATGCATTCCCGTGGCGGGGAGGGCGAACTAGCAGCTCCCAATGGATGCATTCCCATGGTGGGGAAGGAGAAGTAGCAGCTTCCAGGGTATGAATTTCCATGGCGGGGAAGGAGAACTAGCAGCTTTGGGTGAACAAATTGCAAGATAACATTTTTATCTAATGCAAATGTCTGCAAGCAATTCTGTGTGTCTTCAAATAATTCAAGGGGTACTCTATGTTGACATGTGGCTCTCCTCTCCCCGTGAGGTGGGACTGTGAGAAAAAGAGAGTAGTAAAGGAGAGAGGTTGGGTTTCACATTGCCTGAGGGGTGATGAGAAGACAGCAGTATATGAAAAGGAGGAATGGAAGAGCGAAGGGACTCAGGGGGCACAGACTGTATCTAAAGCTGTTGGGTTGGAAGGAAATGAACCCATTCACTCAGTCATTTCTTCATTCATTCAGCAGATATTTATCCTAATCATGTTTCTCTTCTGATTAAAACTCTCATTTTGTTTTATTTTATGTTTATACCTAGAGTATAAAATAAACTTTCTTCCTGAACTCCCATGGCTACCATAGTATGGTCCCTGCCTGATTCCCAAATTCATCCTGTACCTGTTTATTCTACTCATTGGACATACTCTTCTGAGCCAAACCCTTCCCTGTTGGAAACTGTCCATCCCACCGCACCTGCCACACACGAAGGCAACACACGTTTTCTATGACGGGTTGTTTTCCATCTTTCTGGTCCCAGATGAAATCTCAGCCACTCCGAGGGACCTCCCCTGACCACTCTGTCTGAAGCAGAGATCCCTGCCCCTGTTGCTGTCCATCTCAGCACTCGGCTTACTCCTTAATTGCTTTCATCACATGTGTAATTGCTTTGTTTGCATATGTCTTGTGCATGTTTATCTCTAGACCACACATAGCGCAAGAGCGACCACGTCCACCGTGTTCCCCCTCATCTGCAGCTCCTGTTGCACTGTCCAGCGTGGCATGAGTGCTAAGTAATGAATGGTTAGAAGACGCAAGGGGGCTGTGGCTGGGACGGTGAGGGACAGAGAAGCTAAGCAAAGAACTCTGAGGAATGCACGTCCTTCTAATGATCAGGCCCAGAGATATGTTAAAACAAGACTGTAATCACGTCCCAGTTCCCTCTTGAGCTATGAGTTCATCTCTGGAAAATGCTGCTACTACGAATGCCTATAAAGTAACCTAAGAAGCCACACTGCACATAACCCACACCCTACATAACAGTGTGTGGCTAATCACTAATAAACGTATTTTCTGTAAGCCGTCAGCATTCCTGACAAAGCCGCTTGTATCAGCCACTCCCTGTCCCCCTTCGTTGCCTTCAGAAACCCACTTGTAACTGCTGCTGTTTGGGTGGACGTTCAGGGCAACTTGAATCTGTGCTCCGGGTTGTAATCCTCAAGTTGGCCCCAAAAAACTCTCCACTTATATTAATTTCTTCCCTTTAGGCTGACAAGGCTAGTCAATAAAATCAAAAATCTTTCTCTGAAAATCGACGTGTGGCCTTTGTGCCTCAGGGACGCAGGCCCTCAGGAGGAGAGCACCCCGCTGCAGGAGGGAGGGGCGGGGATGGCGGGGGCAGGTGGGAAGGCAGAGTCAGGTGAGCCTTATACCTCAGGGCCCCTAAGTGCTATTTCTGGAAAGAGGTCATTGGTGACGGGTTCTGAGTACCTGTGACAACAAGATCTGTCATTGTAGGTCCTGTTGTCATGTGTGGCCTGTGGGCTATGGTTCCTACACACTATCTCCTTTGCACTGGGAAGAAGCGAGAAAGCGTGGGTGTTGGTGGACATGGGAATACGGTGAAGCGTGAATGTGCTGGTCTTGGCCCCTGGCATCTCACTGAGCCTAGACAAGTGCCCAAGTCACCATCAGCATCCCTCCCGAGCAGGGTTTGAGCAGCCACAATGTCCTGTCTTCAGCGCGTGACTCTTGGAAGAAGCCTATTTTACGGTCCCTGTGGAGCCGTAGAGAAGGAGGTGTGCAGAATCCCCGGCTGAGTCCCCCTCAGCTCCCTTCACCCTGCTTGAAGGACCCAGGTACTCCTCAGCGTGGGCTCCTCTCCTGCCCCTATGGTTCTGCATCTTGCGTGTTGCATGACAGAGCCTATGACCTTCAGCTCAGTGTGCAAGCCTGGGGCTCTGAAGAACCTGGAGTTACTTTCTCCTTCACTCCTCCTGCAGCTCCCCCAGCAAGCTCAGGAGCAGATATGCAAATCAGTCCCTAAGACCCACCTTGGGAATCTGGTGTTTCCAAAGTGTTATTCAATGTTATTCAATGATAAAGGTGGCTTTTACTTTGACTCGTTTGTAGATGACTGTGACTTTGGGAAGGGACTTGCTGGTAGGCTCCTGTAGTCGTTGCCATTGCAGTTCTCTTTTCTGTTTCCTAATTTCTTCCACCCCGGAGGTAGAGACAGGCCAGCGCTGGGATTCATAAACTCCAAGGCAGTGCAGTGATACACAGACGCTGGATGGATTTCATAGACTGTGGTGTCATCACAGTGCATCTACCTTGGAATGAAGAAAGAGGCTGCTTTGTGAGAAGAGGGGGCTTATGCTCGGAGGCTCAGGACTCAGCCCGGCTCTGGTGTAAAGAAGCCAAAATGCATTGGGAAGAAGAAGGAGTGCTGTCCTGCTCTGCTGCATTCAGTGAAAACAAATCTGCATAAGGAGGTTCTGAGAAAATGCTTCTCTGGGGACACCCGAAAACGTGTGTGATGTGCCAGAGGATCACAAAGCACTGGTTTTTAAAAGCTGAACATTAAAAAAAAAAACCTCCCATTCTTTCATGAAGAATTAATAATGTCTCCCTCCTGGCCATTTCTGCCACAACAGGGAAAACTGTTCTATGTTGGAACATGAAAGCCAGTGAGAACTGCACACATCACAGAAATGAAGACACCACGCAGGGCTTAAGTAACAGCGAAAGGAACTCCCAGGCTGTTTATAAAACATCTCAAACTGGCCTTTTATCGAGTCGTAATTTCTATAAAATGCATCCCTGCTACGTAGGGACTAATAAGCCTGAGGACATGTGATCCCGTGCCTTGTTGAACTGATGTGTAAACAGGTGTCCCACTCTGTTCCCAGTCACTCATTTCCACCTGACTTAACGTCGCTGTGGATCTAGGAGGTCTCCAGGCACTGCGGCGAGATATCAGCATTTCAGATGACAATTAGGGATGAGCCCGAAGATGTAGTGTTGCTGTTATATATTAAGTGCTCACTAAACGTTACACCCCATGATTATTGATGTTGCTGTTTTTATTAGAAAGGCCACTGGCACCACAACCCAGTCTCTTCTCTCAGAGCCGAGAGTCTCCTGTTTGTTCTCCTGGAAGGAGGAGAGGCTCCCTCCTTGGCTGGGCAGCTCGCTGTCCCTTGGTGTCCCCTCTGCACCTGCAGGCACCTCATCTTTCCTCCTCCTTCCTGCATCCTCTGGGTGAGGGGAACCTGGTCTGGGAGGACTGAGCTCTAGAGGTATCTTCTGCCTGATTTCTAACAAATTGGTTTATTTTTTTACTGCCCTGAGTAACAATGGCTTAATGTCGTCAGACTATTTATGGAGAGATTTCTGTCAGTGTTTAATAAACTTACGTCAAATAGATTGGATTAGTTTAGATTACTTGAATTAATCTTTAAAACTTGGTAAATTTATATAAATGTCTGGTTAATCCATGTCTGGTTATACAGTGAACTTTGAAGAACTGTGGACAGCCAGATTTTATGAGATGAGGATAAAAATTACATGGCTTTTCCACTGAGACTGTCTTAGTTTATGGATAATGATAATAAACACCTACCATGTTCAGATTAACACAGAAATTGCTGATCTATTAAGTTTATTTTAGCTCTTTAAAAGGCAGCTTAGCATGATAAGCAAAACGGGAAAATCTCTGGCAGGAAAGTCGCTATTTTAAAGTCGAGTTGGCGTTTCTCTAAGTTGTTAAGATTGTAGCTGCTTTTTCTTTTCTTGGCAATTAAATCTGAGTCCAAAGTAGAATTTTAATTTGGTCAATAATCATCTAACTTGTAAAATTTCAATAAATATTGTTAAAATGCTATTTTAAAATGTACTAAAATACAGTGCCTGTGCGGCCTGGCTTGCTCTGAGCAGTCTCAGCCTAAAATGTCCGGCCTATGCCTCTTACCCAGGTATTTCATTAGTAGAAACCCCCTCACTCACAAAAGTATCCTGGCTTGGACAATAAATTGTATGGTCACTATATTCATTATGGAGCAATTAAACTGTAAACCAATGTCAACAGCAATGACAATGATAACAAAAACAGTATTTATAGAGTCACGAGGAGGGAACGGATTTAAACTGGGCCATACGGAAAGAATCGTACGAAGGTCAGTAGGGAGAAGAACAGGGTGGATGAGTTTATCTGCCTTGGGTGAGGAGTGGGAGCAGCAAGCATCCTGGTTAGGAAATGAGGTCCACTCAGGCAGTGGAGTCCTTGGACGCCGTGAGAGTCTGGGTGGGTGAAGCAGGGCACGGAAGGTTGTTGAACGTTCTTGAGCAAGTCTGTGACAGATTAAAACTGCTGTAAGGAAGGGAGCATGTTGAACGTACATGGAGAATTTTGCAGTGGGAAATGGTACCTCTCCTAGACGAGAACCACTGGCAATGGAGCCCACAGGCCCTCGAAGCGGCAGGCTGGGAGCTGTGAGCCAGCAGCCAACAGGCCATCCAGCAGCCATCACTCACAGGAGACTGGGGAGAGGGAAATCATGGTTACAGAAACAGCTTGCAAACTGAGTGGACATGAGATTGGAATCTGAAGCTCAGATAATCTAGTAGTTCTCTGTGCCTGCTGTCATAGAGCTTCAGTGCCATTTTCCTAATGGCTTTTGTGGCTAAACATAATCCTTGACAATTTCACTTGGGACCTAAGTAAGTGGCCCCTTCTTTATCCCTAGGCAGTATTCAAGACATATTGGTATTTAAGGGCAAAGAGAGTTATGAATACTTTAAGGTTGAAATCAAGTTAGATTTTATTATATATATATTATTATATGTATATTAGCTTATTTTGTTTTACTTTAAATATATGTGTGTGTGTGTATATATATATATATAGAGAGAGAGAGGATATATACATATGTTTAAACTTTAGAAAACTTTGAATGAAATCCTGGAAGAGAGGCCCATATGGAGTTATTAAAGGTTCATTTAATATGCTTAGGAGACAATTTAATCTTTTGAGCTCAGCATCATTAAAAACCACAATGACACTCCCTCTCAAATCATATTGTATTAGTGACACAGACAGTAATACAGATATTACTTTGTTTTCATCCAGGATTGATTTCTTACATCTTTATGTTAAGAAATTATCTGCCACTGTGTAAAATGCTAAAAAACAGAAGCTAATCTAACTGCACATATTAAAAGGTTTCCAGATAGTCTTCTATGTATTTTAAAATGTTAAGTGATCAATTTTCATAATCCACCAAAATCCCTATCATTTTCTTCTTTTTAAAGTATCTGCTTCTTTGTCTTTACCAGCTTAGAACTAAGTAGTAGTAAAACCTTTGGAAAGTGGAGGTTGGACAATGTGTAGGAGGAAAAGAAGGACGTACACACTTCCACGTGGCTTACGTAACCATCTTAAAATCCCAGCTACCAGGTCAGGAACTTGCTACGCATGTGGGCAGCAAAGGCGAGGCAAAATCTTTTGCCTCTGGTTGGCCCTGAGGCTCTGTGCAAGCAGTATGTGTAAATTGCCTGAGTGTCAAATGCATGTTCAATAACTTTGCAGAGACTCTCTGCAAAGTCACTGAATATTTACTGGTTCAATAAAATTTCTTAAAAACTATTATCTCATTCTTACACTAACCCAGAAAGGATCTTAGTTGTCACACATCACAGGGAATTTAGACCATACAGGATTAGTCCTGGAAAGTCACTAAACAAACAGCAGCAGCAACAACAAAGACACAATAGCAGCCACAACAAATTTTGCAGAGGGTATCTAATTTTCAAAGTTTCCAAGTTATATTTTCTAAAATCATCAGTTTTCAATAAAAAAAATTATGAGTCATAAAAAGGAAAGTATGGTCCTACACAGTGAAAAGAGTAATCAATATAAGCGGTCTCTAAGGATCCCTGATTTGGACTTATGGAAAGAAGACTTTATATAGCTATTATATTTACAGAATTCAAGAAAACAATGTCTAAAGTATTCAAGGGAAGCATAATGACAATTTGTAAACCAAGATAGTATATCAATAAGGAGGTAGAAATTATTTAAAAATATAGAAACTCTCTAACTGAAAAGTACAATAATAGAAATAATGCACATTTCACTGATGGGACCCAATAGCTGATATGAAGTAGTAGAAGAAAGAATCAGAGCACTGGGAGATAACCCAATTGAAAATTATCCAGTCTGAGGAACAGAGAGAAAAATAAGAAGAAAAATGTACAAAGGCTCAAAGACCTGTGGACGATTATTACACACACTAAAATAAGCAGAATGGATGTTCAGAAGGAAAAGAGAGAGAAAAAGGAGCAGGTAGAATATTTATTAAAATAGTTGAAAACTTATCAAACTTAATGAAAATTATTCATGTATATATCTAAGTAGAAAGAACCTTGGAAGCAGCACACACACACGCACACACACACAGACACACACACACACACACACTGATTCATCCTGTACAAGGGATTCTCACCAAGGTTGAGAGCTGACCTCTCATTGTAAATCATGAAGGACAGAAGACAACAGGTGGGCATACTCAAAATAACAACAAAGACCAACCAAGATATCTATATTCAGCAAAAACAATACTTTTAAAATGAAGACTTAAGACATTTTCAGATAAAAACAGATAATTCACTGATAGCAGATTTATCTGACAAAGAATAATAATATAAGAAAGACAGTCCTTCAGGCTGAAACAAAAGGACGCTAGACGGTAAATTTAATCCACACAAATAAATAATGAGAAAAAGGGAAATAAGGTTCAACTTAATAAATTGAGTAATGAAAGAGAGGGCATGACTACCAACCTTGCAGAAATAAAAAGGACAGTAAAGGAGTAGTGTGAACAACTCTATAGCAACATATTGTGTAACTTAGAGAAAACTGATGAATTTGTAGAAAAATAGAAACTACTGAAACTAACTCAAAAAGAAATTTTAAAAATCTGAATAGACATATAGTAAATAATGTGATCCAGCTAGTAATTTAAAAAAACTTGTCACAGAGAAAATCTCAGGCTCAGATGACTTTTATGAATTTTACACTATATATAAAAAGAATTAATACCCACCCCTTTATGAACTCTTTCATAAAGTAGGAGAGAATTCATTCTATGAGTTAAGACCACCCTGATATTAAAACTAGACAAAATATTATTTTAAAATACCAAAGCAATATCCCTTTTAAAATAGATGCAAAAGCTTTAGCAAAATCCTAGCAACCAAATCCAGCACCATATAAAATGGTTTTTACACCATAACCAAAGGGCATTTATTCTAGGAATACTAGACATGTTCAGAATTCAAAAATCAATCATTATAATGTATCATATTATACATACAGAATAAATGACAAAAACTATATGCTCATCCGATAGATGTAGAAAAAAATGTTTGACAAGAACCAACACCTTTTCATGATAAAAAAAAATACTCAACCAACTTGTAATGAAGGGAATGTTCTCGGCGTGACAAAGGGCATCTTTGAGAAACACTCACCTTACACCGTATTTAACAGTGAAAGAGTGAATGCTTTCTCTGAAGATCCGAGCAAGAAAAGGATGTCCGCCCTAGTCACTTCTGCTCAACATTGTACTAGAGGTTCTACCCAGGTCAGTTAGGCAAGGGAAAGAAATGAAAGACAATCATATTGGAAAGGAGGAAGTAAAACTACTTGTGTTTGTAGATGACATGAACTTGTATAGAGAAAATCCTAAGGAATCCAATAAAGAACAGGCCTGACATACAAGTACAGCTGAGATCAATGTGATAAATTAGTTGCATTTCTATACACTAGCAATGAACAATCTGGAAATAAAAGGTTAACAACACTTCTACTTACATTAGCATTAAAAATAGAATATTTGGGAATAAATTTAACAAAAGGCGTGTAGGACTTGTACAATGAAAACCACAGAACCTTGTTGAAAAAATTTAAGAAGACCTATGTAAATAGAAAGGCATTCTGTATTTTTTAATTGGAAGGTTTAATATTATTTAGATAAGCATATTACTCAAATTGATTTACAGATTCAATGAAAATGCTATACATTTTTTTCTGGATTTTTTACAAAAACGGAAAAGCTGATAATCAAATTCATATGGAAATGCAAGGACCTAAATAACTAAAGCATTCTTTAAAATGAAGAACAAAATTAAATTATTCACTTGTTCTAATTTTGAAACTTTATAGTTGAATAGAATAGAGAGTCCAGAAATGATTCTCTACAGTATGGCCAATTGATTTTTAACAAGGGTTCCAAGGTAATTCTACTGAGAAAGAGAAATATTTTCGGCAAATAGTGCCAGAACCACTAGATAGCCACATGCAAAATAGTAAATCTGGGTCCCTAACTCATGCTAAAAACATAAAATTCATCAGAGACGTAAGTGTTAGAGCTAAACATGTAAAACATTAGAAGAAAGCATAGGGGTACATTTCTTTGACTTTTAGGCAAATTGGACTTCTTAATTCGGCAATTGGTGATCTGGTAATTAGGTAAATTGGACAAACAACCCAATTACAAATTAGTAAGAGGTTTAGGACATATCTTTCTCAAGAATAAACACAAATAACAAGCGCACAAACAACGCTTAACGTCATTAGTCATTAGGAAAATGTCAATCCAAATCCCAATGGGATTCCACGTTACATCTAGAAGGATGTACAGTCAGACATCGTGAGGAGGATGGGAAGAAACTGAAGCTCTCAGGCGTTGCTGAGGAGTCTGAAAGGGTGGTGCTGCCACTTTGAAAAACAGGACGACATTTTCCCACAATGTTAAGCACAGAGTTGCTATTTGATCCCCTGAGGCTTTTCCTAGGTACATATCCAAGAGAAATGAAAACATGTGGTCACACACATACTCACATGTGGTCACATAAATACCCACCTGTGGTCACACACATACTCACATGTGGTCACATAAATACTCACATATGCATATTCATAACATCAATATTCATAACAGTCAAAAAGTGGAACCAGTCAAAAAGTGGAACCACTACCAATGTCCATTAACCGATGAATGAATCAACAAAACGATGGATCAACGCAATGGAATATTTGTTAGAAATATTGACATGTGTTACAACATGTATGGACTTTGAAAACATTGTACAGGTTGAGGATCCCTAATCTGAAAATTTGAAATGTGAAAAGCTTCAAAATTGGAATTTTTTGAGCACTGACATGATGTCACAAATGGAAAATTCCACAGCAGACAGGTTGCAGTGAAAATCCAAATGCACAATGCAGTTTCTTCAGCGTCCTCAGGGAAATAAATTTACCTTCTAAATACCTGTATGAGGTGTATCTAAAACATAAGCAGTTTCTTCAGTGTCCCCAGGGAAAGTAAATTTACCTTCTAAAAACTTGTACAAGGTGTATACAAAACATAAGCGAGTTTTGTGTTTAGACAGGTCACATCCCAAGGATATCTCATAAGGTATTCAAATATTACAAAATCTGCAATATGCCAAAATCTGAAGCACTTCTGGTCCCAAGTATTTCAGATAAGAGATACTCAACCTGTACTAAGAAAAAGAAACCAGACACAAACGACCACATGTCGTATGATTTCTTTCATATAAAATGTCCAGAATGGGTAAATGATGGAGACAGAGCCTACATTAGTGGTTGCCTAAGCGTGGGGTCTGGGGAAAATGGAGAATGGCTGCTAATGGGTGGGGGGTTTCTTTTTGGGGTGATAAAAATATTCTAACATGTTGTAGCGATGGTGGCACAGCTCTGTGAATATGAAAAAAATTATCTAATTGTAGGGTTCTTTCGTGCTACCAGGTGATGAGGCTCTGAAACCAGGGTCAGAGACATAGGGACAAGAACCACTGATGGTGACGAAACAACGAGGCCACCCTCCTGTCAGTGAGGGGGGGCCAAGGCGAAGCCGGACACTGGACGGAGCGAAGCGTGGACACCTGCTGTGCAGACGTCTCCACGTGGACAAAGACCATCTGCCTCAGACTCACCGAGAACCAGGCCAAACCCGGGCTTTACATACGTGAATATTATGGTATGTGAATTTTTTCTCAGTTTTTAAAAAGTATATTGACTTTTTGATTTTTAAAACTTTCTGTTATTTTCAAGCTTGGGGCATTGCTGCTCTGCGTGAGCAGAGCCTGGAAACGCAGCAATGAAGTGGGCTGAGGAAAGGACAGGAAGGAGGTGTGAACTTAGGATGTCAGGATCCCCTTCTCATATGATTGGGGTATAAAGTAAAATCAATTTTTTTCTATAGTGATTTTCCAGTGTCTCGTATTAAATCTCTTCTCACCTTAACAACACATTGAAGTGTCCAGTGACTTCCGCTTCTTAAAATGTAATCCAGGTTTATTTGGAATACGAAGCTCATATTCATAGACGAGTCAAAATTCAGCCCTCTGGCAACTGGAGCTTTGATGTTGACCTTCTATGAATGTTGTGGGTGTGAGTGTGAGTGTGTGTATGCGTGTGAGTGTATATGTATGTGTGTGGGTGTGTATGTGTGTAAATGTGTGTGTATGTGTGTCAGTGAGTGCATGAGTGATTGTGTATATGTGTATATATGTGTCAGTGTATGTGTGTGAGGGTGTGTGTGAGTGTGTGCGAGAGTGTGAGAGTGTGTGTGTCAGTGAGGAGTGTGTGACAGTGTGTGATTGTGTGTTGTCTGTGCAAGTGTGTGACAGTGTGTGTGAGTGTGCGAGAGTGTGTATGTGTGAGTGTGTGAGAGTGTGTTGTGAGTGTGTATATATGTGTCAGTGTATATGTGTGTGTGAACGTGTGTGAGTGTGTACGTGTCTGAGTGTGCATGAGTAATTGTATATATTTGGCAGTGTATGTGTGTGAGTGTGTATGAGAATGCGTGAGTGTGTGTGAAAGTGTGTGTGAAAGAGTAAGTGGGTGTGAGTGTGTGTAGTTGTGAGCTGGGTATGGTCCGGCTTTGAGATCTCTCCAGCTGCACACCTTTCCTTTTAGGGTTAGCTCCTGTGATGCTGGGGCAGGGGCAGGGAGAGGACCAGTGAGGGAACTGAAGGATCTTCTTCCTCACAGGTGTACGTTAGTGCAGAGTGTGAGTGCAGAGGAGGGTGAGTGCAGAGGAGGGTCAGTGCGGAAGGTGAGTGCAGAGGAGGGTGAGCTCAGAGGAGGGTCAGCGCAGAGGAGGGTCAGCGCAGAGGAGGGTCAGCGCAGAGGGTCAGCGCCGAGGAACCGACCTTGTTCTCGCTGCACTTCGCTCTGGGTTGTTCTAATGTTGGTGGCGTTGGTCCATGTGGTGATACCTGCTCATGTGGGGTCCACACTCGTCTTAGTCCAGTATTCAGCTTCACCAGAGCCCCTCTCCCCAGCCTAGTTTGCCTTTGGCACCACCAGGGCTCCGGCCCCATGTCTTTGTCCCTGGGTTGGAGCGTCTTCACCCGGCAGCACCAGCATGCCTTCTCCTCGAGCATCCTTGTGCATTCACACCGGGTTGTGGGAGCCACCAGCGACCTTGTCTAGACCCTCCCAGTGCGGTGGGAAGCTGGGACAGGGAATGACCCCATGCCTTTCTTTCCTGTAGGCTGGAACGTCCTGTCAGATACTGTTGGCTTGCTCTCTAGCTGATAATGAACAGTCACCTTCATGTTCACACGTGCTCCCACTCTCAGGGTGTAGAGGCCAAGCTCTCCTGGCTCCCCCGTCCAGCTCTGCCCTGGGCAACAATAGCTGCACCTGCATCTGTGCAAGTATCAAGCCAAGTAACGGTACTCCGGCTTCCCACTCCTGTGTGCTCCCTCAGAGTCACAGCCTTCCTCCCGTGCTGAGGGTCAGCGCATCCTCTCCCCACTGCTGGAAAGACGGACTCATCCTCTTTGGTTGCCTTTGTAGGCTGGGGAGGTTCCGGTGGAGTGGGTGGCGGTTAAAGGTAGGATTGCCAGCTCTGCTGCCTCTTAGGAAGCCCTGCTGGGAAGTGCCAGGCGTTTGAGGCCCTCATCTTTACAGCAGAGGGTTAATCAGTGCTTTCGTTTTATTCTGGGATCATAACCACATCTCCAGGAACCAGGACAATCCCCTCTCGGTGCTTGTGGCGTAAGGTAGTTTCTCTGCTTACAAGAGTTTATGGGGTTGTGCATTCTACCACCATCTAAAGGAAACAACCCTAACAACATTAGGGACTGGTTGAATAATTTATCTGACTCTTCTTACAAGAACTAGAAAGAAGCGGTGAAAATACCAGGTCATATTTCTTATACTATTAGGAGTTCTGATGAAAGTTTTGGTAGCAGAAAAGGCTGAAGTAAATTATCAGATTAAAATAGTTAGGAAGATTCTCCCTGATTTCGTTTATCTGTTTTAGTTCCAGATGAACAATCAGGTCTCATATTCTTATATGTTCCTGTAAACATTTTTTACGTGTTGCATTGTAAACTGTTTATGAGCTATTTGGAAGCCCACGTATTACGTTTCCTTGTAGTCCCTGCAATGCTGTGAACATAGTGAGTGTTCAATAAATATATATTCTTAGTTTCATTTTTTCTTACTTACAAATTAAAAGTATGGTACCAGCTCCTTACTGTATGATCTCAAATGATTTTGTATTATTATAAGTGAAAGAATAATTCTTCAAGCTATTCAAATACTGATATGAGATTACAGCAAAAGGAATGGTTCTTCTTTTATAGCTATAAAATCTAAAATAAAACCTTATGGCATCTGCCAACAATTCCACGTTGGCCTCCGACTGTGATCTGTTTCCCATGCTCATTAGACAGTTGAACTGGGTTTATGTGGGTGAGAGTAAACAGATTAGCCACTCGTGTGGGAACATAGATGCGGAGAAATGTTCCTGGGCTCAGGCTTCCAGTTCCAATTCCGTCTCTACGCTCTGAGTACAGAGGTGGACAGGAGATGATGAAAATCACTGAGTCACTGCAGTAACCTAATTATAAATGGAGGTTTTATGAGTGGTGTTAATGTGTGCCACCTCAGCTAACCTGACAATAAAGGTTTCACGAGCTACAATGACATCTGGAACCAAATCACATGTAGGAATTATGCAGCCTCAATAAAAGCCACTTAATTAGCATTGCAAATAGTGTTCAGCATTTATGAGCCGTCTGCACATTTGCATACAGATACGTAATTACATAATTGCAGCTGTTGTGTTTGTTCCATAAGACCTTGCCACTTTATTAGCAGAATATGTAAATCAGGAATTAACTCTCTGTCTTTCTCATTCTCAGTCATCTAAAGACGTGGCAAACCACGGGGATTTGGGGCAGGTTTTGTGTGAGGACATCATCACCTTGCGTTAGGCTGGCTTGAGAACAGAAACGTAGCCCACAACTTATTTAGTAAAGGCGATTTTTGAATAATTTGTAAATACCATTTCCTGATGAATGAAGGTCATTTATTAGCTGACTTGGGCTTTCCCTGTTCATCTTTGAAATCCTTTACTTGCTCTGTTACCCTAGAAATATGGTCTATTTATGTCGGGCTGGTTTCAAGAGGCTCATTGTATACTTGCTCTTATTTGTATCTTTCAGATAGTCACAGCTATCTTGTATTCTAATTTAATAAAGTGCACTGGAATGGAAGAATCTAATCACAATGGAGTCGCATCTCGCAAGAGTTTTAGACACGGAAAGCTGAGCAGATTTGGCAGCTGAATACAGAATAGAAAACAGGGGCACCCAATTTAATTTATTGTCAATTCTTTTGAAGGAAATGCTAGTTGAACTAATTTAATAAATTGTATTAGTGCAGTTTCGTGTACTGGGAGATACAGTTTTTATATTTCGGATCTAGAAGTTGTGAATAAAAATTTCACCGTGGGTTTGTGATTTACTCTCAGCAAATCAGCTTTAAAATGTGCAGTTACATCTGCTGTGCTGGCTTCCCATGGTGTGAACTTGGGCATCACAAGTACGAGAGACGTCTAGGGAACTTTTTGATAAATAGGAAACGCCCATCTGCATCCTGGCTTATTGGAGCTACAGTTCTTCCAGGATATCAGATTAGTCATAGAAATAAGTGACAGAGTCTCCGAGGAAAAGCGTTGGAGTAGGATGGGATTTGATAGTGCAGGCTCCACTGTTCATTCGCCCTTTCATCTATTCAGTTAGCATTTATGTAGACAGGTGCCAAGAAAGAGAGAGGACTGAGCTGAGTTGTTAAGCTGGAGGCTGAGGATAAGGAAGACTAATGTGTTAAGTCGGATCATAAAAATTCTGCAATTTAAAATTCAAAGTCACTGTCAAATGTGCTTTCTGAATGCTCATCTTTATGGAGTGTTGGGCTGGCTACAGTTCAATTTTAATAAAATGGATATTGTCCTAAATTTATAGAAATTTTAATTAATTATAAAATCCACATGCAAAAATATTAAATAGCTATGTATGAAACTACGGTTGAGTATGTGTTTGTGGCTTACTGGAGGAACGTTTCATATTTAAACAGTTAAAGGGAGGACAACCTGTGTGCCTTTGACAGGAAGTCTCTTGATGTCCCTTCTGTCTCGATGACGGCAGCCACTAAATTAACGCCTTTTACTATTTTGGAAAGCCGCTCTCTGATGGAGCTGAGCTCACTGAGAACCTCTGTAAGTCTCTCTAGCTCATCTTTTCTCGATTCTACTCTACTTTTGGCAAAAGTAATTATACGGTAAGTCCTAGGAACTTCCTGTGTTGTAGAGGGAGACTCTGCAGAGCAGATTTTCACCACCAGCTTCCCGAGGAATGGAGAGTGGTGCCACGGTGCCCAGCCTTGCTAACTGTGGAAGAGAATTATATTATTTAAAAACCTGAAATACGGTCTACATATGGATTGTGTACAAAAAAGGATCCCATAAAGAGAAAATTGGCTCTTTCGGTGACCCCTTTATTCTTTTTTATAGGATATCATCATTCTTTTACAGATTAATTAGCCGAGAATGCAAATATTTTGTTAATATTATTATTTAAAATACCTTTGTGAGTAATATGTAATTTGGTTGATAATGGAATAAATACAACAGAAAGAGTCTTGCCTTAAGCTTCCCTTAAGTTTTTGATTACTACAATCTTCTGGATTTTACTTTTTTCGGGGGATAAAGATGGAGTCTCTCTATGTTGCCCGGCTGGTCAGAACTCCTGAACTCAAGCAATCTTCCCACCTTAGCCTCCCAAAGTGCTGGGATTACAGTCATGAGCTATTGTACCTGGTGATGTTAAAAATGTTAATGACCCCCAAAGTCAATGACATCTATTGCAAAAAAGGATCTCATTCTGGCCACTTGGCCTGGCAGGATAGTGGACACCCTGAACATGGGTTCATCGGTTCTGTTTCACAGTGGACACCCCGAATCTGGGTTCATCGGTTCTGTTTCACAGTGTACACTCTGAACGTGGGTTCATCAGTTCTGTTTCACAGTGTACACTCTGAAAGTGGGTTCATCGGTTCTGTTTCACAGTGGACACCCCGAACGTGGGTTCATCGGTTCTGTTTCACAGTGGACTCCCTGAACGTGGGTTCAGCGGTTCCATTTCACAGTGGACACCCCGAATGTGGGTTCATCAGTTCTGTGTCACAGTGGACACCCCGAATGTGGGTTCAGCAGTTCCATTTCACAGTGGACACCCCGAATGTGGGTTCATCGGTTCTGTTTCACAGTGTACACTCTGAAAGTGGGTTCATCAGTTCTGTTTCACAGTGTACACTCTGAAAGTGGGTTCATCGGTTCTGTTTCACAGTGGACACCCCGAACGTGGGTTCAGCGGTTCCGTTTCACAGTGGACACCCCGAACGTGGGTTCAGCAGTTCTGTTTCATAGTGACTGCTCTTTGAAGTAGAAAAGGTGACCACACAGATTACTGTTGAAATTTTTTGCTAGCGTATCCATGAGCTCTTTTCCTTTCTTTCTGTATTTAGCTCAAGGTAATTTTTAGGGTTATACAAACGTTGTAGCCCAAAACACAAAAATAACCACAAAAATACCAGTTCATTTGCTCATTGTTGACCTTGACACTTTTCACAGAACTGGTGACGACAGCTCCGATGCTGCTGCAGCCAAGGCAGGCAATGCTTCTCATCCCCTCCCTCTGGACTCCTCTGCCTACATTTCCAGAAGTGGAGAACTTTCCCCGGCTTGTCCCCCGTTCCCACGGTGCCAGCAGTGTGGCTTTCCTTGCTGTGTGCTCAGACAAGCTAAATGGTGATTATAACCTGGGGTCGTCTGATGCTTATGCAGGCAAGAGGCAGAATTCTAGAGGCAACTCACAACCCCTGGAAGCCAGGGACCCCGGCCAGGCCCTGGGCTGGCGGCAGTGGAGCAGAAGCTGAGGGCTGGCCCTGGAGAGCCACTGGGGAGCCTCGGCCGCGTCCTTCTCTGTGTAGAGTGACCTGGACTTCTTCGAATTGGGTAAAACTCTCTGGCTTGTGGCTTTAAAGATGCTTATGAACTTATAAACCCCTGCTCTTGCTTCTTAAATATCAGAAACAGTAATAAAGATCGTTAACATTTTTCTAATAGAAAGGTGAGAAAAATAAAGAAAAGCTTAAAGGATAATTTGGCACTTTTCAGCTTAAGAAATGGAAATGAATTAAAATTATGACTAAAATTACTAGAATAATTACAATATTAATGAAGAGTTTTTACTGTATTCTTGATGAACTGACTCAGTGCTTATTTCCTGAACCCGGCAGCATTCCCCAGAAAGGGGTGGAAAGTTATTTCTTTTATGCCAGAACAGCCATTAACTTCTTTCCTCTCACCTACTGCAAAACCACCAGTTCCTGAATTTTATGGCTTTTATTAAGTTACACAGTGAAGAAATTAGGTCCAAAACTATTAAAGTTGGATTTACCCTGTGGAAACAAGTATATTATTAATTCATTTGATTTGGTAATAGCAAAAACAATGTATCAACAAGTTCTGATAATTTTTATATTTCAGAGACATCTTATTGTTACGTCTAATCTCTGCCACTTTCACTGAAAATAGTAAGATGGAAAGATACAGTAAATGAAAAAAGCGTTTCAAAAACCTACTAGTGAACTAAAAGATAACCAGTTTCCAAGTTAACATGGGTAGTAGAAAGAAAAAAAAGGTGTATCAGCAAGAGTTATGTCCCCAAACAGCATTCACTCTTGGTTTTTAAGCAGGACGGTATTTAATACAGCGAATTAAATGCCTTCAAACATCTCAAAGATCCTTGTGAAGTGCTGGGAAAGAGAAGGCCAGGGCAAGCAGTGTGAACTCTTAGCTGCACACCAAGCTTTTAGAGATCAAAGGGTCACAGATCCAGAAAACTGACACTGATGATCAGATTTTTCTTCAGTACTTGAGAAGATGATTTTGGAGCACTCGGGAGCCACCGCAGAGCCCACATTTGCCATTTGCCTGCCTGTTCACCTGGCATACCCAGAGGTGCCTTCACCTCTGTTCTCCATTCCACATCCTTCACAAGGGCTTCTTGTGGGCGGCTCTGCTAGCCAGGGGTGCTGGTGGGTGCAGCTTCCAGGCTTCCCAACTCCCTGATGCCAGGAGGCTGAGAAGGGGCAGAGCAGGGTTCTGTGGCCAGAACATCGGGAGCCCAGCACGGCTATCCAGGAGGGCTCCTGTTCTCTTAGTAAGATAAGATATCTCCGGGTTTGAGGGGTTTGGCATTGTTTACAGAAGCAAATGGACAATTAGATAAAGCAGTAACACTAGCTCTGCATGGTCCTGCATGTCCTTTAGCCAGAGCATGGGAAAGGCCGCCCTGGTATTCACAGAGCAGCCATTCCTGCCTGCACCTGCCTCACCTGCACCTCCCTCACCTGCACACACAGTGCCCTGTGCTGCTGCTCTGCGGCCACCAGGCTCTGATTCACCCCTGCCCCCCGCCATTGCAGAGCGGCACTTACTATGCAGAACTGAATCTTCAGTCTTGTTTCCTAATCACTTCTTCCCAACTTTCCCTCATCCCTACGTGCTATTTTTCCTATTGGTGTCGCTTCTCACCAGGTCTGTAAAAATCTCGTCCCACCCATTACTGGGCTGGCGCAGCCCATTTTAATTGAGCAGTTGGTGGACTTGGTGCTCTCTCTTCTCAGTTGCAGGCTGTTCCCAGAGCAAACACTCAGGTGGCCCATACTCGGGTGTCCCATACTCGGGTGCCCCATACTCAGGTGGCCCACACTCGGGTGTCCCATACTCGGGTGTCTCATACTCAGGTGGTCCATACTCAGGTGGCCCATACTCAGGTGGTCCGTACTCAGGTGGCCCATACTCAGGTGGTCCATACTCAGGTGGTCTGTACTCAGGTGGTCCATACTCAGGTGGCCCACACTCGGGTGTCCCGTACTCAGGTGGCCCATACTCAGGTGGCCCGTACTCGGGTGTCCCGTACTCAGGTGGCCCACACTCAGGTGGCCCATACTCAGGTGGCCCATACTCAGGTGTCCCGTACTCAGGTGGCCCATACTCAGGTGGCCCATACTCGGGTGGCCCACACTCAAGTGGCCCATACTTGGGTGGCCCATACTCGGGTGGCCTGTACTCGGGTGGCCCATACTCAGGTGGCCCATACTTGGGTGGCCCGTACTCAGGTGTCCCGTACTCAGGTGGTCCATACTCAGGTGTCCCATACTCAGGTGGTCCACACTCGGGTGTCCCATACTCGGGTGGCCCATACTCAGGTGGCCCATACTCGGGTGTCCCATACTCGGGTGGCCTGTACTCAGGTGTCCCATACTCAGGTGGCCCATACTCGGGTGTCCCGTACTCAGGTGGCCCATACTCAGGTGGCCCATACTCGGGTGGCCCACACTCAAGTGGCCCATACTTGGGTGGCCCATACTCGGGTGTCCCATACTCAGGTGGCCCATACTCGGGTGGCCTGTACTCGGGTGGCCCATACTCAGGTGGTCCAGACTCGGGTGTCCCATACTCAGGTGTCCCATACTCGGGTGGCCCATACTCGGGTGGCCCATACTCAGGTGTCCCATACTCGAGTGGCCCATACTCAGGTGTCCCATACTCGAGTGGCCCATACTCAGGTGGCCCATACTCAGGTGGCCTGTACTCAGGTGGCCCGTACTCAGGTGGCCCATACTCAGGTGGCCCGTAGCCTTGGTATTACTCTTTACAGGTTTCAGTTTGCGGTAATGAGTCATCCCCCACATTGAGTGTATTGCTCTGAGAATTTCTCTGCTTAGATAATCTCCATCTCTGCCCTGTTAGTGCCACTTGCCCTTATGCTGATGCTCTGGACATTGCTGTCAGCAGAATAGCCTAATCTCAGAAACGTGTCTGACATTCTTTCTCTGAACGACACTGCTTGTTTCCCCTTCTTAGTGATTTCTCTTATCTCATCTCTACCTTCAGCTTTTTCCTCGTCTTCTCACGTATTATTTTCTGCCCTTTATATTCTTCAGAAATACTACTTCAACTGCCTCTGGAGACAGTTAGACATGAAATTCCAGTGTATAATGTTAATCCCTAAAGAGGGACTGACGGGACCCGAAGGTTATTTTTTTATGTCTTGGGGTCCCTGACGACTACTCTAGTGATGGACACACAGGGACCCCCGGTTTGCTAAATGAGTAAATGAGCCCAACTCCCTGTTTTCTCCTCTGCTGTTCCTATGGTGCTGGAGGAAAATCACGTCGTTTCACTGACTGACTGAATATCCATTTACAATTTCTATTTTAAACTGGGCCTTTAGTCCATCACTGATCTTTTGCTTATTCCAGTTTGGCGCTGTCTCTGCCTGTGTTCCCTAGAAAACCTGCTTGAGGGAAATAGGAGGTGCTATGCCTGATGATGAGTGCAGCTCAAGCACACAAGTGAGGGACAAAGAGGCAGGGAAGGAGGGGCAGCGAGTCAAAGGGAGTGTCACTGAGCTGGTCACAGTGATGTCCCTCAGAGCGTCACTAGAGAAGCCAGCAGAAGGTACTGCTGCTCCAAACAGCCCGTCCAGAGAATGGGAAGTGTCACAATTTATCTGCTAGTAACTGTCTTCCCTTGGTTAGACTTCACCTGTGGGTGCCACACCCCTTCTGCTTCCGGGCACTAGGTCAGACTTCACCTGTGGGTGCCACACCCCTTCTGCTTCCGGGCACTAGGTCAGACTTCACCCGTGGGTGCCACACCCCTTCCGCTCTGGGCACTAGGTCAGACTTCACCCGTGGGTGCCACACCCCTTCCGCTCTGGGCACTAGGTCAGACTTCACCCGTGAGGTGCCACACCCCTTCCGCTCTGGGCACTAGGTCAGACTTCACCCGTGGGGTGTCACGCCCCTTCCGCTTCCGGGCACTGGGGCAGACTTCACCCGTGTGTGCCACGCCCCTTCCGCTTCCGGGCACTGGGTCAGACTTCACCCGTGGGTGCCACGCCCCTTCCGCTTCCGGGCACTAGGTCAGACTTCACCCGTGGGACGCCACACCCCTTCCGCTTCTGGGCACTACATATATGGACATGGAGAATGTCCTGTGGCATTGTGGACTTTAGAATCAACAAAAAACCCTGGTGAGGGTGGAGAGAGGTGCGTGGCCCAGGCGTCAGGTGCAGTTTATGAGGGATGTCCTCCTCCTTGTCGCACAGCAGCAACCACCTGGTTCCAGGACCACAAACCAGCACAAGCTCCAGCCAGGGACTTTCTGACCAGAACGCAAGCCAAGTGCCCACGTCTAGGCTGGCACAGGAATGAGTCTCTCTTCTTTCCACGTGGGGCTTTCACAAGTTATTATTATTATTATCATCCAGTAACAGCAAAGCCTGATTCCCGTAGCTGTGTAAGGAGCATGTGCACATTCAGATTTCTATTATTTCCAAGGGGAAAAATCTTATATTTATGTTTTACAGTATACTTTTATGTAAATGTGAGTTTTATGGCCAAAAAAAAAAAAAACACCCCAGTGTGTGGGTTTGGATTATACTAACTTTGAAAATGAGACAGAGACTTATAAAAGTAGAAACTCTTGCCCAAGGCAATAGGGCAAGAGTGTTTTAGTGAAAAGAACTTTTGATTGGAACTTGAAAGACTTGAATTTTAGTTGAAGCTCCACAGCCTACTTTTATCACTTTTTTAACCCAGAAGCACTAATATCCAAAAGAACCGGGCATGACGGACTCATCGATGCTTTGATCTTGTAGTGGCCTCACATTATACACCTCACCAACTTATGGAAGTTTATGTGTTTTCACAGATGATTAGGAGAGAGAGAGGGCGAGAAAAATTTGTATTACTTGACTTAGTACTTTTATGTGTTAGAAGCAAAAGAAATCCAGTTTTTTCTATGTTGGAAACATCAATAGGTTGAAATTGAAGAAAAGTCAGATTCCCACTAACAAAATACATAAAAACAAGCTCTTTCCCTTCTTCGTCTTCTCTCTAACAGCAAACCATTTTGGCTTATAAGTTGCAATATTTTATGATATTGAAAGTGTTATTTTATACATATAAATCCCATCCAGTGATTGTCTTCAGGTTGAAATATGTCAATTAAGATTAAAGACCAAAGTTTTTTTCTCCAAGAATAGTCTTATGCCACATTTCATAACTAAATATTCTGTCAGAAAATTACAAAGAACTGTGTTCAAAAGTAACAGAATCTAGTAAAACTAGTCTGCAATTGCTAACAATAGTGGTCTTAATGCTGTAAAAGTATAAAGAAAGAAATGAATGGAGCACCATGAAAATGTTGGCCTCTTCCAGTTGCCAAGAAATGATGTAGTTTTTATGTCTTAAAAACATATAGTTTGCTCCTTTCTTGGTGCAAATAGTCATTTAATAAGAGAGTTATCTCTGCACGTCCAAAATAGATTGAGTTAGTTCCCATTACTCAAGTTGAATACAGCAAACCATTCATCCTGTTTGTCTTTTGATTTTCTCGCCCTCTCTCTGCATTTACATCTGCATTGTAACTTAAGTAGGGGTGACCTTCCACAGTCAATCTTATATATAGGCTGTTTTAAGCGTTTCTTAATAACAATTTTCCAGAATATCTTAATTTCCTAGCCAAAGAAAAATAAAGTAACATAAAATAGCTCAGGCTTCATGCCAGCATCAAATACGGGTGTAAATTAAACTGCTTAGTTGGAAGCCAATTCAGAATTTTTTTCTTGATCAGGATGAGATAATTAGCACATCTGCAAATCATGTAATTTTTATTATCTGTGAAGACTTTGCCACAATGAATACATCATTACCTGCACAAATAGGAAGGGAGAATGCTGCAGTTCATTTTCTGAGCTACTGTGAGTGAGGAAGAAAAGCCAGCCGACCTTATCTTTCTCTTTATTATTAGCATTGCTGAAACAATTTGAAAGCAGAACCAAACGAAGATAAAAATGTAGACTGGTAACAAGTTGGGAAGAGTTTATTATAAAAGGGACTTGTAATTACTTAAAGAATATACTGAATAGGAAGGCCGGTGGTTTAAAAGTGCACAACATTGAGTAACAGGAAGTTCCAGACCTGCCCATACTCCAGGAGATAAAAAGAGAAGAAATAGAAAGTGAGGAACTAGGCTTCCTTAGAAAAATTAGCTGCAGAAAATGAATATATTTACACCTTGACAATGAAATATGCAAAATATCTCCTTAAGTTGCTGATAAAGGTCACAAGGGCAACCTCCATAGTAGCGTGGAGCCAGGAGCTTAGGGATATACTCTTTGATCTTGCAACATTATTTATCTTTTTATGAATATTGGTGTTGTGATAAATAAAACTGTGATAAGGATGATGGCATTCTCCAATTTGCCAGTGGGCTATTTTCCAAGACTGTTTGGATAACAAAAGCCTAATTAAAGGGAATTGTGCAGTTGTGTTCTGACGTTGGGTGTCTGGACCACAGAAGCAGCCCCATGCTACGTACCCAATGGCACCCATGGCTAGAGCGGGGAGATCCTGAAGTGTGCCCAGGTAAGTGGAGATGGAGAGGCCTGGAACTTAGGGACTCAGGGTTATGGCAGGCAGGATTTTCCTCTAAGAAAAACCTCGAGGCTCTCTCTTGGTCCTGGGTCAGCCTTGGTTGTATTCCCACCCTCCATTTTTCCTCAAAAGGGCCATGGTGGCCGGTCTGCCTGCTCTTCTTTTCACCACTGCCACCTGAAGCTCCCAGCCGTGATTCTCTACTCCTTGGCCCGCTGGAGAAAATGATTTGGTGGGTCACCTGCCTTTCCTTTGCTGAAGAAGCTTAAAGCTCTTTTGCAATTTCATATCCATTTTTACTCGTGGCAACATTTATTCTTTGAACAGCTGCTTTTGAGGACATACTATGTTCCAGGCATGTAATGAGACAGTAGCGACATAAAGATGAGTGAGTTCAGTGGCAAAGGCGTTCTTCTCTGCAGAAGGAAGACAGTGTCAGACAACAGACAACTAAAATAACACATGACATTTTATCCTATCCGTTAGAATAACAACTACTGAAAAGAAAACCAAAAACCCGAAACTAACGGGTGTGGGAGAAAAATGGAAAAACTGAAATCCTTGTATGCTGCTGGTGGGAATTGAAAATGACTCAATGGCTATGGAAACATTATGATGATTCCTTGAAAAATTAAAACTGGAATTACCATATGATGCAGAAATTTCACTTCTGGATATATACCCCAAAGAAATGAAAGCAGGGTGTGGAAGAGATATTTGCACATTCGTGTTCAGAGCAGAATTATTCACAATAGTCACAAGGTGGAAACAATCTACGTGGCCATCAATGAATGATTGGATAAAGAAAACGTGGTATACTCAGGCACTGCAATATTATTCAGCCTTAAGAAGGAAGAAAATTCTAATGCATACCATAGCATGGGTGAACTTTGAGGACATTATGCTAAGTGAAATAAGCCAGTCACAGAAGATAAGTAGGTTATGATTCTACCTATAGGAGGTACTTAGAGTAGTCAGCTTCACGGAGACAGAAAGTCTTCACTGAGAACAGTGGCTCCCAGGGCCTGGGGGAGGGGAAGGTGGGAGAATTGTTTAAAGAGTATAGCATTTCAGTTTTCCAGATGAAAACTTGTGGAGATTGATTTTACAACAGTGTGAATGTACTCACCAGTACTTACCTGTACACTCCATGAGGAACCTGTGAGTATCACAAAAGTGTCTACTTCTAGAGGACTGAGAGGATGTAGACAGAAAACACCAACAACTGGAAGGGCCGGAACAGCCTACCTAGAAGAGTTTAACGGTGCACAGGAGCCTCCCGGAACACAGGCAGAGAGGAACCACAGGAGCCTCCCGGAACACAGGCAGAGAGGAACCACAGGAGCCTCCCGGAACACAGGCAAGGAGGAACCACAGGAGCCTCCCGGAACACAGGCAGGGAGGAACCACAGGAGCCTCCCGGAACACAGGCAGGGAGGAACCACAGGAGCCTCCCGGAACACAGGCAGGGAGGAACCACAGGAGCCTCCCGGAACACAGGCAGGGAGGAACAGCACACCTAGAAGAGTTTAACGGTGCACAGGAGCCTCCCGGAACACAGGCAGAGAGGAACCACAGGAGCCTCCCGGAACACAGGCAGGGAGGAACCACAGGAGCCTCCCGGAACACAGGCAGGGAGGAACAGCACACCTAGAAGAGTTTAACGGTGCACAGGAGCTTCCCGGAACACAGGCAGGGAGGAACCACAGGAGCCTCCCGGAACACAGGCAGGGAGGAACCACAGGAGCCTCCCGGAACACAGGCAGGGAGGAACCACAGGAGCCTCCCGGAACACAGGCAGGGAGGAACCACAGGAGCCTCCCGGAACACAGGCAGGGAGGAACGAGCAGGCGTGGACAGCATGTCGCGGTGTGCCAGGGCAAACCCTGCTTCCTGCATGGCTGGAATGGAAACAAAGGGGAGAGAAAATGATGTGGAAGAAAGTTCAGGGCCTGAGATTTCTGGAGTGTGTATCTGCAGGAGACATTAATTTGGCACTGAAATCGGAAGTGAATGTCAGTCTTCCCAAACTTCTCATTAGCTCTAATCACCACAGCCCACCTACACCGGTGAGGGTCAGCAGTGGAGACACAGGTTGACTGGGAACAGTCGCTGCAGTAGATGGGATCCGCAGAGGGAGGGGTGAGGGGAGAAGAGTAGAAAACCAACATGGAAGACACAGTGCAAAGGGGCTTGGGCTTCCTCATTCAGTCCAGATTTGCATGGGGGCCCAGGCACAGTGGCTCGTGCCTGTAATCCCAGCATGCTGGGAGGCTGAGGAAGGTGGGTCACCTAAGGTCAGGAGATGGAGACCAGCCTGGCCAACATGGGGAAATCCTGTCTCTACCAAAAATACAAAAATTAGCCGGGCGTGGTGGCAAGTGCCTGTAGTCCCAGCTATTCAGGAGGCTGAGGTGGGAGAATCAAACCCAGGAGGCAGACGTTGTAGTGAGCTGAGATCGCGTCACTTCCCTCCATCCTGAGCGAGACAGCAAGACTCCATCTCAAAAAAAAAAAAATTTATATATATATATGTGTGTATATATATAGATATATAAAATTTTGGACCCAGCAAGGAGGCAGGAGCTACCTGTACAGCACACAAGATTAATAAGAAGATATTTGTAATGTAGAGGTTTTGAAAGAGGTACTTTCATGAATGCAAAGCATTGTTCCCATGAGAAAAGACACTATACCAAAGGTGACTATTTTTTGAGACACAAAAACATTAACCAGAAATGTGGCGAGAGAGTTTTAGCGACACTGAACTTAAGGCTGGCACTTGATTTATTTTTGACATAGTTCTCCCTGCTTTTTTGGGCCAGTGACTGCTTTTTCCTACCACTGCCGATGGGTTCACTTTCCTCACTGCTTGGGATGACAGATTCACACTCTTCTCCTGGCGTGTGTGTGGCACGTACACAACGCCTCACTGTCATCAAGCCAAAGTCTGCTTTTTCACAATGGATGAGCCAAACATCACTTCCTATACACACGACTTAAAGGGAATCCCAGTACTCGATTTACCTTAAATTTTAATATAAAAATTCCATTTTACTCATTATAGAAACAAAGACATAATACTTTATAAGTAAATTAGGACACGCAAACATGCAATTGAAAACAACCACAGCAAAAACCAAAAACCCTTTAGTATAAACAAGCTTCATTTAAATGTTCTTAGATTTCTCATTGGTACCACAGTGGGTATCAGTTGAGAGCCTCTCATGGTCTTTCTAGTTCTAAAGCTACATGAGTATACTTCTCATGTTAAATTATTTGGAAGCCAATGTCTTTGGCTTCCAAACACTGCGATTTCTGTTTTTCAAATGACATTCTAAGATGTGAGTTGATTGGCAGCTTGAGTAATGTGAAAGATATTAGAGTATTTGGAACCCATCCTTCAGGGACTCTGGTTTCTGTTCTCACTTTCCTAAAAGTGTACCTCAAGCCACAGCCTTGAAGGAAGCCATGGGCTGTGTTTTGAGTATGTTTGATCCCCTTCACCTGCCTCCCATCCCCTGTGAACATCTTCCCAGAATGCTTCACCACTGAGGCAAACTGGAAGCAGTGAAGTGACTTCGGATTCTGAAAACCACTGCCCTGCCTGGCAGTGAGAAGGCAGCACACTCTGCAGACTCAAGAGGTCTGTAGTTTCAAAGAAGTGAGGGCTTTTTTTTTTTTTTTCATTTTTATTTTTTAAAATTTATTTTTTTACTATACTTTAAGTTCTAGGGCACATGTGCACAATGTGCAGGTTTGTTACATATGTATACATGTGCCATGTTGGTGTGCTGCACCCATTAACTCATCATTTACATTAGGTATATCTCCTAATGCAATCCCTCCTACCTCCCCTCACCCCAGGACAGGCCCCGGTGTGTGATGATCCCCTTCCTGTGTCCAAGTGTTCCCATTGTTCAGTTCCCACCTATGAGTGACAAACTTGACAAAAACAAGAAATGGGGAAAGGATTCCCTATTTAATAAACGGTGCTGGGAAAACTGGCTAGCCATAAGTAGAAAGCTGAAACTGGATCCCTTCCTTACATCTTATAGAAAATTAATTCAAGATGGATTAGAGACTTAACTGTTAGACCTAAAACCATAAAAACCCTAGAAGAAAACCTAGGCAATACTACTCAGGACATAGGCATGGGCAAGGACTTCACGACTAAAACACCAAAAGCAATGGCAACAAAAGCGAAAATAGACAAATGAGATCTAATTAAACTGAAGAGCTTCTGCACAGCAAAGGAAACTACCATCAGAGTAAACAGGCAACCTACAGAATGGGAGAAAATTTTTGCAATCTGTTCATCTGACAAAGGGCTAATATACAGAACCTACAAAGCAAAGACGGCTTCTTTTTTAGCGTGGATGAGATCACCTGCGCCCATGGTGAGAAGACAAAACGTGGATGATTCATTCAGTTTTGCAAGAACAGAGTCCAGCCTGAGGAAGATAATTGAAAGTTTTCCGGTGACAAACGATCTTATTTCCAAGTCTGATTTAGTGAGTGGCAAATCCAGTGGCAAGAAGATGGCTGAGCCGGGGGAGGCTGAACAGCTGCATCCTCCCCAAATTATCCGCATTTGCTTCCACTATGCTGCGCTTGCTAAGAGGGAACCGCTTCCAAAGCAGCAAACACAACTCACATTTTGCTAGTAGTTTACTAGTAGTAGTTCTAGTACAGATGCTCCTCCTTGACATAATGATAGGGTTACATCCTGACATCATAAGTGGAAAATGTACTTAATATACCTCACCTACCGAACATCACAGGTCTCGCCCACCTTACATACGCCCAGAACACTTACTCTGGCCTGTGATTAGCAGAATCATCTAATATGAAGCTTTTTATAAAAAAGTGTTGCATATCTCATGTCATTCATGAACTCAGCGCACTGTGGGGTGCAGTGTTGGTTGATGCCCTTGGATCCCCCGGCTTCCTGGAAGCTGGGACTGGCTGCCCCTGATGTGCATCCTGAGGGTCTTCCTGCCACATGCTGCTAGCCCAGGCAAAGAGCACAGTTCAAAATGCGGTGTTTACTGAACGTGCATCACCTATGCACCATTGTAAAGTCAAAAACTCTTACACTGTAGGGTTACTAGTATTGTACGAATCATTCTACACTATTTGGAAATATTTGTACTTGAACACTGCTAGAAATAAGAAAGTGCTGGTGATCTTCCTTTGTAAAATAAAATTGTCCCAATTAAGAAGGAAAAAACAAATTTATTATGACTGTATTTTGTTATTATGTGGGATTATTACTGTAATAATTAGCATTATTATTGTTTCATAATAGCCAGCTTTAGGTAGTGTAAAAGCATGGACTGTATTAGCTAGAAAACCAGGTTTTAAGTCTACACTCTGCCTTTTATTAGCTGTGTGTCTTCAACTTACAGCTGTCCCTCGGTGCACCTGGGGGACTGGTTCCAGCACTGGGTCAGCCCTACAGAACTCACATAAATTAACAGCTTGCCCTCCTTACATGTGGGTTTCACATGCCCTGAATACTGCATTTTCTGATCCATGTTTCATTGAAAAAGCTTGACCCACATAGTTTAAACCCATCTTATTCAAGGGCCACCTGTCTTTTGTTTTGTTTTGTTTTGTTTTGTTTTTTTAAGAGAAATGTAATTTATTTCAGGTAATAAATGTATTAAAGTATGAAAACAACATTAATTTTATAAATTCGAATTACAATTCAATCCCATAATAACACAGATAGGAATGGGGTGGACAGAGCCAACACTCATGTGGTTTTTCTTTGGTGTTTTAAGACCAGGGTCCTGTATAATGCCATGCACACAGGGGACCAGACAGGATTTGACCGACAGTGTAGCTTAATTCAGATTATAGCATAGCGGTGCTTTTAAAAAGGATTTTATTATTAAGATTAAAATAATAGGCTGAAAAAGTTCCCCCAGATTCATTAAGCTTAGCACATGATATGAAGTCCTCTTTCTTTCTTCTTGCACTGCCAATCCTTTCAAATAAGCATTCTGTCCTATAGCCTCCATTTTCAATCCATACTCCCCTTAGCTCTCAGAAATCTGCCCTTTTCTCTGTTTACTTGTCTGAACCTGAACTCCTTTTCTTTTTATTTTTTTTTAATTTGACTTTAATTTCCAGGATATAAGAGCAGAACGTGCAGGTTTATTATGTAAGTATACACGTACCATGTGGTTTGCTGCACTTATCAACCCGTCATCTAGGTTTTAAGCCCCACATACCTTAGCTGTTTGTCCTAATGCTCTCCCTCCCCTCACCTCCCACCCCCTGAATGACCCTGATGTGTGATGCTCCCCTCCCTGTGTCCATGTGTTCTCATTGTTCAACTCCCACTTGTGAGTGAGAACATGCGGTGTTTGGTTTTCTCTTCCTGTGTCAGTTTGCTGAGGATGAAGACTTCCATCTTCATCCATGTCCCTGCAAAGGACATGAACTCATTCTTTTTTATGGCTGCATAGTATTCCATGGTATATATGTACCACATTTTCTTTATCCAGTCTATCATTGATGGGCATTTTGGTTGGTTCCATGTCTTTGCTATTGTGAACAGTGCTGCAATAAACATACATGTGCATGTGTCTTTATAGTAGAATGATTTATAATCCTGTGAGTATATTCCCAGTAATGGGATGGCTGGGTCGGATGGCATTTCTGGTTCTAGATGCTTGAGGACACATCACACTGTCTTCCACAATGGTTCAACTAATTTACATTCTTGTCTACGGAGTAAAGGCGTTCCTATTTCTCCACAGTCTCGCCAGCATCTATTGTTTCTTGATTTTTTAATAATCACCATTCTGACTGGTGTGAAATGGCTCTCACTGTGGTTTCGATTTACATTTCTCTAATGATCAGTGTTGTTGAGCTTTTTTCATATGTTTGTTGGCCACATAAATGTCTTCTTTTGAAAAGTGTCTGTTCATACACTTTGCTCACTTTTTGATGGGATTGTTTGTTTTTTTCTTGTACATTTGTTTAAGCTCCTTGTAGATTTTGGATATTAGACCTTTGTCAGATGGGTAGATTGCAAAACTTTTCTCCCATTCTGTAGGTTGCCTGTTCACTCTGATGATAGTTTTTTGTTGTTGTTGTGCAGAAGCTCTTTAGTTTAATTAGATCCCATTTGTCAATTTGGCTTTTGTTGCCATTGTTTTTGGTGTTTTAGTCATGAAGGCTTTGCCCACACCTGTGCCCTGAATGGTATTCCATAGGTTTTATTCTAGGGTTTTTATGGATTGGAATTTTATGTTTAAGTCTTTAATCCATCTTGAGTTAATTTTTGTCTAAAGTGTAAGGAAGGGGTCCAGGGTCAGTTTTCTGCATGTGGGCCAACTGTTCTTAAGCTTTCTAGGACTCAGTTTCCTCATTGTAAGGTGGAAGGAATGACCTGTCTTTGGCAAGCAGATTGTAAAGTTAAAATAATATAATGCCAGTGAAATGTCACATTCATGGGCATCTAAAAAGTTGCAATGGTTTTAGCAGCCCCAGAAATGTAATTCACTCCTGCAGTTTAAAATGTGTTATTTGTGTATTAATCTTAACTACTACCCACTGGCTCACAGCAGCTTGAATCTAAGTAAAATAGCTTGGAGAAAGTCATTGCTTATTTTAAAGTAGTTATGACTTTTGTCAACACAAAACTCAGATATTTTGTAAAGTTAGTTAAGACAATGTTGCCTTTACTCAAAATTGCCTGGTGGTAGCCCCTCTTTTTTCCAGGCAACCTGTGTTTCTACAGTGGTCCCACGCCCATTCGCTCACTCTGCTCCAGCTGCCCAGGTCTCCTCACTGTTCTTCACAGGCTTCCTCTCAGAGGCTCTATGCTTTGCATCTCCTAGGTCGGGAACTCCTTCCCTCAGGTGGCTCCATGGCTTTCTCCCTCCAGCGTTTATTGTGTTAAAATTCACACACAGACAAACACACTCACACACATGCACACACTCCAGTCTCCATTCCTACCTCATTTTCTCTTCAGACCCCATGTCCCCATTATACATCCTTTGCTAACAGGCTTCATTTGTTTGCTGAGTGACTGTCCTGTCTCCTGAAATGAGTGAGGCAAAGAGCAGGATGGGCACATCATTTTTGAGATATTCTTGGATCCTTTGAAAGTTATGTTAAACAACGGACTCTGCCAAACTGGGATGTGCTCACCCTGTCCATGAGGACTGATATTTATTATTATTATTTATTTACTCATAGACCAGGTCTCACTCTGCCACCCTGACTGGAGTGCAGCGACACAAACATAGCTCAGTGCAGCCTGGAGCCCCTGGGCTCGGGCAATCCTCCTGCCACAGGTGCAGGCTACCACGCCTAGTTTGAGAGCCTGGCTGTATTCTCAGCGCTGTATCTCCTGGGTCTGCTTTGCTGTAGAGTGCCTGGTAGGTGCTCAGTTCATATGATATTGGTTGTTGAATGAATGAATACATTCTGAAGCCTGACTCCAAGTCTACGTCACATCTTGCTTCTGGTTTGTTTCCCTGACACTTTACTCTCTTCAATCCATTCTTCTGATTGCTACCTGAGCAATAAGCCACTGTGCTGCCTAAAAAAAAAGTGCCCCTATCATCTCAATACTTAAGCAGAAAGTCCAAACTACTTAGTGTGGCTTCCAGATCCTGCCACCCTCTTGGCTTCTCAAATATCCATTTCAGACACATTTCTCCTTGTTCCTGAGACTCAGCGCTTTCAGTCACTTCTTGAAGTTTCCTGAAGTAGTAAGACCTTTTGTGGAGATACCTTGCGCAGGACTCTGTCTTCCACCAAATATCACTTTTCCTCCCTTAAGTTTACAAATTCGTATTCATCCTTCAGATTTGGTTCACAGGTCACTTTGACAAGTCCTTGAAGTGCCTAAGTATTTTGTTTTGTCAGAGAGATTTTCTCTACATTTTAAAAGAAAAACCACTAATTATTTCTTATATTTGTTGCAAGATAATTTATTTTAAAATGCCTTAGCCTTCTACATGTGTAAATTAAGTTTAATTCTTATTCTAGAAATTACTAGTTTGCATCTGAAGTATGTTAACAAAGACTTTCCACTCTAGATACATCTATGACAAGTAGGACAAGTCTCATCTAGATACACAGCAGAAAGTTTGTTAATTAGCATAAAGAACACTAGAAATAGTTCACCTTTTTTCTTGATAAAATAAATAGTTCTCAATATATATAATTGTCTGAAAAAATTTCATGGAACCTGACATTCCTGTGTGAGCAGAATCTGGAAACCTAGCAAGATCACACCTATAATGTTGCATCCAAGTTCTTTGTAGCTATTGGGTCTTTTTGCCCTACTCTTAGGCAGGATTGCTCTGTCTAATCTAACTCAGAGGTTAGTGGATCCCAACATTAGAATGTGATTGTACTTTTCCTACAATAACCTTTTGTGTGAAATGCTTGTCAGGGTGTTTACAGTAGAGCACAGGAGATCATTATATTAAAAAATACATAGGTTGCATGACTGTGTTGAGACATTTATGCTTCTAAATGTTGGAATTTGTGGTAGACTTAGTCTGCAACTTGCCTTTATTATAACTTTTTACCTAATTTAAGAGGTTCCAACTAGCCTCTCATTGCTGAAAGCAACAGATATTTGTAAAGAACCCCACAGATGCTGACCACATTGGCTTCTGTCAGTCTGACATGGTGTGATAATGATGTAATTATGTGCCAAGGTCAGCTCTGCCCATGAGGATTGTGAGCTCTCAGATGAGCCTTCTTCTTATCTTTGCTCATGGAGGTGGACACATTGGTGGGTTGACTCGGCTGATGTTTGTTATGTGGATTAACAGATGAAATACAAGACCTTTAACATTAGAGACAGCTAAAGCCAATGCAACCTAAAAGATTTAAAGCTAATACAATTGGTAGAGTGATGGTTTAACCACTTGTGCTGCCTGGGATTTAGGAATTTCCCCAGGATACATGAGATTCAGTGCAAACACCAGGATGGGGCCAGGCCAACACGGACAGCTGGTCACCCTGACAGGCCTTCTTTTCCCTTACTTAAATAATTACTCATGTTAAAACATTTTAAAGCATAAACAAGGTTGACAACATTTTGCAATCTTTCTCAATAAAAACTCTTAATTGTTTACATATAGAAGGAAAGTTTCTCAACATAATAAAGGCCATTTATGGGAAACCTACAGCTAATATCATAATCAACAGGGAAGAACTGAACTTCTTTGCACTAAAATCCGGTACAAGAGAGGGCTGCCCACTCTCACCACATGCCTTCTACATAGTACTAGAAGCACCAGCAAAAGCAATCAAAAGGGAAAAATAAATAAAAGACATCCAAACTGAAAAGGAAGATGTAACATCATCTCTGATTGCAGATGGCATGATTCTATGGTAGAAAACCCCAAAGATTCCAGAAAAAACTGTGAGAACAAATACCTGAATTCAGTAAAGTTGCAGAATACAAAATTAACATACAAATATCAGTAGCATTTCTTTTTTTTTTTTTTTTTTCTTTTTGACTCATTTGTATTTGTTACAACTTTGAGCAGAATGTGACTCAAGCACTACACTTCCATCCACGAGACTGGATCTGGGTTATTTTTAAACAACTGTATGATATGCTCAGGTTGGCTTATAACTTTGCTCCTCCAAACAATACTTTTCTTTGGAAAACAAGCCCCAGGGAGAGTTCCTTCCATCAAGTGGCTTCAGTTTAAGCTGTTTCTAGGGGACTAGTACATGCAGAATTGGCAACTACAGGGGATGAAAAGTTCAAAAAGTAGATGCTACAAGATGTAACAAATATTTTTCTTCTAAACATCAAGGTATAGCTCAGGAACACTTCGATAACAAGATTTGGTCTACTAAGGAATCTGGCTTGATAGCTAAACACTTTAGACCACAAAGTTAACATCATGTTACATACATCTTACAACACATCTGTTAAAATAAGCCAATGTGAAACTAAGAAAACATTGCTAGCTCTGCTTTAGTGCGTAAGGTATCACAGCATCACTTAGAAGTAGACAGAAATCTTATATTCCCCTTGAAGTAGTTGTTGTCATGCCATACGGACTATTTAATGTTAACAAAAATAAAGAAAAACATCCTTGAAAGTATATTCTCAGAGGAACTGTAGAGTACTGAACAGGGAAGTCATCCATCAGCTGGAGGTTGTTCTGCTTTTCCATGCGTGCTGTGTCGTCATCTCCTTTGAGGGGCGGCATTTCTTCAGTTGCAGCTGCACTGGTATCATCAGCAGTAGGGTCATCTTCATCAATACCAGACCAAGTTTGTTCATCCTGTAGATCCTGTTAGCCTGTCTGGGGATCTTCCCGACTGAAGTCGGAAGACAAGAGCACAGTTTCATGAAGCAAGATGACCAGATCCTTCACAGACTTGTTGTTCTTATCAGCCTCTGCCTTTTGCCTTAAGGTCTCAATAAAGGAATGGTTGGGGTTTATCTCCAGGTGTTTCTTTGCTGCCATGTAACCCATTGTTGAGTTGTCTCTTAGGGTTTGAGCTTTCATGATTCTCTCCATGTTTGCTGTCCAGCCATATGTGCTTGTGGCAATACAACATGGAGACGTCACCAATAACTTTGACACAACCACCTTTTCAACTCTTTTCTCCAATATGTCTTTCCCGATTTTGCAGAGGTTCTCAAACTTTGTGTGTTTTTGTTTGTTTGTTTGTTTTTTACCTCTTCTGTTTCTTTTTCTCTTCTTCATCCTCTGGAAGTTCCAAGCCCTCTTTGGTGACTGACACTAAAGCCTTGCCCTCAAATTCCTTCAGCTGCTGGAC
This sequence comes from Macaca fascicularis, assembly GCF_037993035.2. Lineage (NCBI taxonomy): Eukaryota > Metazoa > Chordata > Mammalia > Primates > Cercopithecidae > Macaca > Macaca fascicularis. Next base: position 194,182,730 of record NC_088379.1, on the reverse strand, counting down.
ACAGTACTCATCACTTGTCTCGATCATATAGATCACTTCCAAACCATGTTTACAAAGACATTCCACAAAGGCTGAATTAGCTCTGTGGTCCTTGGTCTCACCTGTGGTATAATAGATATGGTTCTGGTTTTCCTTCATTCTGGTGTAGTAGTCCTGGAGATAAACCATCTCATCACCAGAGGCAGATGTGTAGTATCTTAGCAGCTCTGAAAACTTCTTCTGATTTTGAGAGTCTCCGTGTATTCCAAGCTTTATGTTTTTAGATAACTGCTCATTGAACTTCTTGTAGCTCTCTTTATCGTCTGCCAGTTCAGTAAAGAGTTCTAAACATTTTTTGACCAAATTCTTCCTGATAACTTTCAGATTTTTGCTTCATTGCAACATCTCACAGGAAATATTTAGAAGGAGATCCTCCGAGTCTACCACCCCTCTGATGAAGTTCAGATATTCAGGGATTAGCTCCTCACAGTTATCCATGATGAGAACTCTGCATGCATACAAATTGACGTTGTTTTTTTTTTTTCAGTTTCCAACAGCTCAAAAGGAGCACGTCGTGGGACAAATAGAAGGGCTCTGAATTCCAACTGTCCTTCAACTGAAAAATGCTTCACAGCCAAGTAATCTTCCCAGTCATTGGTCAAGCTCTTATAGAATTCTCTGTATTCCTAATTAGTAATGTCGTCAGGATATCTGATCCAGATAGACTTTGTTTTGTTGAGTTCTTCTTGATCGATGTACTTTTCCTTAATCTTCTTCTTCTTCTTGTCACCATCCTTCTTTTCTTCTTCTCCTTCATCAGAACCAGCATCTTCAATTTCAGGTTTGTCTTTGGACTCTTTCTCTTCTTTTCCTTTTTCTTCTTCTTTATCTTCCTTTTCTTCAGCCTCATCATCGCTGACTTCTTTATCATGTTTCTTCTCCACAAAAAGAGTGATGGGATATCCAATAAACTGAGAATGTTTCTTCACAACCTCCTTTCTTCTTCGTTCCTCCAAATACTCAGTTTGGTCTTCTTTTAGTTGTAGGATAACCTTTGTTCCATGACCCATAGGTTCACCTGTGTCTGTCCTCACTGTGAATGATCCCCCTGCTGAGGACTCCCAGCCGTACTGCTCATCATCGTTATGTTTGGTGATCACTGTTACTTTCTCAGAAACCAAATAAGCAGAATAAAAATGAGCACTGAACTGGCCAATCTTAGAGATACATGCAGCAGCCTGCAAACTTCCATGAACAGTTTGGTCCCAGAGTTGGTGATATTTCCAAAATTATCGATCAAGTCAGCCTTGGTCATTCCAATTCCAGTATCCACAATAGTGAGTCTTCGATCTTGTTTGTTTGGTATAAGGTTAATATGCAGCTCTTTCCCAGAGTCTAATTTACTGGGATCTGTCAAGCTCTCATTCCGGATTTTGTCCAATGCATCTGATAAATTTGAAATGAGCTCGCTCAGAAAGATCTCTTTGTCCAAGTGGAAAGTATTGATGATCAATGACATCAGCTGGGCAATTTCTGCCGGAAAGGTGAATGTCTCAACCTCCTCCTCCGCTGTCGGTTGGTCTTGGGTCTGCGTTCCCTCAGGCACCTTGGCTAAGGGACAGAACAGGCTCCACAGTGCAGCAGCACCAGGACACTGAAGCAACTCTAAATATCAATAGCATTTCCATATACAAATAACAACTTAGCTGAAAAAGAAATCAAGAAAACAATTACATTTATGATAACATTAAAAACAAAATGTTGGAATAAATTTAACCAAGGAGGTAAAAACCTGTAGGCTAAAAAATACAAAACATTAATAACATAGATTGAAGAAGATACAAATAAATGGAGAGATATCTAATGTTTATTTCTCAGAATAGTTGATATTGTTAAAATGTGTATACTGCCCAAAGCAATATGGATTAATAAAATCCTTATCAAAATCTCAATGGTATTCCTCACAGAAATAGCAAAAACAACCTTAAAATTTATACAGAACCACAAAAACCCCTGAATAGCCAAAGCAATACTGAGAAAGAAAGGCAGTTATCACACAACCCTATTTAAAAGTATATTACTAAGCTATAGCAATCAAAGCCATATGGTATTAGTGTAAAAACAGACATATAGGCCAATGGAACAGAATACAGAGCCGAGAAACAAATCCAAACACATATAGTCAGCTAATTTTTGACAGTAGCACCAAGAGGACACAATGAGGGAAGAACAGGTGTTTCAAAATATGGTGCTGGAAGGCCAGGCACGGTGGCTCAAGCCTGCAATCCTAGCACTTTGGGAGGCTGAAGCAGGCAGATCAAAAGGTCAGGAGTTCCAGACCAACCTGGCCAACTAATGAAACCCAGTCTCTACTAAAAAAAAATACAAAAATTAGCCGTGCATGGTGGCAGGCACCTGTAGTTCCAGCTAATTGGGAGGCTGAGGCAGGAGAACTACTTGAACCCAGGAGTCAGAGGTTTCAGTGAGCTGACATTGTGCCACTGCTCTCCAGCCTGGGCGACACAGCGAGACTCTGTCTCAAAAAAAAAAAAAAAAAAAAAAAAAAAAAAAAAGAAAGGTGTTGGAAAAACTGTATTTCCACATGGAAATGAATAAAACTGGATGCTTATCTTACTCCACTCACAAAAATCAACTCAAAATGAGTATCAGACCTAAACGGAAGACCAGAAATTATAAAACTCCTAGAAGAGAACGCAGGGGAAAGTGGCAATGATTTTTTTGTACATCTCACTTAAAGCCCAGGCTACAACAGCAAAAACAAACAAATGGGCTGCATCAAACTAAAACTGTTCTTCACAGCAAAGGAAGCAATCAACAAAGCCAAGAGGCAAACGACAGAGGTGTAGAAGATATTTGCAAACTGCATATCTGATAACGTGTTAATATCCTAAATTTAAAAAATAACTCTTACAACCCAATAGCAGAAAAACAAATAACATAATTAAAAATTGGGCAAAAACTGGGTTATCTAGAGACATAAAAACAGTCAACAGGTATATGAAAAGGGGGTCAATATCATTAATCATCAGGAAAATGAAAATTAAAACCACAATGAGATACCACCTCACACCCGTAAGCATGGTTGTTATCAAAAAGGCAAGAGCTAATGAGTGCTGGCAAGAGTGTGGAGAAAAGGAAGCCTGGCAGAGTTTTGGTGGGAATGTAGATTGGTGCAGCTCTTATGGAAAGCACTGTGGAGGTTACCATACCATCCAGCAATCCCTCTTCTGAGTCTCCAGGCAAAGGAGATGAGCTCACCCTCCTGTAAAGATACCTGCACTTCCATCTTCATTGCAGCATCATTTGCAAGAGTCGAGACACAGAAACAACCTAAGTGTGTGTTGATGGACCAATGGGTAAAGAAGATGTGGCCCGTGTGTACAATGGAATACCATTTGGCCTGAAAAACGGAGATTGTGCCATTTCCCACAACATGGATGGAACTGGAGGACATGCTGCTAAAGGAAATAAGCCAGACACAGAAGGAAAATACTGTGTGGTCTCAGTTATATGTGAAATCTATGAAACAATGAATCAAAAAGGTCAAATATGCAGAGAGAGACAATAAAACCATGGTTACCAGCATGAGAAGTTGAAGAGAAAGGAAATGGGGAGATGTAGGTCTAAGGACACAAAGTGGCAGATAGGAGGATGAACCGATGTGTCGGATGAACGAGGGTAGAGTTCCAGTGGACAACGTGAGGATTGCAGTTAATACAATTGCATGGTATTTGGGATTTTTGTCAAGTGGATTTTAGCTGCTTTTGTTACACACACAAAAGTAACTGTGAGATGGTAGATATGTTAATTTGCTTCACCAAAGTAACCATTTTACTACTATATGTATCACATAATATCCTGTCTCAAACCTCAAATATACAAAATAAAATTTACTAAAAACAAGACAAAATATAAACAAGGTAAAAGACATGTGGCTAGTGATTGGTATACACAACTTCTTTCAAAAAATCTTGGAAGATAAATAGCAACAAATGTTATGAGTGTTACAGAACATTGCTTTAATTTACAGCACCACAAATGCCCTAAATTAAGAGAATGCCTTTACCTTTTATTCCTCTTGCATTAGAAGATGTTATAGATGGTAGTAATAATAAGACTGTCTTGCTTTTCTAAAGCTCTTTAGAGTTTTTAAGGCACTTTCAAAAACTGTGATTTCATCTTCACAATAAGCCTTTAAGGTAGGTCTTGCAGACAGTACATCGTCATGGCAGTGCAGACTTATCTAAGAACTGGGAAATACAGGAAGTGCAACTGCTGTGAGAGAGTAAAACCAAATCGCTAAGTTATAAAAAGACACAATGTCTCCTAGGCCCAAAGTATCAGGTTCCTAACTATAGATTAACCACTGATAATAATATGTGTGTTAGGAAACAAAGAAAACCCAGAATTTCAACTGACAGTGGCCTAAACAATAAAGCCGCGTAATGGTCTCTCAGGGCAAGCTGTTCAGACCGTCCAGGGCTAAGCGTGGCTCAGCAACGCCACCAAAACCCAGGTTCCATCTCAGTTTCCACTCTGTCATCTTAAGTGTGTTGGCTTGATTTCTTGCACCCAAAAATGGTGGCACTGCTGCAAGCCCAGTCTCATGTCTCCAGTAAAGGCAGGAAGAAGGGAGAAGGAATGGCCCCAGGAATTGTCCCTTTTATCAGGAAAGCAGAGGTTTCCCTTGAAGGGTCCAGCAATCTTCCATTGGTCTATTATTGACCAGAACTACCAAAAAGCCATCCCCAGCTTCAAGAGGGACGAGAAAGCAGGCATTAGCTCTCTACTGGGAGGAGACAAGGAACGATAGGGTTGGCATTGGGCATTGTCTCAGCCAGCCGAGAGTGTCTGTGGCAGCTCGTAAGGAGAAGGCGGGCAAGCAGAGCACACAGCTCCGAGAAGGCCACACCCCACCGTGTGTGCTCTGCTGTGGGCAGTGAGGGGCTGGAGGATGGGGCATTCTGCTCAGGGTGAGAATCTGGCTGGGGCATCTGGTGAACCGTCCCCCAGGAATACCCACTTCTCTTTGCTCTCATTCCACACACACTAAAAAGCCTTTTTGGTTCAAGTTGAAGCTTCTCAGGAAACTTGAGACAATGAAGTAGACGTTTATGTAAGAACAAGCTAAAATTTTGAAAATAAATCAATCATCAGCTTAGCTTATCCATCCTGTGAATTTAGTTTTGGGAAGTCCAGTTTTTTACTCTGATTTTTTAAAATCATGTATTTGCCTGCTGCTGTTGTCTGATTTCTGGGCTTGCAAAACTGAGGACCAAATCATGAACCATGTTGTATTTGCCAAGAAAATGAGCTTGCTCAACTTACGTGGGTTAGGATGCACAGGACTCCATTCCACATTTGAGTTCTACCAAGCATATCTTTCACTAGCTGGCCTGTCTCTTCCAAATTTTAACAGAAATAATTATTCCCATTTTGCCAATGAGAAAACGGGTTCAAAAAAGTTTAATTCTCGTTTCACATATTCAGTGAGGCATACAGGACATGAACACAGGTCCTCCACATCTCCAGGAAAATACCCACCTTAAAATTCCAAGAGAACTCTTTTGGGTCTCCATTTTCCCTCTTTAGCTCTGACAGGAGCTGAAGTATCCTTTAGCCTCCAAGTATAATGAGTGTGGAAGGACTAGAGTGTACAGCATTGGGAGAGGATTGGTGCCAATAACATTGCAATACTGAGAAAGATGACCTGTGCCACTTAAAAACCATCCCAGGGAGGCGATGGTAACCCCACAGCATGCAGGGAACAAGCAGAGAACCCACAGCCATTGTATTTGAACCAAAGAGGGGACCTCCAGGCTGGTTATCTTCAACTCCAGGCTGGTTACCTTCACCTGCAGGCTGGTTACCTTCACCTGCAGGCTGGTTATCTTCACCTCCAGGCTGGTTATCTTCAACTCCAGACTGGTTAGGTTCACCTCCAGGCTGGTTATCTTCACCTCCAGGCTGGTTAGCTTCATCTCCAGGCTGCTTAGCTTCACCTTCAGGCTGGTTAGCTTCACATGCAGGCTGCTTATCTTCACCTCCAGGCTGGTTAGCTTCACCTCCAGGCTGGTTAGCCTCACCTCCAGGCTGGTTAGCTTCATCTCCAGGCTGCTTAGCTTCACCTCCAGGCTGGTTAGCTTCACCTCCAGGCTAGTTAGCTTCACATGCAGGCTGCTTATCTTCACCTCCAGGCTGGTTAGCCTCTTGGTCACTTAAGGTTTTATGTATGGAGGCTTCTCTGGCGTCAACGTAATAATACTCTAAATGACCAGTAATACACATAAATATATGCAGTGTTACATTTTATATTTTGTTATATTCTATTTAGAATTAAAATTCCACAGTGTCTGTTTACTACATCAAGTGTTATCATGGAGGCTATTCAGGTGTCGATACACATTTCAGGATACTGAACTTCTAAGGCTGTTACTAGAGCAGAAAGAGGATTTTCACAAATCAGAAAAGTGCTAAAGTTTTAGTTCTGAATATTTGTCTTAGCTATAATAATGCAATTTTTACTATCCAAAGGCATGCACCTATTGGAGCAGGTCTTGATTATTAGAGTTAGATTCAGCCCTACAATCCCCATGCAAGGAGATAATCGCATTTCTACAAGTCATTCATTTACTTCACAGATATTTATTAAGCATCTACTGTGTGCCAGGCATGATTCTGGTCACTAAGTACCCCATGGTGAAGATGGGAGACCAGGCTACAGCTTTCGTGGAGCTTTTGTGTGGTGGAGACGATACACAAATCAGTAGATAAACAGGGGAAGTTCAGCAGTCATATGTACTAAGGAAGATGACAACGATTGCATGTGGGAGAGACTCTTCAAAAGTGGACCCCATGGAGAACTTTCAGAGGAAGCAACACGAAAGGTGAGACTGGCAAGAGTCAGTCACGCAAAAAACCTGTGGGAAGACACTCCTGGAAGCTGTGGTTACGACCTTGCAGCGTGGAAATCTGTCCGTCAGTGTTTGCAACAGGGTTTGCATCACTATATATATATATATTTTTTAAAGAACAAGAAAACAAAATACTTGTTTATGTGCTGGTCTGGACTGTGTTGCTCTGTGGTACCAGCAGGGCACAAGCCTCTGGCGTAGGTCTTACGATTTTATGCAGGAGGAGTGTTGCACTCAGAAAAATTATCCCTCACTTACACACAGCACTGGAGAGCTTATAAAGACCTTTTACATTCATAATTACATTGTTTGGTGGAGATCAATTTTAGCAATAGGCCTCAGATAATCATATCACAAATGAAAGAAAGCCCAGTTCAAATAAATAGAAATTACATAATTATACAAGAATCTGGGAGTTTCTAATTTCAGGCAGAGGTGAATTCAGAGTCTAACTAATAGCTACATAGTCTCTGTCTCTCTATTTCTTTCCTTGATTTTCTCTCGACTGCTTTACTCTCGATGATGCTCTCCCTGTGTGGAAACAAGCATGATCTCCAGTACTGCAGGCTGTGAACCCCCGGCACTGTGCACACCTGGCTTAGGGACGGGCAGAAGCACCTGCACGGTGCGGCCCTCGTGAATCGGGCCTGGGTCACCTGTCCATCGCCACTCTGGTGGCCAGGGGCCACGTGGAACTCCGGTTGGCCAGGACTGGAGCCCGGACCACAGGGGCTGAAAGTGGGATGCTTGATCCTCGAAGGAAAGGAAGGGATGCTGGGCAGGCAGTGGAATGGCATCCACCAGGAAACCACACTCACTTCCACATGTGAGGTTAAAAGACTGACTCAGCGTTACACAGAAAACCTGGATCTCAAATCCTAAAACACAGAGTTCTTCCTCCTCCCGTGGAATTACTGGTTCTGCATGAAACACAGTATGAAGCCCCAAGATGACTCAGTTAAAGAGAGTGGAGGAAGCGCCTGGCGAGTCGTGTTTGAAATGAGAACCTGCTTCACCGAAGCTGTGTGACTGGCGGAGTCGGCAGCCCTGTCCTGCCCTCCAGGCTTGTAAAGACGCACCGGCCACTGGCTTCACGCAGCCTTTGTTTGGTCTCATAAGCATGGGTAGAGTTTCCCCGACCTGTGGAGGGTGGCATCGTGTTTGTGAGCGTGGGTAGAGCCCAGTGAGGAGGTGAAGGCCGGGACACCCTATGCCGAGTGGAAGGCTGGGGTGTGATGGGGTGAAAAGAGCTGGGTCCTCTCGTTCCTCCTGATGGGTGCACACCCTCCTGGCGTCGTCAGCTTTCCTTGCTTTTACACAAAGACACGTTCACCTGCCAGATCTACACCGGAGTCTCGAGGTAACTTTAGGACAATGGGCAGGAGGAAGCAGCACTAGATGTTTTGTGAAAGTGTCCAGCACAGCCGGGCGCGGAGGCTCAGGCCTGTAATCCCAGCATTTTGGGAGGGTGAGGGGGGCGGATCACCTGAGGTCGAGAGTTTTAAACCAGCCGGACCAACAAGGAGAAACCCCGTCTCTACCAAAAACACAAAAAATCAGCTGGGCGCGGTGGCGGCACCTGTGGTCCCAGCTACTCGGGAGACTGAGGCAGGAGAATGGCGGGAACCCGGGGGCGGAGCTTGCAGTGAGCCGAGATCCGGCCACTCACTCCAGCCTGGGGGACAGGGCGTGACTCTCTCTCTCAAAAAAAAAAAAAAAAAAAAAAGGAAAAAAGAAAAAGAAAAAAAGACACAGCCGTCTACTGGCTGAAATATCAGTGTCGCCTACAGCAGATAAATACGGTAATTCATGTGTGCAAGAGAATCGGAGCCAATGTATGCTCATTCCGTAACTTTAACTTTTTTCTCTAGTTATTAAATATGTTACATTTTAAGGACTACAGAAAACAAAAACAAACAGTCAACTCCAAAGGATTTTGGAATTTATTTCTACCACCCACCCGTTAGCGCGGATGTTTGCTTCCCTCTTTGTTAAGAGTGTTAATCTCGAGCGCAAGGGCTCGGCAGCCAACCCCAGAGTCCTCTCCACGTTCCTCCACGGAGGCTCCGAGGGCAGGTGGAACGGACACAAGCAGCCAGCCCTCCTAAACCGCGGCTTCTGTGGAGGAGGTAGCTCCTCACTCGGGGTGAAGACTTTGCTGGGTTTGAGGGCACCTCCCCTAGACCCAGGGGCACTGTGTGCTTTGAGCAAGGTAGATGAAAACACATCTTTTCTCCAGAAAACAAGATTAAGAACATATTTAGGCTTGCACAGGATACAGCTCACTGCCCAAAGCCTTGCTGGATCCTGAAAAATATTTTACTAACTTGTACATCTATTCCAGGAGGCTTCTCCGCGCCTAAACTTTTCTTTTTCCTGTCTCGAACTTGGTGTGGCAAACGCTCCTCCCTGGTTTGCTGACCTTCAGAATCATTCCAAGGCAGCGAGTGTTGATGTGAAAACCGGGTGCAAACCCAGGCCGGTGCCCTGCCAGCCCTCTGGCCCCTGAACCACCGGCTTCGCTCGGAGGACCCGCATATTGACTTGTGGCCTTGCAGGGTCCAGGCGAAGATCTTGCATCCTGAGTGGACGGAAATGGCCGGATCTAACATTTTCCACCTCGTCTACAGAATGCTGTTCCTTGTCTGTTGGCTCATGGCTGCCTTCTGTTTTTCTGATCACTTACTGGACTGTGCCCTTTCTGCTCCAGGGAGCTGGATTCCGACTCCAACACTCACCTGTCCCCTTCCCTGAATCCAGCTGTTAACCCAGATGCTGAACACAAGCGACTTTTCCAACTTCATTCAAAGAACTTCTCATGAGAAAACCGGGCTGTCAAGAGTCTCCCCTCACCTTTATCACTCATCGTTCCCTACAATCACCATAGAGAAGTATAAATTAACAGGAATTAGGAGAATCCAGAGCCCATTTTTATCATCTCAGTGTTTGTAATCCTTCTGGAACGCGGGCACCCATGGGCAAGCCTTGTGTGTGTCCATCTACGCACATACATGGGTGAACTGGAAAGCTCCAATACCTTGGGGAAGGTTTTCCGTGCGGTCAGATCTTCAGAACCAAAGCTGATGGAGATGTTCCCTGGCATTAAGCTTCTTGAGAGTAAATCTTATTATCTCTTTCTTTTTTCTTGCCTTATTTCTTCCCCCTTCCTTCCTTCCTTCCTTCCTTCCTTCCTTCCTTCCTTCCTTCCTTCCTTCCTTCTTTCCTTCCTTCTTTCTTCCCTTCCTTTCTTCTTTCCCTCCTTCCTTTCTTTTTTTCTCTCATTCCTCCCTAACTTCCTTCCTTCATTTCTTTTCCTTTATTTTTCATCCTTTACTTCTTTCTGTCATCTATGTATCTATATGTGTATCTATCTCTATTTCATCTATCTATCTATCTATCTATCTATCTATCTATCTATCTATCTATCTCCATCTATATCTATCTTATCTATCTATCAATACCTAAACTATCACTAGTGTCATATCTGAATTTGGGGGAGTTATGCTTTTACTATCTAATTGATAGTTCAGAATTCCTGCTGGTGATGTGAGACAAAATAATGACATCTGACCTTTTTTTAGGGCAACCTATAGGACATTATTATGGTTTCTTAGCTTCTTAGGCTGAAATCTTTTTTTATTATGGATTTTTCATCATTAGTCATGGTTTTCTTTAAATTGTTACAGAATTCTGCCTAAAAATCAAAGCTCCCAAATGCCTACTTAGTTTAATAGGCTTGAACAGAGCTTTTCAGATCATAATAGGTTCATGATATTTATCAAGTGATAAAAAATCAGGCTAGTCAATTTGGTTTGAAAGGAATAAATTGCACTGAGATGTGTAGTTGTTGAAATGTGTTCTTGTCAATGATGATGACATGTTAGGTTGGCTTTAATATTTATGTCATTATAATAATTTATATTGTCAAGGTGAAACATAAAAAGGCTCAATGGGCATGGGCATTAAATATTACATATTTTAGAGTTGCTCAAGGAAAGAAATTACATGATTGGCCCTGACTCACAAGCATCAATAAGAATGTGCATTTTAAAGTGGACAAAGGTATAATTCCACTCCAGGTAGTAACAAGGCTCCGAGATGCTGAGTGGCTCTGTTCTTAGGTTCTCATTACCAGACATTCTGAAACTGCTGCGATTTCCCAAAATCACAGTTCAGACAAGACGTTAAAAAGCCAAACAAGGAAAAAACACACGGACATTTTATTCACAGAGAGCACGTGGAGAGCCCATCCAGGCTTAGATGTGAGTGTTTAAAACCCTCGGGTTGGATTCACGCCAGTGTCTGGGTGCACTGGTGGCTTCCAGCATGACTCACCGGAAGGAGGATGCACCTGACTTCTCGGCTTTCGATTTTCACCTCCTTCTTCTCCACTCTCTGCCTTGCTGCCAGAGCTGCATCCTACACACTGGAGCCAGGTTTCCACTGACGTTAGGAAAGGTCCTCTGGATTCTCACAGGATTAGTGAAATCCGACCGGCATTTCTCGTGCTGATGCTCTTTCCTCCAGGCATGTGGCATTTCTCAGTCCCAGGGAAGAAGCCTTTGAGGAAAGGGGTTTGTGGTCAGCCAGGGCTGCCAGGTAATCCGGCTTTGTAATCCCCACACTGCGCTGGATTCCACACAACCCGCAGGGTGGGTGAAGCTGACAGGTCCCTAATAAACCGAAACTTAGCTTGGGCTATGCCTACAGAAATCATTTATCTTGTGCACATAATTGATACCTGTCAAGAGGTTGGAGCAAGATTTTCCCATGAATATAAGGAATTATTTAGACATAAATTTGTATTTTAATTTCTAGTACATTGTCCCATGGAGGAAAATATGGAAGCTGAGCCCTGCCCCAAGTAAATGAAAAACCAAATTATCTGCTTTATCTTTATAATTGTCATGAATAAAGCAATTTATTTTCTTTTAATTTGTGGTAGGGGTTTAATTTTTATATATAGTAGTTTTAATCATTCATGTTGATAAAAATTTTGTTCCTTTATATTTCCATAAAAATAGCTAGCATTTATTGAATACTTTCTATTTCTGGGATTTGTCTTAGAATACCTATATCTTTATCTAATCTATTTCTCTTCACACACATGTACATACATGTATATAAATACACATATCTTAGCAGCATACATGGAGCATATATATATATACATATGTATCATCCCAAATCCCCTCATAGTTTATTATGCTCATTTTACACTTAAGGAAACTGAGCCACAGAGATGATAGAAAATATTCCCCAATCATAACAGGTTGATTCCGCAGATCATAACAGGTTCACGAGATTTATCAAGTAATTAAAAAGGTCACCCACTCAGTAAGCGAAGGAGCTGGGACTTAAGCCCAGCTCGCCTACTGACAGTCTACACGATCATAAAGAAAATAGCCATAGTTACTTAATAATAACAGAAAACATTTGTGTAGAAATCAGCATGTAACTGACACTCCCCAAAGCACGTGCCTTATATAAATTCATTTAATTCTCAAAGCAGACTTGGAAGATAGGTATTATTTTTGTTATTCTCATTTTATTGATGAGGTAACAGAAAGAGTGAGGAGGTTTCCCAAGGTCACACAGTGGGTGAGGAGAGGATCCTAGGTTTGAACACTGTAGTCCGGCCTCACAATCTGACACTGTACTGTTGTATTATAAATACTAAAACTGAAGTAGTATTAATATCTCATTTATTCAAATGATAACAATTAGCTGTATTGATCAACTTCCATGGGCCAGGCTCTGAGTTAGGTTTTTAGCAAACTTTATCTGCCTTAACTATTTTAAAAATTCCCCAAAGTAGATATCTGGAGTTTTTTTTTATATATATATATGAGGAGGAAGAGATTAGGGACAGTAAATAATGTTCCCAACATCACAAAGCTAATAGATGAAGAAATGGAATTCAGTTCTGAGCTATCCGTTTCTAAGACTCACACTATTTTCTCCACATAACGTTGCCTTTTGAGCTTCTCCTCACATATCGTCTTTTTCGGTAATAGTGATCATGGATATTTTACAAAGAATAATGCATTGGGAATATTAAAAAGTCACAAAATGTTGATAGTTTCTTAATCTAAAAACCAGCAAAACTAAACTAACATTTCCTCAAAAAGGAAATGTATAAAGCAGTAAAATTTAACCCCAGTGAAAGATATCAATGAAAATAAAGTCAACTGAGAAACTAATCTATCAATGAATCGACAAGAAACTAAAAAATTAAAAATTATAATTGGCACAACCATGTTTATTTATTAAGCAATTTTGAAAATAAACATATATATATTTTTTGTGCTTCATAAATATTATACAAATATACATACATTATGGATACTCATTCAAAATTCATCTTTAATAAGTGGCTTCTCTAATTGATTTTCACTCTAAATGATATTAACCAAAATCCCATTTTTCCAGTTTGAAAGCTTACTTATAAATAACCAAACTATTTTCTTCTTTGTGGTGTAATGAACTTTTTTAACCTAATGACAACCCCAGGACACTTTTTTTACATCTGTTCTTAGTTGCTCACATGTGCACATACATCCGTGAGTACACAGGAGGAAGATGGTAATGCCACCGATCTCAGGGGATAACGTGATAGTTACCAGTGGCTTCAATGGGCGTGGAGAAAGGTGATAATGCCACTGATCTCAGGGGATAACATGATATTCACCAGTGGCTTCAATGGGCGTGGAGGAAGGTGGTAATGCCACCGATCTCAGGGGATAACGTGATAGTTACCAGTGGCTTCAATGGGCGTGGAGAAAGGTGGTAACGCCACTCATCTCAGGTGATAACGTGATATTTGCCAGTGGCTGCAATGGGCGTGGAGGAAGGTGGTAATGCCACTCATCTCAGGGGATAACATGATATTTACCAGTGGCTTCAATGGGCATGGAGGAAGCTGGTAATGCCACTCATCTCAGGGGATAATGTGATATTTGCCAGTGGCTTCAGTGGGCACCTCTGCTTCATCAATCATCTTTTATTTTTCCAGCTGCCCCATCAAGAAAGCTGCTGAGTGAAACATGCAGTCGTTTGAAAACAACTGAGGAAGTCTGTAATACATAATGAATAGAAGGCATTATTCTTGAGCACTTGAGGAAAATGAGATATGAATCGGACCCCATGTTGAAAAATATGCATAATATCAAGATTAAACTAAATAAAAATGGGACCATAGGAACTTTCACTATACTATTTATTAACTCCTGGAAAGTCTGTATCTAAAATTTTGCTTTCTTATCAGCACTTGCTGGTCATTGTACTCTTGTAGTCAGAAGTGGGTAAATTCTCAGACTTAGAGGTAGGAATAAATGCAATTGACATATGTAAATTCATAAGTCCAATCTCTGTCTCTTTTTTACTTTTTTTTGAGATAGAATCTGGTCTGTCTCCCATTCTGGAGTGCAGTGGCGTGATCTCAGCTCCCTGCAACCTCTGCCTCCCGGGTTCAAGTGATTCTCCTGCCTCAGCCTCCCAAGTAGCTGGAATTACAGACAGGCACATGCCACCATGCCCAACTAATTTTTGTATTTATAGTAGAGATGGGGTTTTGCCATGTTAGCCAAGCTGGTCTCGAACTCCTGACCTCAGGTGATCCACCCACCTCGACCTCCCGAAGTGTGGGATTACAGGCGTGAGTCACCATGCCTGGCTCCAATTTCTTTCAATGGATGGCCCTAAATTATTTAATCATTCCCTTTATTTGAAGATAGTCAATAAGCTGGTGTTGAATTATTTTAAGATCAATATGTTGACTTGTAAACTATTTTCATGTCTGTGAGTAAGCCATTTTATTTTTATTTTACTACTTTCGCTGCGGCCATTTCTCCTTCTTCCCTTTAAACGAAGTCTAGTGTCTTGAAGTACATAACGGATCACCTTGATTATCATTTTTGCAATTGGAAAGTTTGTTAGGATGATATTTTCTAAAAGAAAGAAATCTCTCCTTTGAAGTTATTTAGTCATATATAATAATTACTGTTTTTAAAATGATGCTCAAATGTACCTAAATGGCAGAATGATTGTCTTTGTCATGTAATGGTGAAAACAAAACTGTAAATGAAAATCGAAAAATACAGTGATCCTGTGATGGAAAATATTTACACTATTCCCAGATTGTTCATTTTATGCAGAGAAGTTTCAAAGCAAGGAGGAGAGCATTCTTCCTGAAAGAAAATATTGTGTGAAGTGATACAATCTCCTAAGAAAATGATATAACAAAGATCATGTGAACACATGTGATCCAATATCTGGCACTGATATTGGATTTAGTATATTTCATATAAATCAAAACTTTAGATCTGAGAGCTAGTAAAAGTTAAGATGTCAGCCCAATAGCTCGAGTTCCAATGCCCAATATTCACTCTCCTGCTTCTAAGAAGTAGTTTCACAACACTATGCACATAGCTTTGATTCTAAGTCCTCCCAGAAGATTTATGCTCTCCTGAAATATGGGCAATGCTGTAATGTCTCATTTTAATTCTTCCCACACTGACTTTTAGGATAATTATACTTTATATCTCAATGACACAACATTGATTATCTAGTTTGTGGATTACTCAACCATTGCATCAGCCTTGGTCTCCTTAAATGTTGGCCCTTTCACTTTGTAGATCCTTTACTGGAAAGTATTGAGGAATAGAGAAACACCTGAAGCTAAAATAAGTTACTGCTGCCATAATTCACACTATTTCAAGATTATATCAAAGTTTTAATTACATAGGAGAAAGACATTATAGTCTGTCTCAATTACTTACAGAAAACCACCCCAAAACTTAGTGGTCAAAAGCCACAGCAATCATATATATTACTCATGAATTTGCTAGATGGGTAGGGCTTGGTAGGGACAGTTTGTTTTTTGTTCCAAGTGGCATATGCTGAGACCAATTGACCAGATTGACTGGGGACTGGAGGATCTACTTCTGAGATGGCTCACTCATGAGCTGGGAAGTGGGTGCTGGCTGGTGCCTGGACACTCATTAATTGGGAGGCGGGCGCTGGCTGGTGCCTGCACACTCATGAGCTGGGAAGTGGGTGCTGATTGGTGCCTGGAGGCCCAGCCTGCCTAGGGACTAGGACTTCTACTCCTCTTCACATGGGCTTCTCCACAGACCACCAGGGATTTCTCTGACTGCACGGTGGTTACATTTAAAAAGTGAGGTTTTATAGATTCAATGCCATCCCCATTAAGCTACCAATGACTTTCTTCACGGAATTGGAAAAAACTGCTTTAAAGTTCATATGGAACCAAAAAAGACCCCACATTGCCAAGACAATCCTAAGCCAAAAGAACAAAGTTGGAGACATCACGCTACCTGACTTCAAACTATACTATAAGGCTACAGTAACCAAAACAGCATGGTACTGATACCAAAACAGAGATATAGACCAATGGAACTGAACAGAGCCCCCAGAAATAATACCACACATCTACAGCCATCTGATCTTTGACAAAGCTGACAAAAACAAGAAATGGGGAAAGGATTCCCTATTTAATAAATGGTGCTGGGAAAATTGGCTAGCCATAAGTAGAAAGCTGAAACTGGATCCTTTCCTTACTCCTTATACGAAAATTAATTCAAGATGGAATAGAGACTTAAATGTTAGACCTAAAACCATAAAAACCCTAGAAGAAAACCTAGGTAATACCGTTCAGGACATAGGCATGGGCAAGGACTTCATGTCTAAAACACCAAAAGCAACAGCAACAAAAGCCAAAATTGACAAATGGGATCTAATTCAACTAAAGAGCTTCTGAACAGCAAAAGAAACTACCATGAGAGCGAACAGGCAAACTACAGAATGGGAGAAAATTTTTGCAATCTACTCATCTGACAAAAGGCTAATATCCAGAACCTATAAAGAACTCAATCAAATTTACAAGAAAAAAACAAACAACCCCGTCAAAATGTGGGCAAAGGAAATGAACAGACACTTATCAAAAGAAGACATTCATACAACCAATAGACACATGAAAAAATGCTCATCATCACTCGCCATCAGAGAAATGCAAATCAAAACCACAATGAGATACCATCTCACACCAGTTAGAATGGCAATCATTAAAAAATCAGGAAACAACAGGTGCTGGAGAGGATGTGGAGAAATTGGAATACTTTTACACTGTTGGTGGGACTGTAAACTAGTTCAACCATTGTGGAAAACAGTGTGGTGATTCCTCAAGGATCTAGAACTAGAAATACCATTTGACCCAGCCATCCCATTACTGGGGATATACCCAAAGGATTATAAGTCATGCTGCTATAAAGACACATGCACACGTATATTTATTGTGGCACTATTCACAATAGCAAAGACTTGGATTCAGCCCAAATGTCCATCAGTGACAGACTGGATTAAGAAAATGTGGCACATATATACCATGGAATACTATGCAGCCATAAAAAAGGATGAGTTTGTGTCCTTTGTAGGGATATGGATGCAGCTGGAAACCATCATTCTCAGCAAACTATCACAAGAACAGAAAACCAAATACCACATGTTCTCACTCATAGGTGGGAACTGAACAATGAGATCACCTGGACACAGGAAGGGGAGCATTACACACCAGGTCCTATTGTGGGGAGGGGATAAAGGGGAGGGATAGCATTAGGAGATATACCTAATGTAAATAACGAGTTAATGGGTGTAGCACACCAACATGGCACATGTATACATATGTAACAAACCTGCACGTTGTGCACATGTATCCTAGAACTTAAAGTAGAATAAAAAAAAAATAGAAAAACTATTTGATAATTCTATAAAAACTGTATTTTTAAAGCATTTATAAACTACTTATGGGAAAAACTTCATTAAGTTAAAATAGAAATCATTTAATGTCAAAATTATAACAGTAAATTTAGAAACTGGTGTAATTCTAATAAAAATCTTAGGAATCAAAAAAAAAAAAAGTGAGATTTTTCAGAGGCAGAAACTGGACACTATCAGTTTGTTGAGACCTGGGTCATCATCCATTCTACTGTATTCTATTAACCAAGCAACCAAATTGTCCCCTTGAGGGGACCTAGATCCATTTCTTGATGGAAGGCAAGTCAGAGAATTTGGAATTGTGTTTTAATATCACTACAAAAGGTACACTAATATTTTTAATTCTAGTTTTCAGATATTCAGTTTATTGGCACATTTGTTATCCTTAATTACTATAAATAATTTCAGGCTAGCCATATCTGGTATTTCAGTGTAATAAATAATTAGAAACAAAACTAGAAACAACACAGATATTGCATTCTCCTGTTGAACATCTGGGATATCGTATCTATTTTATTTGCTGTATTTCAACAAAGGTCTGTGGAAACTATGGTGGGTCAGAGAAGGCCAACAAAATGAGTAAAAGAAACAGAGTATACTGTATAAATATAAACTTTAAGAAGACATCTTTGAAACTAGGTTTAGGTAAGACATAATAGTAATAATATTAGACATTCACTGGTTTAACATACTTCTGAGTTAACATGTGAAAAGTTGTTTAATCCTATTGGCCATCATGTGGAGCTGGCACTACTAGAATTCCCATTTTACAGAGGCAGACAGAAAGGCCCCATGGTTAAATAACTGTCTAATCCGGTAAGCAACAGGGCTGGCATGTGACCTTTTCACCCAATTCCAGAGCCTAGCCTCTTAACCAGAGAGAACCTTATTTTCCTGTGCTGAGTTCTCCAATTCTCTCTTCTCCTTCTTCAGTGTTTTATTGGCATGACAAGTGAGTTAGAGAAGAAGAAAAGCAATGAAAAATGTCCACATTACTGAATCCTAGAAAAGCCTGTCATACAAATGGTAGAAATTTAAGAATATCTGCTAAGTATTTGGCAAATTTATACAGAGAGCCAAAAGACTTTAGGGCAATTCAAAATGTGAAAAATGGGTGGAGAAAATCTGGGCAAGATTCTGGAAATACCTCTATATTAATCTATTCTCCCACTGCTTTAAAGAAGTACTAAAGACTGGGTAATTCATAGGAAAAGAAGTTTTTTTTTGGCTCAGGGTTCTGTAGGGTATACAGGAAACATAGCTGCTGCTGCTTCTGGGGAGACCTCAGGAAACTTCCAATCATGGCAGAAGGCAAATAGGAGGAAATCACTTCACATGGCTGGAGGAGAAGAAAGGGAGAGAGCAGGGAGGTGCCATACACTTTTAAGCAAACGGATCTCACAAGACCTCACTCACTATCCTGAGAACAGAACCACCAGGGATGGCGTGAAACAATTCATGAGAAACCATACCCGTGATCTAATCACCTCCCACCAGGCCCCAACTTCAACACTGGAGATTACAATTTGCCATGAGATTTGGTACAGGAACACAGATCCAAAGAATATCATTTCTCCCCTAGCCCTTCCTAAATCTTATGGGCTTGTCACATTGCAAAACATAATCATGCCTTCCCAGCAGTCCCCGAAAGTCTTAATTCATTTCAGCATTAACTCAAAAGTCTAAACTCTCATCTAAGATAAGGCTACTTCCTTCCACCTATGAGCCTGTAAAATCAAAATAAGGTAGTTACTTCCAAGATATAATGGGATACAGGCATTGGGTAAGTACTCCTGTTCCAAAATGGAGAAATCAGCCAAAAGAAAGGGGCTACAGGCCCCATGCAAGTCCAGAACTCAGCAGGGCAGTCATTAAACCATAATGTTCCAAAATAATCTCCTTTGACCCCATGTCTTACAACCAGGGTTCACTGATGCAAGGAGTGGGCTCCCAAGGCCTTGGGCAGCTCTGCCTCTGTGACTTTGCAGGGTTCAGCCCCCATGGCTGCTCTCATGGGTTGGCATTGAGTGTCTATGGCTTTTCCAGGCACAGGGTGCAAGCTGATGGTGGATCTACCATTCTTGGGTCTGGAGAATGGTGGCCCTCTTCTCACAGCTCCACTAGGCAGTGCTCCAGGGGGGACTCTGTGTGGGGAGCCAACTCTATATTTCCCCTCCACAGTCCCCTAGTGGAGGTTCTTCATGAGGGCTCTGCCCCTGCAGCAGGCTTCTGCCTGGAAATACAGGCTTTTCCAGACATTCTCTGAAATCTAGGTGGATGATCCCAAGGGTCAACTCCTGCAGTCTGTGTACCGGCATGCTTAACACCACATGGAAGCTGCCAAGGCTTACAACTTGCACCCTATAAAGTAGTGACCAAGCTGTACCTAAGTATTTTTGAGCCACAGCTGCAGCTGGAGTGCCTGTTATTAAGGGAGCAGAGTCCTGAGGATGCACAGGGCAGCAGGGGCCTGGGCCTTCCCCAGGAAACCATTTCGTCCTCCTAGGCCTCTGAGCCTGTGATGAGAGGGTCTGCTGTGAAAGTCTCTGATACTTCTTAGAGGCCTTTTCTCCTTTGTCTTGACTACCAGCACTTGCCTTGCTTTTGGTTATGCAAATTTCTGCAGCCTGCTTGAATTTCATTCCTGAAAATGGGCTTTCCTTTTCTACCACATGGCCAGGCTGCAAAATTTCCAAACTTTCATGCTCTGCTTCCCTTTTAAATATAAATTCCTGTTTCAGATCATTTCTTTGCTCACACACATGAGCTTAGGTTGTTACAAGCAGCCAGGTCAGCTCTTAAACTCTTTGTTGCTTAGAAATTTCTTCTGCCAGATACCCTAAATTAGCACTCTCAATTCAAAATTCCACAGATCTCTAAAGTAGGTGCACAATGCAGCTAGGATCTTTGTTAAAGCTTAACAAAAGTAACCTTTATTCCAGTTCCCAATAAGTTCCTATTTCCATTGGAGTCCTCTTCATTGTTCAAATCACTCCATTCAACAAGTTTCTAGAATATTCCAAAGTCTCCCTCATCTTCCTGTCTTCTTTTGAGCCCTTCACACTTTTCCATACTCTGTCCATTACCTGTTTTAAAGCCACTTCCACATTTTCAGGTATCTTTACAGCAATGTCTCGCTCCTTGGTACCAATTTTCTGTATTAGTCCTTTCTCACACTGCTATAAAGAAATACTGGAGACTGGGTAATTTACAAGGAAAGAGGTTTATTTGGCTTACAGTTCTGGAGGCTGTACAGTACGCATTGCAGCTTCTGCTTCTGCAGAGGTCTCAGGAATCTTCCAATCCTGGTGGAGGCAAAGGGGGCACAAGCTGTCTCACATGGCCAGAGTAGAAGGTAGTAGAGACTGGGAGGGAGTTGCCACACACTTTTAAACAACTAGATCTCATGAGAAATTGCTCATTATCACAATAACAGCAGCACCAGGGATGGTGCTAAACCATTCATGAGAAACTGTCTCCATAATCCAATCACCTCCCCCCAGGCCCTACTACCTGCAACACTGGGAATTACAATTCAACCTGAGATTTATGTGGGGACACAGATCTAAACCATATCGAGCTCCTTCATCTGAGAGGTGAGGATCTTGATGACAGTGGGTCAGAGGGAGGGGACATGTTCTTGCTCTCGCCAACAGATTAGGTGTCACCACTGGGCAGGGCACAGCCTAACAGTAGACACCAGGAATAACAGTACCAGAAAAATGGGGCCTCATGGAACTTAACCTCTCACTGCCGCACCAAACTGTGATGGGAGATGCAGTATAAACAACCAAAATTCTTGGCATGATTGTTTTCGTTTTCCGCTTTCTTCACGACCCTCTGCAGACTACCAGATATTCAGTTACAGAGAAAATGTAGAGCAAATGTCAACTCCCCTTTGTTCATGGAAGCTGCACCTGAAAGAAATAAACAGGAATCCAGGCTGATCTCCACCCCATGAAATCTCAGCTTGTCTGACCTAAGCTAATCCTGGCAAGTCATGGAGCATCTTTTCTTTTCCAATCACACACCTCAAGTGTCTCCCTCCTGGAAGGCCTCCATCCTCACTTCCAAGCATGAATTCACCTTAGATTAAGCTAGTCACAGGGACCCTACGCCTCTAACAGCCAATTGGTTGGGGAAACTAGGCTTTGTTCATCCAGGCCGGCATTCCCCAGGTGACAGTTGTGGGTCCATAAGAAGGCATGTGTCCTATTTTGTTCAACCAGACAGAAGTCAAAGGCTTTCATGCTGTGGGAGATGCTTTCTCTCTTCACCAAAGTTGAACAAGGAAGCTTGTATTTCTACTTCGTGCAGGCAACCATAGTGGAACAAAACAAAACAGGAAAGAAACAAAAAATCAGTAAGCAAAACCAGACTATTTACAGAGTATCGCAGATGATGTTGGAGTCCCAACTTCTACAAAGGTCACATATACGTCTATTAATCACAGCAGCTGATTGCAAGAGAATGCAAATAAAGAACCCATGAACAGGGGTGCCTCTGGAGAGAAGGCCTGGTGACAAACAGCAGAACTGGGTACATCTGAACGAGTGTTGCAAATACAACCAGTGTGATTTTCCCCATAGTTTCTGCTTTTGACTTTCAGAGGCAGAATAATGAATTATTTAGAACAGGGGTTTTGAATGGGTTGGATTTGAATTGGAATGCCAGCCTTCTAGCTTTTGTGCTCCTGGGATACTTGAGCTACTCATTTAATTTTTCTGAGAATTGCTTTTTTAATTTCTAAAACAGGGATATATCACCTAACTCAAAGGCATGTAATGAAAATTGAATCAAATATTAAATAAATATATTTAGCATAAAAATTGATATATCAAATGCTTACTAAATGTGATCTGCAATTGTCATATATTATTATAATATTTATAATATCAATTATAATTATCATAGCAATCTATAATTATATTTTTTAAAATTAAAATACATATTTAAGATATTCAAATTTAATTTATCCCAGATAAAAATCAACTGTATATTCTCCAAATCACTACTGATAAGAGGAGGAGACATATACCCTACTTGGCCGTAATTTTATAAAAAAGGAATTACATCTACATTAAATATTCATTCATTTCATAAAGAAGTATTAAGTACCAATTTTTGACCTGGTGTAGTTTTATCACAAAGGCTATGGAAATAAAACACAAAAACGAAGAATTGAGAAGTTTTGTCCTTTATGACACTTTCTAGCAGGAGACGAGCGATAGCAAGGGAAGCAACATATGCAAGTAAATACATGGCATGTCATGAAGTAATGAGTGCTAAGGTGTAAAGTGTAATAAAGGAGGGCTGCAGGGAACACTGGAGGGACTGGTGCTGCGGGTTTAAATATGGGGGCAGGGAAGGCTTGACTGAGATGAGGATTTCCTGGAAAGACCTGAGGAGGGCGAGGAAGTGACACACGTTACTACCTAAAAGACCAGCGTCGAAAGCCGCGGGAACAGTAAGTGGAAAGTGCCTGAGACGCGTGTGTGCCCCGAGGCCAACATAGCTGAAAGAACTGACCAAAGGCAAAATTCCCACAGAGGTAAGGCGAGCAGAAAGTGTGAGCATTTTTCAGTGATTTTAATGACTTTGGGTGTAAAATAGAACCCCCTGGAAGGTTTTAAGCAAAGAATTTTAACTCACAAAGAAAATATACAATTGAGACTCTCAATTAGAACTTCCAATTCAGATAAGATTTAATTCATTTTTCCATAACCAATTTTCGAGATCTTAAAATGTGACAAAGGACACATGTTAGAGATTGTAGAACTTGGCATTTAGGACATAAATGTGTTGATGTATTAGATGAGTGTGAAAGAGAAAGAGTGAAGTCAAGGACACCTCTACAAGGATGATGTTAGCTTTTGTCTGAGCAACCAAAAGAATGGGACCAATTTTAATTTAGATGGAAGAAATCAAGATGGCTTTCTGGGAGGCAATTAGGACTCTGAGACCCAATTAGACCTGGATCAAAGGACTAAGGCCCAAGCCCTCCAGCATTTAGAGGTCAGAGACAAAGGAAAGCAGCAAAGGTGGCTGAGAAGTGGTCAGTGAGTTAGAAGCAAAACCAGGGGCATGTGCAAGCCAGTGGTCAGAGGGATGGGGGAACTCTGCCAGGAATGAGAGGTGACTCTGTTCAGGGCTTTTCCTTAGTTCAGGTAAAGACAGGGTTCTTTGTCCCATGACCATGAAATTCAGGCTCTCAGACAGTTTGAATGGTGAGTGAGACAGGGTTTTATTAGGTGAAAAGGGAGAAGCAGAGACTCTCACTAAGCCAGAGTCCCTGTTAGAGCCCTCCCACCAGCAGCTTGAATCCCAGGTTCCATCCAGGGAAACAGAGGCCGGGCTCCTCCCTGCTGCAAAGGTCTTGAACTTTCTGAGTCTGCACCTCAGTGGGCAGGCTGGTTGCAGTTTCCCCAGGAACCCCCTCCCACCTGGCTGTCTCAACTCCGCCTTCGGAGGTGACTAGCCTCCAACCACATGAGACTCAAAGCACAGTGTTCGTAGGAGAATGGTCCAGATGCAGCAGCTAGGTGCCAAAAAGACTCTCTCTCACTTTCAAGAAAGGCTTCAGGGGACACAGTATCCTCAGAGCAGAAAGCTACCAAAAAATAGTTAAGAAAATGTATTAAGGATAAAGAGGATTGAATGAAAGTCTGATGGCATGAGAGCTTCTGGGGGCACAGAGTAAGGGTTTGAGGTGATGGGAAAGTATAAGTTAAGAATAATATTAATGTATAGTTCTGAGAAGGTGAATCAGGAGCAGACGAGAAGCCAGGACACTAGAAAAAGTGGGAGGACTCGGCTTCTCGTGTGCCTGACGTAAATAGGGATAAACCGTGCAGTGAGATTAGTCACGATGGAGTGAGGCAGGCAGTGGTTAGGAGACCTGGTCAGGAGTATTCAGAGCTGGGAATGTCCCACCTGACTTCTACAAATAGAGGCCTGGAGGTCAGTGGATGGACGGTCAATCTGCTTCTGACTAGAGGGCTCCTCCCTGTGATGGATAAACTTGCAAGCAGGATGGTGTGGAAGGAACATTGAAAGAGAGCACACAAATCAATTGCAGAGATTCTTTCTGAGTAGTAGAATCATAGATTGCTTTTTCTTTGTTAGGGTTCTCCAGAGATATGAAACCAAATGTGTGTGTGTGTGTGTGTGTGTGTGTGTGTGTGTGTGTGTGTGTAGAGAGTCACAGAGAGATTGGGAATTGGCTGATGCAATAATGGAGGTTGAAAAGTGCCACCAGTCTGCCATCTGCAAGCTGGAGAACAAGGAAAGCTGTTAGTAGAATTCAAATCCAAAGAATGGAGAACCAGCAGTACCTTTGCCCAAGGGCATGAAAGGAAGGACGTGCAAGCTCAAGCAGAGAGCACATTCGCCCGTCTGTTCTTTGTTGGTTGTTTATTTGTTTTTATTCTATCAGGGCTCTCGGTGGGTTGGATGATGTCCACTCACATTGATGAGAGCAAGCTTTCTTTACTTAGTTTGCTGATTCAAATGCTGCCCCAGAAGCAGGGAGCGTTGTCTGGAAGCATGCTCACAGAAATGCCCAGAAATCATATTTTACCAGCTCTCTAGGCATCCCTTAACCCAGTCAACTTGAAACATAAAATTAACCATCACATCCTCTTAAATTCATCTTTTTGAGAAGAAATCATGTTTATAAATCAGCATAAAATAAAAATGATGGAAGTAAGTCAGATAAAAATATTATGAAAGGCATATGGATGGAAGTTGAACAAATCTTCTTAAAAAGAAAAAGCAAAAAATCCCTAAACCTAATTCCAGATTTCTTAATTTTTAGCTTCTGAAAGGCAAAATATTTTTTCAGTCTTATATCTCAACACGAAATAGGTACTAATAAATATTTGTTGGATGAATGAAGTGGGATGCTTATCTTGAAGAGAGAAAACCATTAAACAGAAATGACAATTTGAACTAAGTAAAAAAAAAAAAAAAAAAGCTATTTTTGCATAGTCCAATTTAATTGCAGAGCATATTTCTCAGGATAAAATATAAATTTACATAGGAAGGGTATGATAATAGATATCATGCCCATAATGAAGGGTGGATATGACTGGTGTACATTTCCAAGCTTTTAAGAAAGATGTCATGTAAAAGACAATTGTGTGCATTACATCAGATTCCTTGTTGACATTTCTCAGGCAGGATATAGAATTTGAATAACCATAGTCTTCATTGCATATCTACTAATAGCAACCACATTCTTGCATCTGGGGACATTTTATTATTCATGTATTATCATATATTATTGATTGTCATCATGGTTTTCACTCATGCACCTTTTCTCTAAGCACTCAGGCTTTGAAATTCATAATCAGGTCCTCAGTGGTCAAATACGTTTAAGCTAATGAATTGCTTACACTACACATTTGCATGCTGGATATACAATTTACTTTCTAAATTAAAACATTCTGGGAAAGCTCAAACAAGGGCACTAAATTTTAAAGTTTTCTGACCTTCTGAAATCTTTTATGAGCTGTATTTCAGTGAAAAGGACCATTTAAGCCTTGGGCCCAGCACATTTGTATTCTTTGAAAATGTTCCCAAAGTCTATATCGATATATTATGTGTACATTTGAAATGAGGTTCTACACTTCATAAACCTATGTTCTGTATTAAACTTCATCTGGGGAAGTCTGTATCAGTTTTCTAGGGTATAAAGTGATGGAAAAAATGAATCTTGTTTGAATTGATGTTAGCTTGCTTATGAAATGACCTCTTGGGGCATGAAGAAGAGTGACTGGAAATTTGTGTCTGGAAAGGAGGCTGGAATCTGTTAAAAATTACCTCCAGATAAGAGGAATGAGCTGGGTAATGAAATGATTTCCATAGTATGAAACATTTGTTTTTAATGTAGAAGTCATTGGACATGAGAATTGTCTGCCTGTAGTGCTTTCTGCCTGACAAGGGATTTCCTGCTCTTAAAGTATCCTTTCTAAATTTCTACTGAACACTTTGCCAACGCAATCCAGAAATCTTGTTAGTCTAAGGTGAGAAAATAGGTATTAACTTTCCTTGTGCTAACATTTCCACTATTGACCTAAGATTAAAAAGCCAAAAAAGGTTTCAACCTAGAAACCTACTTGAAAATGAATGACACCTGTTTCAAGAGAAGACGTATTTCACTAAATGCTAGTAACAAAAATCCTGCTGAATTTTGACTATGCGACTTGATTTTCACTGTGAACATCATAGTTTTCTTTTTTGTTTTGAATTAAAAACATGCAATATTGTAAATATCCACAAAATATAGGTAACACTTATAGCTCATTGTAAATACACTGTTCTTTCCATGATGTACACTAAGAAAATCACTAATCTCTGAAAGAAATCTTTTTGTTTTGTTTTGTTTTGTTTTTGTTCTTGTTTTTGTTTTCTTTTGAGATGGAGTCTCGCTCTGTCGCCCAGGCTGGAGTGCAGTGGTGTAATCTTGGATCACCGCAACCTCCGCCTCCCAGGTTCAAGTGATTCTTCCTGCCTCAGCCTCCCGAGTAGCTGGGATTATAGGTGTGCGCCACCAAACCCAGCTAATTTTTGTATTTTTAGTAGAGATGGGATTTCACCATGTTGGTCAGGCTGGTCTGGTACTCCTGACCTCAAGTGATTCACCTGCCTCGGCCTCCCAAAGTGCTGGGATTACAGGTGTGAGCCACAGCACCCAGCCATGGCCTCGGCCTCCCAAAGTGCTGGGATTACAGGCGTGAGCTGCCCGCCAGGCATGAAAGAGACACATTGATTTTAACATTCATCACTCTACCTCTAGTTTTCTTGCCTGATGCCCCTCTGTTGCATGGCTTCTGTTTTGTTCAGAATATAAGTAAATTAAAAAGGAAAAAAAGCTTTTGCCTCTGTCATCAGAGGAATATTTGAAAAATTTATAAGTTTAATTGGCAGATTTATTTGCAATCAATTTACATTTTTATTTCCCCTGAATAATAAATTCAGAAGTTGGATGATGAGTGTTTCTCCTCCAGTGCTATTTGCATACAGTATTTCCTAATGTTCTTGGTAATTTTACATTGAAAAAAAATGTCACTAGCAAAGAAAAAATAAGCAATTTTTGGAATTGGAAAATGTCCAATACTAGGATTTGTAAATCTTCCTGTTTATTAATTCTGTACCTTTTTAGAAGAATCCAAATGGCATGATCTGGCCTTGTGATCAACTGTTTTCACCTATAGGCTGGTCCAGAGGGAAAAAAAAAAAACAAAACACATATTTCTTCTTTTTTGGGTGGGAATGCTATAATCACAAAACCAATTTCAAGTCCACTCTATAGGCTGTCACCAGAATTGATAACTGTCAATAAAAATCTCACCACTAATATGACCTTTTTACACCAATATAAACACTTCTGCTACAATTTTGGATTTAGGTAGAGAGAGAGGAAGAGAGAGGGGAAAAAGAGAGAGAGAAGCAGAGGAGAAAGAGGGAGAGGAGGAGGAAGAAGGCAAGGCAAACAGGATGAAGAAGGAGAAAGAGAAGGAGAAAGGAAGAGGCAGAAGACAAGATAGAAGAGAAAAAGAAAAGAAATGAAAACAAGCGAGAAGGAAGAAAATAATGTCTGAGTTGAAAAGGAAATAAAACGAACCAGCCTTTTGGTATATATATATTTTAAAGATCCAGTAGTAAAATAAATCATAGAAAGTGTAAACAAAGTGACACATATAGCAGTTGTTTCTGAAATACTAAATTCTCCAAATTCAGCCTTGGATTTTCTTTCCCCCATGTGAGTTTCTGGGGCAGGGTAGACTTAAGGACTGTTTCTTGCAAACATGTTTGGCCCTCTGAGTACGCAAAGCAAAATACCGACTCAGATGTTACTGTGAGCACGCAGTTGATAATTCTCCTTGTTGCTTATTTAGTATAAGACCTCTAACGTTTAAGACACTGTCTTTTTAAAGGGGAATATATGCTTTTAAGAGTATTTGATATTTTCATGACTTTTCTTCTTCTTTAATTTCCAGCATTCAGTAAAATGGCGTTGGTGCTGGAGCTTCTGCAGATGCGTAAGTCTCTGGTTATTGTACTTTCTGTTTCGGAGCCTGAGGACACTCTTTCCCGCAACTCCGTTTTCTTCTGTTAGTTCTGGCCTTTTTCCATGCCTGGAGTGTGTGCCAGTGTCAGAGATGGAGATTTGGAAGTCGTGTTGACCAAAAGAACCTAGCGTGGCGGTTTCTGGCTAAACCTTCCAAAAAGCTTCTATTCATTATACCTGATTTTTCTCCTTTGTTTGCTAGCCCAGTGCTATCATCTGCCAATTTTGTATTTATATATCTTTTCAAATGGATTCACTGATTTGAATTTGAGTCCTGTTGATTTCCTCTCATGTAACAAAAATTCCTCTCAATTATATATATATATATATATATATATAGTTGGAGACTATATATATATATAGTCTTTTTTGCTTCTCAAGAGTCTAATTTGGTTTAAAGCACTGATGGATGGCTGGTGAAATGATTTGCATGTACTCTTTTTGCATTATGTTTTAAACTTAGAAGTCTGTTTTTGGCAATTATAAATGTTTGGACAGCATACCATCATAAATCCCTTTAATTTAAAGCTCTAGTGTTTAGCCTGAGTGCGCTTTGAGTATCAGGCACATCAAAGGTATCAGTTTTTGTAAGTATTTTTTGAGAGCGGCCTTTTCTCTCTATCATCTCAGTGTGTGATTATTGTGTTTAGGTGACTCACTGGAAAGTGTATAAAAGGAAATCAGCAGCATTCAATAATAAACAATTGAAGGAATTAGAGAAGAAATGGTGATCACACGTTTCGAGAAGGAAATGCTGTCTGATTGTATCTGAGCTTAAAAATATATAAGCACTTCATCAAACTCACAAACCATGAGGTGTGATAAAATGACAATCAATTTCTATAGAGGACCAGCTTTTCCACAAGTCTTTCTTGCAAAAGAATTGTTATCAAAAATATTTTCATTGATTAAATAGCTCAGTTGTTGGCTTCCAAAGACATAAATTTAGAAAAAAGTAGCAACAGAATTCGTGTAAACAAAATTGGAAATACAGATTCAACAGAAGTAGTGTCTAAGGAAGTGGTGGTATAACCAAAAAATGGGAAAAGGCAGCCATGAAAAAATCCTGTTTTCAAGATAGTATGATAAATGGATGACATTTAAAATGAGTGTACATCGACATCTACATCAACATATACATACATCAAAAGAGAAGAAGAATAGGTACCAAATGTGAACAACGATTGTGTCTGCCGAGGGGCATAACCAGTGATTTTTCTGCTTTTTGAATTGCTCTATTCTTTTGTGTTTCTCTGACATTTTATAACCAAAAAATGTGCATTATTCAAAATGTGGAAAATAGCAACAGAATAAGTTTAATGTGTTTTTAGTTTTTATACAAATTCTAAAACTAAAACAGTATCAGGCAAAACAAACTCAAATCTCTCAACCACTGGTTGAGGGGTTGGAGACTTGACCTATTTGACTGAATAACTGTAGGTCTCGTCAGTCCACAGAGCTCAGTTTCCAGCCTGATTCTTCCAGTCCGGAGTGGTAGGGAGTAGCTGGCACAAGAGTTACTCAGGAATCTGGGTTCTTGATTATTGTGAATATTAATGAGACTTCATATAAACAGCCTGAATGGTAGTTTTTATTTCTCAAATTATATTGGTTTTATTTTAGGGGCAGTGTTAATCAAGTTGCTAGTGTATCTTCACATTTCATTTTGGAAATTGCTCATGTTACCACCATCACCTCCAAATGGGGGCTCCATTCACTTTTGCTTCTGTCGACCTCTATCTAAAGTTAATTGAATAAGTAACTGAAGACTAATTTGTTTAGAAAAGTTTTTTGCTCAATTACTGCTTTATTTACTGGTAAGATATTTTGCAGTCTGTTTGGCTATCTGAAGCTTGTGCAGTGCAAAGCATTCTTTATACACACTGTAGGCTTCTGAAGATTCCTTGTCAAGGAACACTTGCCACCAGTTGAACTCATCAGTTTTATATAAAAAGTAATAATGAGGTGTGTATAAAAATAATGAGGTGCCATTCTTAATTACTACTGAAAGATTCTGAGCAAACATATACTCTCATTAATCAATACATTCATTGATTCCACAGATATCTGTTAAGTACATATTCTGTGGTAGGCACTATACTAGATCTTTATATCTTGGTTAGACCAAAGTAGAAAAATGTGGTTATTTCATCAATATTTCATCAATAGCTGCTAAGCTCTCCCCATCTCCAGTCTTAGGACTTCATACTGACATTCTTCAGCAGTTGACAGTTAAGAATATACAGCAACATACTCATCTGACTCTCACAACAAGCCCTGAAGAGGCAGAGGCTTACCAGCGAACACAAGGCAGGTGGAATGCTGTACACACACGGGAGATTTCAGAAGGTTTTTCCCTGAGCGATCAACCAAGGCTCAAATAAATTAAGCAACTATTTTACACAGCATGTTTGCTCAGCTTGGATGAACAATCTATAGTCTGATGTGAATGGCATCAGCAGCCATAGCCAAGGTCAAATAGACCCAGCTTTGATAGGATTCTTTTTTGATCTTTGCAGGATATAGCAGTCCTCTATTTATTCATAGACACTTTTCTGTTTTCTCATTTTCTCACACACTGGAAGGGTTTGATGTGTCACGTGAGTAAAGTCACTTTTTACAGACATTGTAACCAATGGTCAGTATCTTGGACTCTGTGATGTGTCACTGACACAGAGGAAATCCCTTGTGCAGACTCAGATTCCTGTAATGGACAGCATTTGGGCTGGTGGGAGTCAAACATGACTTTATCCTTAAAGGCCAGTTGATGAAGAGTTGAGTGAAGTAGCACCAAGAAATGCAACTATTAGAAAAACAAAGAGAAAAAGAAAGAGAAATGCAGGAAGGAAGGCAAAAGGAAGGAGAACGAAAGAAGAAAAGGGGGGAGGAAAGGACAGAGGAAAGCAGGGAAGAGGGAAGGAAGAAGAAAGGAAGATAGATGCAGCATTTTTTGGTTTGAAAGGAGAAGGCATTGAGCCTTAAAGTGTTGGGTTGTAATAATGCAGGTGATTTAGCTTGTTTTTATTCCTGAGGTTATGTTGTGAATATATAGAATATGTTAAACCATATTTCCAGGCATGGATTAGGTCACAGAACCTAATTTATTCAATCATCCCGCTCGCATATTTCCACTATGTCGATCCCCTTTGAACACAGCTTGAACACTGACAAGAAATCAGTGTAAAAGTCACGATGAGATTAAGGCAATTTTATTTTCTTAATGAGCAACTATCTCTTTTCCAAGTGGTTATGTTCCTGGAATGCAGCTAACTACAATTAAAATACAACAGGATTGAAATTAGGTTCACAGATAGAAATATATCTTCTGTAAAACTTATAGGAATTACATTATCTGTGGTAATGAACTATATACCATATAGCATATTACTTTAAATAAATACATAACTAGTAGTAGCCCCTACACAGTTAGGCTATCTAGGTCTTCTAAATCACTAGCAACACTTTTATATTAACTTGGAGACAATAATGATAATAACATAAAGACCATTCTTTACCTTTTTACATCATTTCAGAACTTATAGATTCATGAAGAATTTTAAGTTAATTTAAAATAATTATTATTTAATGTTTAAAATAATTATTATATAATTTTTATATATTACTCAAAACCTTTATGTCCTATATGGTATTAATCCTCATTTTGGGACTGAGGAAACTGATTTAGGAGAAAGATCCCCAGGACCATAAAAGCTGTGACAGAGCCAAGACTTGCATGAGGCTGCTCAGTCCTTCCAGCCTGCACTAGTCCTGCTAATTTGTTTCTTGTTTGAGATGGACTCTCACTCTGCTGCCCAGGCTGGAGTGCAGTGGTGCGATCTCGGCTCACTGCAACCTCCACCTCCTGGGTTCAAGTGATCCTCTGGCCTCAGCCTCCTGAGTAGCTGGGATTACAGGTGCCCACCACCACACACAGATAATTTTTATATTTTTAGTAGAGACGGGATTTCACCATATTGGCCAGGTTGGTCTCGAACTCCTGACCTCAAGATGTCTGCCCACCTCGGCCTCCCAAAGTGTTGGGATTGCTGGCGTGAGCCCAGCCTCAATGCATTCTTAAACTAATGCTGACCATGTTGGCAGGGCGATCAAAAGAAAGACAGCCCTCCCTGAATGACTGTGGGTAGTTACGAAGCTTAGTGCAGTCATGCACTGGATGAGGACACTTCAGTCAACCACGGCCTGGGTATGTGACTGTGGTCCCATGCGATTATAAGGGAGCTGAGCAATGCGTGTGGCCTATGACGTTGTGATCATCTCAAGGTCTCAGCACAACACATTACTCACGTGCTCGTGGTGATGCTGGTGTGAACAAACCTCCTGCAGCTGCCATTCATAGAAACGTGTAGCACCTATAATGACACACAATAGATAAAAACTGATCATGATAAACAGCTGTGTTACTGCTGTGTGTATTTGCTATACTATTATAATTATTTTAGAGTATTTTGCTTTTACTTTTAGAAAAACGTTAAGCGTAAACAGTTAATTGTAAAATGTCAGGTTCTTCAGGAGGTATGCGAAGGAAGCATTGCTCTCACAGGAGACGACAGCTCCGTGCGTGGGGTGGCCCCTGACGACCCTCCAGTGGGACAACATGTGGAGGTGCAAGACAGTGATGTTGATGATCCTGGCCCTGTGCAGGCCGAGGCTAACATGTGTATTTGTGTCTTAAGTTTTAACAAAACAGTGTAAAAAGTAAAAAAGAAAAAGTTAAAGTAAAAAAGAAAAAGTTAAAACAAAAAAGGTTGAAAAGATAAGAACAGAAAGAAAAAAATGTTTTTCTTTCTATTAAAAATGTTTTTCTTTCCATTCTTGTACAATGGTACAATGTGTTTGCATTTTTAGCTAGATGTTCTTACAAAACAGTCAAAAAGTTAATAAAGTAAAAATGTTACAGTAAGCTGAGGTTAAGTGTGCAGAGTTTCTAACATCTACAGTAGTGGACAGTGAAGTCCTAGGCCTTCACATTCCCTCACCACTCACTCACTGACACCCAGAGCAACTTCCAGTCCTGCAAGTTCCATTCATGGTAAGTGTACCATTAAAAGCTTTTGTACTGTATTTGATTGTATCTTTTCTATGTTTAGATAAACAAATACTTAGCAATGTGTTACAGTTGCCTACAGTATTCAGAACAGTCACATACTATGCACGTTTGTAGTCTCACAGCAGTAAGCTATATTATGTGGCCCAGGTGTGCAGTTGGTTGTACCATCTTGGTTTGTGTAAGTACCACATGTGTTCACACAACGATAAAACTGCCTAACGACACATTTCTCAGAACGTATCCCAGTCGTTAAGCAATGCGTGATGGTACTTTACTTGCTTAACCAGCAGGGAAGACATGCCATGCTTCAATTTGGTGCCCTGCACACTACTTGGGGTGAGACAGATTGGTTAATAAATATACAGGGAGGTTAAGTGTGGCTATTCATTTTAACGTTGCCTTCATGACTTATCTGCTAGGATCCTCTAACAGGTGTCATTTAGTGAGAAAGACTTCCAAAAAAATCCACAGAGGGTTATCAATCAGCCTTGGTTTAACATATTAATAAGGAATTAATCCTTACAAGCCCTTTGATTAAACCCTATTAGATGGAGAGAGGAATAGTGAAGGGGAGTCAGAACTTATTACTGTGACTAATATCTAATATAACTATTGGCCATCTGCATGTCTGAAAAGTAACTGGGGAGGTTCTTCCACTTAGAAAATTATTTTACATGTGATTCATTTAAATACAATGCTCATTTGTAGAGTTGGAAATGTGTGTTGATTTTTACAAAACTCTTCAGTAACACCTATTTGGCAAACATAAGGAATGTATGTAAACATGGGTAAGAAGAGACTAATTGTATAGAAAATATAATCTGACATTCTCAAGAGACAATAATATAAACAAGAAAGAAAAATGTGCTGTTTTTATTTCTGTGTTCAGTATTAGAAATTCTTATGCCCAGTGGTTATTTCACTCTAGTTCTGGAAGAAATTTGTTAGTTCTTCAAGCCCTCTGTTTGGTGTGAGCTGAACTAGGCAGATTGCCTATTTCTAAGTGAATCGTGGATGAGTTCTGCACATTTTTCTTGATGTGAGGACCATTAACTACCAAATATCCCTAGTTTTGCTAGTAACAAAGAATACAACAAAGGCACTCTGATAACAAAAAAACATCCAAAATTACAGTATTTAATTTTAATCAGAAGAGGTTTTGCAATCAAGAAAAATTAAAAAGGTAAGTCACAATTTGCTTTGGTGAAATTGAGTGTATATCATAGAGGATGATGGCACATAATTGGGACTTTTCTGGGATGGACAGAGATGCAGAAAGTTTGCTCCTGTTTCTGATTCCATTGAGATCCACATTTTAAAAAAGCAAACTTAAATGGACATTTTCTCAAACAAGATAGTGTGCATACCATTTTTCCTTATGCAGTGATAATACGGTATCTTTTTACTTGCCCTTTTCAAACTTAGTGGATGGTGGAAGAAAATTATTCATTTGCCCATGTTATCTACTAAGGAAAGACTATTTTCATTAACAAAGCAAAATTTAAATATGACAGAGACTTTCCCTTTAGTTCTGCCAATGGTCCCTCTGAGAACAACCTGAAAAGCTCAATAAATTATAAAAATGTGTCTCTTTGACAGCACCAGAGTGCCTCTGAGACAGCCAGATTTTGAGGAACGAAGATCCAGAGAGAAGGAAAGATCTCTGAGTATAGACTCCACATTCTGTGTGCTGCTTTTTTCTCGGGTTATTTGCTGAGGCAGGAGTAGGAGTCAGAGACAGGGAACAGGGTGGGAGGCTGAGAAGCCGTGAAGGGGAGGGCTGCTAGAGGCGGAGGAGGCAGGACAGCATTAGGTTATCTTATGGAAGTGATTTGAAATCAGTGAATAAAAACTGAGGTTTGAGACTGCCACGGCTGCCAGAGAGGTGCCAAGAACCCAGAGAGAAGGGAGCATAGAGAGGGAAGGTTGACACTTGTTGTTCATCCATTGAGTCATTTCTGAATTCTTCACATGTGTAGGGTCAGAAAATGAAAAGCCAATAAGAAAGCAGCAGAGTTTTTGCAATCTCAAGGTATTTAGGAAACTGAAATTGGAATTTAGGAATGGCCAAGGAAGAAAAGCTGTGGGAAACACCCAGACTCTTAGTGGAACCCTCTGGTGGTGTCCTTTATAAAGATCTTGGATCTTTACAACCATCTCAGAACGACATGGTTATCTGTGATGACACTGATGTGAGATGTTTTATATATTCCATGTCAGCTCTCCGAGGACAATAGGGTGACTCTCCTCTGGTGGAAAACATCCAAAGACTCTATTCTTTTCTCATGCAAAATTACTACATTTGATAAAAAAATTAGCACATTTCAAAGACTAGGACAAGATGAAAAACAGACATTAGAAGCAGATCTAAAGGTGATTCAGATACTGGCATTATCACACATGAATCTAAAAATAACTGCAACTAGTGTGTTCAATAAAATAAGATTGAGAATTTTGTATGAGAACTTAAATCTATAAAAAATGATCAAATAGAAATTCTACCACTGAAAAGTACAATTACTGAAACTAAGAATACCCGAAATGGATTTAATAGCAGTTTGGACACAACAGAAGGGAAATAGTGAGCTGGAAATAGGTTAGTAAAAATATGTCCAGATTGAAGAATGGAGAGCAAAAAGGATGGAAAGCAAAGATGGTTATAAAGAATATATGGGACTTGGTGAAAAAGTTTAAGATACATGTAATTGGAGTCCCAGAAGGCAAGGTGAGAGAGCATGTGGTAGAACACGATACCTGAAGAGGTAATGCCTGAGAATTTTCAGAATTGATGAAAGAAAAAATTAGTCACAGATTCAAGCAATTCTATGAATCGCAAAGATGATTACTAAGAAAACTACTACTTAAAACGTGAATGAACTACTGAAAAGCAAAGGCAAGAGAGTTTTAACAAGCAGCCGGAGAATGGAAGTAATAATATAATCACAAGAACAGCAATAACACTGACAGTTGATTTCTTAATAGAACGCAATAGATGTTGTTTTAAAGAGATGAAAAAGAAGAAGCTGTCTGGAGTTCTATACCTGGCAAAACAGTCTTCAAAATGAGAGTCAAATACATACATTTCCAGAGAAGGAAAAAACAGAGAAGCTTTGTCACTAATAGATCTACATTAAAAGAAATGCTAAACGGAGTTCTTCAGACAAAGCGAAATTTCTCTGAATAGAGTTTGGCTGTGTATTCCCTGGAAATCCCGTGTTGAAATGTGATCCCAGTGTTGAAGGTGGAGTCTAGCGGGGGCTGCTTTGGTCCTAAGGGGTGGATCGCTGAGGAATGGTTTTGGGCCCTCCCGGTAGTAATGAATGAGGCCTTGCTCTGTTAGTTCGTGTGAAAGCCGGTTGTTTGAAAGAGCCTGGCAGCTCCCTCTTTCTCACTCTCTCACCAACAACGTGCCAACTCCCCTTCCTCTTTCACCATGATTGGAAGCTCCCTGAAGCCCTCACCAGCAGCAGATGCTAGCGCCATGCTTCTTGTATATCCTGCAGAAATGTGTACAGAAATACTCAGCCTCAGGTATTCCTTTATAGCTGCCCAAAATGGACTAACGTACACCCCAACAGCAACCAAATAAAGAAAAAGAAAGAAGAATTGAATTAAAAGCATCAAAAACTGTAAGTATGCGAGCAAGCAAGATGGTGGAGTCGAAGCCTACACGGTTTGTCCCCGACTGGAATGCCACATTTAACCACCCTCTGCACTCAGAAAAGCACTGTCACAAAGCCAAAAACCAGGTGAGCCACCACAGCACCTGCTTTTAACCTGACACTGCTGAAAGAGGTATTGAGGAGAGTAGGGGAGACAGTCCTGACTCGCTGATGCCCTTCTCCCCATCTCCTGGCAGCAGCTGTGTGGCAGGGAGAATCTGTGCACGTTGGGGAGGGAGAGCACAGTAACTGGGGTGGGAGGGACTGTTTTGAACTCAGTGCTGCCTTGTCGCCGTGGAAAATAAAGCCATGCTGGGCTCAGCCAGCACCCACATATGCAGAGAGCATTTGGACCAGCCTGAGCCAGACGGGAATCACCCATTCCAGGAGTAGGAACCTGAGTTTCTCGACAAGCCTCACCACCGTGGGCTGAAGTTCTCTGAGGTCCTAGGTGAGCTGGACTGGGCTTACAGACAGTGGACTGGCGGGGAGCGGGAGGGTAGGTGTCCTAGAAAGACAGCGACTGGTGTGGCTCAGGGACTGTTTGTGCCATCCCTCCCCAAACCCCAGGCGGTACAGATCATAGCAACAAAAGCGATTCCTCCTATCTGCTTAAGAAAAGGAGAGCAAAGAATAAAGAGGACTTCATTTCGCATCTTGGATACCAGCTCATCTATGGTAAGATAGTGCAGTGGGCAGAGTCGTGAGGCCCCCATTGCAGGCCCCACCTCCTGGATGAAATTTCTAGGCACACCCTGGGCCAAAAGGGAACCCAGTACCTTGAAGGGAAGGACCAGTCCTGACAGGATCCATCACCTGCTGACGAAAGAGCCCCTGGGTCCTGAAGAAGCGCCAGTGA
This sequence comes from Macaca fascicularis, assembly GCF_037993035.2. NCBI lineage: Eukaryota > Metazoa > Chordata > Mammalia > Primates > Cercopithecidae > Macaca > Macaca fascicularis. Next base: position 194,144,359 of record NC_088379.1, on the reverse strand, counting down.
CACCCAGGGCGAGCAGCGTGGGCCTTGCCTTCCTAACACTTTATAGCTGAAGGCAGCTCCTTGTGCACGGAGTAACTGGAACGGCTCACTAGGGTGCTACCTTCCTCCAGAGACGATCGCCCTTTCCTCTGCGAGATGAACCCCGGGAAGGGAATAGCGGTACAAGCAAAGAAAAATACACTGACCCAAGGTGCTTTGTGGACAAAAAGTCAACAGGACTAGATGGTAGTTGGGGCATCTAGAGACAAGATTATGTGAAGGATGAAGGGTGATCACCGGAATCCTGGCTCCAACAGCTCAGGAGTTGCTATTTGCTGAGCAGGAGGTCACTGCGGAAAGGACTTCTTGAGAGGTGATGTAAACAAGGGTTCCTACTTGTGCCTGTAAATTTAAAGTGTCTCCGTGCTATCCAAGCAGAGGCAAAGGCATGCAGGAGTTTCTGCACGGGGGAGCCTGTGTCAGCACACGGCCAGTCGTGTTCGGCTTTCTGAAGTCTCCTGGCCCTTTGCATTTTGCTTCGGAGAAAGGGTAGATGGTGCAACAATGAAAAGTTACTGTCCTTTAGTAAGACTGTTTTCCTTTCATTAATGCAACCTGGCTCCATGCCCTCATTTTAATGATGATGGGGAAATCTGCCAACCATCACCATCTGTTCACTACGGGAGGGGGCATAACAACTGTCCGGTGCTTTGAATCAGGGGTCTTACTGTCCACGTCTATTTTCTTAGCTTGCAGTTCTTAAATTTGCCTAATCCAAGGTTGAAAGGAGTATCTCCGAGCAGCAAGCTTGGCGTAGTTTCCCGTGGGTACAGCATGCCAGGACTATCTTCGTGGCAAGCTCCAGCTCCAATCATGCATTACAGCCCCTCACAGACTCTAAGTAACCTTAAGGTTCTCTCTTCGGTATTTTTCTCTTCAAGAATAACAATTAAAATGCTCCCCAGATTTCAGCAAGTTTAACGCATGTAATGTGTAAATAACACTTCACTTCATGCTGACTTCTGCCTGTGTTAATAGATTATTGCTTATTATGCTAAAAACTTGGATTGAAAAGTAGCTCTCAACTCATTACAATTATTATTCTGAATACCAAATTTGCTTCAAACACTAAATTTCCTGGTGGTCAGTCTGATCCTGAAATGAATTATCTTTATGGGTAGTGTTTTGACTGAGGTTCCTTTTATTTATTTATTTATTTTAAATTCTGAGTATGCTTTGTGCTTTTGTTCTTGAAAATCTATTTCTCTCTTTCTCTCTCTCTCAGATTGTCTTTTTTCTTAGTGTCTTTTTTAAAAGAAAGTTCATGAGAGAAAAAATTATACTTTCTTGTTTCTAAGCTAACTTGTTTCTTTTTTCTTCCTTTAATAAGCCCTAACCTTGTTAGAATTTTTTTGAAAACGTAAATATTAGAACCCAATATTCAAGGTTTTGAATGAACAGGTAAACAGATGAGTGGAAACAGATGAGTGGATCTGGCGACCTCTGATTCCTTGTTAGTGTCAGACAACTGGATGCTGGGATGGTCTTCCAGGCCCCTGACCCAACCAGCTGCACGGCTTAAGCTCAGGCTGTTTTTCTTCAGATGAGTTTTTTTCAAGTTTAAAGTCGAGAGGTTGTATATTCTGTTTATTTTTTTCTTGCATGTGTCGCCTACTCAAGGAAAATAAATACATTTGAACCAACATCTTTATTGAAAATGTATTTTTGAATTTTAATGCAGGTTGCAGGCTTCTCTGAAATCAACCAGAATTTCTGGTGTAGGGACTCTTTCTGGGGGGCAACCGGGGTAAACATCTCTCTATGATCTTTGTTAAATATGTATTAAATTCTCAGTGAACGGTCAACTGAAAAGTATTGCTTGGAATCAAAGGCCTATGGTATCTAAAATGTGGCCCAGTCCCCTTGACAGGTTAACAGCCTTGGCTCTCTGTTCCTTGTCAGGGAAAGTGCTCACGGGGATTAGTGAAAGTTGCAGTCGCAAACCTCACAAGGGGTGAAGGCCACAGTCAAAGTGTACGCAGAGATGCTCAGAAGAAAAATTACATCATGGCCAAGCAGCAAAACTTGTGCTCTGCGACAGGCACAAAGAGAATAAACGTACTTAGAAAAACAGGCCGTTTTAAGCAATGGCTCACGCCTGTAATCCAAGCACTCTGGGAGGCGAAAGTGGGCAGATCACTTAAGGTCAGGGGTTCGAGACCAGCCTGGCCAACATGGGGAAAGCCTATCTTATTAAAATACAAAAATTAGCCTGTCGTGGTGGTGCAGGTCTGTAATCCCAGCTACTCAGGAGGCTGAAGTAGGAGAATCCCTTGAACCCAGAAGGCAGAGTTTGCAATGAGCTGAGATTACTCCATTGTACTCCAACCTGAGCCAGAGAGCGAGACCCTGTCTCAACAAAACAAAACAAAAACAGACTCTTTTGATTCAAACATTTTGTGGTTTAAAAATGATGCCTCCTTGACTGCATTATCAGAGAAAATAATGGCTAAAAACAAGAACTTTTAAATACTTGCAAGATCCTGCTTGACCTGTTTGACTGCAGGGTCTTAAACACTTAAGAGTTAATAAATTAGTTTATTTAATATTTATAGTGAGCTGCAATTCTAAATGATGGGTTCCATTGCACCTTAACCAAAGTTGAATGTAGACAAAACTGTATTTTTCTCTTTTGTTGCTTCTGTAGTTAAGCAAGAGTTTCAGTGAATTCACTGTTAACACCGTAACCACCTGCGGGTTCTTCGTAGTGAATTCACTGTTAACACTGTAACCACCTGTGGGTTCTTCGTGCCCATTCCTGATTTATCAAGACAGCGGGATTGCAGCAGAGAGTTTCGTATGTGTGGAGCTGGCGAAAGGTCAAGTCAAGGCTTTCTTATTACTCAAATTAACCACCCTGAAAATCCAGACGGTAGGATTTTTCAGAGATACGTTGGTGGGCAGGGGGCAGGGAAGAGAGACACTGATTGATCAGGCCAGGGATGAAATTGTAGCGAGTCAAGGCTGTTCAGGCCAGGGATGAAATTGCAGGGAGTCAAACCTGTCCTCTTGTGTTGACTCGGTTCCTGGGTGGGGGCCACAAGACAGGATGAACCAGTTTACCAGTCTGGGTGGCACCAGCTCATCCGTAAGAACGCAGGGTTTGAAAAATGCCTGGAACAGCAATCTTAGGTTTTACAACAGTAATGTTACCCATTGGAGCAATTGGGGAAGTGCAGTGATCTTCTAGCCTCTGGCTGCGTGACTCCTGAGCCATCATTTCTAATCTGGTGGCTAATTTGTTAGTTTCACAAAGGTGTTTCTGCCCCCTGTCAAGGAGGGGGTTAGTTTTAGGAAAGGACTGCTATCATCTTTGTTTCAAAGTTAAACTATAAACTGAATTCCTCCTTAGTTAGCTTGGACAGAAATGAACAAGGGCAGTTTGGAGGCTAGAAGCAAAGATGGAGTTGGTTTCATCAGATCTCTTTCACCGTCATAATTTTCTCTCTGTTACAGCTTTTGCAAAGGCAGTTTCAAACCAACAATATTATGAATGTTTCATGTACTGAGGACATCATACGCACCAGGTACTGTTCTCAGATCACCAGCTGCATCAGCTGATCTTCACCGTAACCTGTGAAGTAAAAACCATTATTCTGACCAGGTTAAAGATGAGAAGACGGAGGCAGAGTAATTTGCCCAAAGACTCAGAGCTGAGCACGGACTCCAGCCTCATTGATCTGATTTTGGAACCAAAACCCTTAAGGGGCAAATTATACAGCTGTGAGCTCCTTGTTGCTTTTTGCTTTATTTTCAGCCTAAAATAACTATTTTGGATTACCCATTAATAGAAAAAAATTTGAAAAACTTCAACTCATTAATCAAAAGAAATGCTGTTATCTTTGTTAGAAGAACGGCGCCGTAGTTGGCATGGTGTCTGTGAGCTGGGCCAGAGAGTCTTACAACGCCCGACGTTCTGCTTTTCCTGGAGCACACACCTGGCTGATCTAAAATCTATCGTTAACTAAGTCCTGTAAAAGATTCGTTATGTTGGTATTTCAGGGCTCAGCCTAAAGGATTATTTATTCAACTGCAGATTATTTATTATGGGGTCATTAACTGGTAACACCTAAATATTATGCTGTTTACTTGTTTTTCCATGAAACTAGTTAGAATTGTTAGCTATCTTACATCTTTTGTTCTGAGGGACACAATTTATGTTTTAAATAAATAACTCCTTTAAGAAAATCTATGTATTCTTAGGTGGAAGCTAGAGCCTCCTAGACTGTTAAACTGTCTTTGCAAGATGAATTTGTGAGCTTCCCTCTGTAGAGAATTTTTTCCATGTGGTACTCACAGGAAGGCTTTGCAATCACCATCGTGTGGGGCTCAAATTTGAAAAATCTTGAACTGGGTATGATGTTCCCCCAGGCATCATCTGGATTTTTCTAATTTCAGGGTCTGGTGGGACCTGGCTCCACATCTTCTCTCTAGTCCGAGGCCCATCTGTGCTTGTGCCTCATTCCTTGCCTGATGCACTCAGACTCCACCTTTGTAGTGAGACCCCGTGTCCCCTTGCCCGAGTCCCTGGACCTGATTGGGCTAACAGCCTGAGATGGCACCGGTGAAGACTATGGGGAAGGTGGAAAATCATTACGTAACCTTGTAGGACAGCCTTATGTTAGCTGAGAAGTCGGTACAGCTGTAGTGGGGCTGGGACACAGACTGATACCCGGGAGGAAGGCTTGACGCTTTAGTCCTGATGATGCTGCCAGGAGAAAGACAACGTGGGAACCCTGTGGCTAAGGGAGGTAAGGGAGGTGCTACTCCTGTCATCACACTGTCCTGAAGCTCAGGTGTCATCTTCCCTTAGATAATTGTTGATTACCAATTAGATACTAAATTGTGGTGGAAAAAATAAACATAATAAACATATGTCTGTTAAATATTTTCCAAACTACTGTGTTTTCTGTACTCTCCTTTCCCTATGTTGGCCATTTTAAACTTGGAGTGTGTCTCACAATGTGGTACTTCAGTTCTCCTTGTAAATTTGTGATTGAATTTGCTGTCTTCTGATCTGTGTATCTCCCAGTTCTAAACCATTTGAAATTTGAGAGAAAAGGAGAAGGAAGAGGGATAAATCATACAAATGAACATAAAAATATCTCTACATGCTGGTCAGTTAGCGGTGGTGCAGAAGTTCTCAGCTCTCTGTTGAACAAGAAGATCTTAAAAAAAAAAAAAAAGTAAACCCAGAGGGTTTCTTTCCTAAGGCCCGAATTAACAGTCGTTCCTGCCTCCTTGGGGACAGCAGAAGGGTTTAAAGGGGGACTAACGACGTTGCTTTTATAATTTTCCCAACTGGGAGCGGAGTGGAAGTTTTTACGTTTTCTGGAAACTTTAAGGGATGGGAAATCATTGTCTTTTTCTATCATTGGAATTGAGGAAAATGGTAGAATACACAGAATATTGTCTGCAAAGTAGCTAAATTGAAATTTTTTTAAAAAGAAAAAAATCATGATATTGTTATTCTAAAACATCTTTAAACCTAAATATAGACTTTAGAACCAGTGAAGGAATCAGAGGGTTGTTACTCCATAGGCTAGGGGAGAGCACATGCTTGTCCCGAAGCACCTGTAAACCTTGTCTCCCTTTTGCCAACTCACTTGGGCAGCTAAAAGCATTCGGGCCTCCAATAATTGATATTTTTTAAAGCATTTGCTTAAACCTGCTTAGAGGTCACTTTGGAGATAGAATAAAACCAAGGAAGTATTTAAGCATATTGTATATTTAATTAATGAACATTTCTATTTAAGCTTCATTGAAAAGTGGGTGAGGTGGTTTACAGAGATTATTCTGGAACAGATGTTGTTTTTCGACACAAGGCACAATCTAATGATCAGAGGAGGGCTACATTCTTAGCTATCTTTTAGATACGCAAAGTCCGCAAAACATCTGAAAAGCTGGCCAGTGAGTTCTTTGCCATATTTTTATACTAAGAATTCACCTCTTTAAATCAAGTACCAGTAATATAAAATTTCCATCTCTTTAAATCAAGTACCAGTAATATAAAATTTCCAGAAAGAAAGAAAAGCTGAGCTCATACCGAAAGCAGAACCTTCCTCACTAGTAAAATGTGACATATTAAATATCCTAGCTTCACGGCTATTGTTCTTTTTGTTTTCTTTCTTTTTTAAAATTTATTATTATTGTTATTATACTTTAAGTTCAAGGGTACATGTGCACAACGTGCAGGTTTGTTACATATGTATACATGTGCCATGTTGGTGTGCTGCACCCATTAACTCGTCATTTACATTAGGTATATCTCCCAATGCTATCCCTGCCCCCTTCCCCCACCCCAGGACAGGCCCCGGTGTGTGACGTTCCCCCACCCTGTGTCCAAGTGATCTCATTGTTCAGCTCCCACCCATGAGTGAGAACATGCGGTGTTTGGTTTTCTGTCCTTGCGATAGTTTGCTGAGAATGATGGTGTCCAGCTTCATCCGTGTCCCTACGAAGGACACGAACTCATCCTTTTTTATGGCTCTTGTTCTTAAGATTTAATATCTCAGCTCTATGGCTATTGTTCATGGCTTTATTATTTATAGACAATAATTTTTATATTTATGGGAAATATTTTTATGTCACAAATCTTGTGATTGGATGAAGTCGGGAGACATTCGTGTTATGTAACGAGGGTGTTTGAAATGACAGCGCAGTTACCCGTTCAGGAAGTGTCTGAACACAGAGATTTAGCATTTTCTTTCAAGGTCAGTTGTGAGATTAAGTTGTAATCTGGTTACACTACATCTGTTGTGAGAGGATTTTCTGTTTTGTTTTGTTTTGTTTAACCAGATGTTATTATCAAAAGTTCAGTTTTCATGGGCAAAAGGTATTCCATTAAAAGCTGATCACTTTTGAAGTGCTGGATTAAAAGATGTTTTCCAAATTAAATAACGGTCTATTAGAAATGCAAGGCAGAGTACTTGTTTTCTAAAACGTATAAAGTTGTTAGCTGTCTCTGTGGCCTTGGTAAGAATCTCTGTGACCTTGTAAGAATCTCTGTGACCTTGTAAGAATCTCTGTGACCTTGTAAGAATACACCTTCAACTTTCCTTATCTTCTGATTCCTACAGTGAGAAATCGACAGGGTTGGATCAAATGACTGCCAAGGCTTGCTCCAGTTCTATAATTCAGACTTAGAATGATCTCAGTGCAATTTGGATAAAATAATTATAAAGAACATTATGTACTTACATGCTAAGATGTGTTGCATACAAACATTCAACTTGCACGTATAAAAATTGTGTTGATCTAAGTTTGAAGGAGGAAGAAAAGCTGTGATGTTCTTGCTGGGACAACCAAAGCAGCCTTCTGAATTGTGTCTATTATTAGTTGAATCCTTTTAGTCTGTTGCTTGTCTGACTGTCTACTTTCTCCAATCCAGATAGGTGGTGCTTCTCCACTGTGTATAGGCTGAGATCCAGCATTGCAGGACGGTCACCAGCCATGGATGCTGACCCAGGGACCTAGAAGACAGCTCCTGCGTTTCTCCAGCTCCAGCACCTACTTGTACATTACTCCCATTTGCCCTTTCTTGCCTGTACCCTCTATTTTTCTGTCCCTATACCTTTCCCATACTATACCCTTTCTGCCTCTTGCATATCTCGACATCTATAAAAAAAGTTATTGCTGCTAGGAACTTGAGTTTTTTCCTTGGGAGACTTCATGATTGCCATTAGAAGTGATCGTGTGTGTGTGTGTGTGTGTGTGTGTGTGTGTGTGTGTGTGTTAGGGTTGGGGTGGAGAATACTTTTCTTTTTCTCCCTACCTTTGCACCTAGGGTCTTAGAGAAGGGACTTCCTGCCATTACCCTAATTCTCCAGGGAGGCATTTGGAGAGTGTGTTTCTGTTGTTCTTTCTACCGTTTCTTATTGGGGGCGTCAGTAACACAGTGAGCACGACCGTTCTTCATTTTACAAGACTGTACTTCTCATTTCAGGACAATTGGTATCCCGGTCACTGTGTGAACCTAAAACCTCTTTCAGTTTGAACCTCTTATTCCCCACAGTGGTGCCCTCTGACTCTCTTGAGGACAACTGAGTCCCCTTACTTGCTTCTCCTTTCAGGGGGTGGACTGAAAATCTGGTGAGTTTGGTGAGAACCTGGCATTCATTAGCGATGGTGCTCTAGTGAGCAGGGCGAGGTGCCAAAACTCACCTTTCAAGCAGGACCTATTTGTTCTTTCCCCCCCCCCCCCACTCTGGTGTGGTGCACTTGGGACCTCTCCAGGCATGACACATGCTAGCGTCTGGTTCAAGCCGCTGGCTGGGCAGCTCCTCTGCCTGGCTTCATGCCAATCCTGTGGTTAGGCTGTGGCGGGAGAGTGGTGGTCCTCCTTGCTACACTGTAGTGTATCAGAGAGTCTGCTGCCTGGAGCAACTGGGCTTTTGCCTCCCATTGCTAATGAATCGGACGCTGGCAACCACACGTTGTAGTGTGCACCCGTTCCCTTCCCTTTCACTAAGGGCCCAGCCGACTGGGGAAGGTTTTGGATATCGACATCCTATAAAACTTAGAAACTTTTTAAAGCACTTATCTAGTTCCTGTCTAAGTATGCTGCAAACTTCTTGTGGGCTGGGATTATGTATTACTGACTCTCTTTATCCCCTAAAATCCTCAGTGCATTGTTCATTGTAGGCACTTGGTTTACGAATTGAATAATAGTAGCTTAAGCTTATTAAGTCCTTACTATACGCCTGGCAGTATTTTAAAGGCTCCATGTGGATTAAATCATTTAATACACATAACAATCCTCTGAGGTAGTTACGGTTATTATATCATTTTACAGATTAGAACACACGGGGTCAAAGAGGTTAAGAAACTGGAGATCTAAGGGATGCGGTTTGAAAATGAACCTGCTAAATGATCTCTTCCAGCCACTTAGTAAATGTTCTTTTTTCCTAAAGTGCTGCTAGTCGTTTTGTTATCACTAGTTTTAGTTTGTTCCTTGAAGACACTATTCTATGGCCTCACACCAGAGCCAGTCTGTGTGATTTCAAGGTTTAGCTGTGTCATTTGCTAACCGAGTGATCTTGAGAAGGTTTCCATGCACGGGAGGTGTGTGTGTCTGTGTAGTATGTGTGTGTACATGCATAGAGGGGTTCTGTGTAGTGTGTGTGTGTGTACACGCAGGTATGGGGTCCATGCAGCGTGCGTGTATGTGGGTTCACATGTGCATACAGGAGTTCCGTGCAGTGTGTGTGCATGTGTACATGCAAACAGGAGTTCTGTGCAGTGTGTGTGTGTGTGTGTATGCATCTACAGGGGATCCGTGCAATGTGTGTGTGTGTGTGTACAAACCCACATGGGGTCCATGTCAAGCCCTCAAGGAGAACAAGGCAGCAGCCCATGTGCTGTCCTTACTGTAATCAATTCTGTACACTAGTCTCTTGTGAGTAATGCCCTTTTTAAAAAGGCCCAGCTGCTAAAAGAATTGTTTAAAAACTAGACAGAACAACACAAATTGCCTGGAGTCATTGGAATTTTATTGTTTCACAGACTTCCTAAGGTGAATGTGTTAGTCATTCACTCTGTTAAGTAAACCACTGTGTGATTAGCAGTTACCTCACTAACAATAAAAATTAGGTTGGATCCTTTTCCTAGGAGATTAATAAACAATCTACTCAATTGTCAAAAGCATAGAAATACAACACATCCACAGTGCAGAAAGTGTTTTCAAAAGAAGGCTGTTAAAAGGCCAGGTATTAGCAAGGAAGGTGTGTTTTGTGGTGGCTACAAATCACATTTCTGCTTTATCTTCCGTCCTTAAATGCTCCAACTATAAAATCAGGAGATGTCCTTGCTAGCTCCCTCAGCTACCGTAGATCAGAACTTATATTCACATAATTTTTGCATCTATGACCACTTCAAGGTTCTTTCACCTCTCACACCTTGTTGGGGATTGTATGGGCCCCTCCTTAGAAAACCCATAAGTTTTGTGTATTGTATTTACTATGTCTGATCCTGTAATATGGTCAAATGTAATGAGGGAGTAATGGCCATCTTCCAGATACTGAATTCATGGGCTCATAACAAATAAAAGTTGCCAAAACCTCAAGGACAAATGAATAATTACATAGATGCCTTGAGAGAATTATAACGCAAAGTGTAGAGAGAAGAGAACTGTTTAATCGCTGGAGAGATTTAGTTTCAGAGTCAATATGATTTCAGAATAGTTTTTTTTTATTTAGTTACTGCAACAGGCTGAGAAGAACATATAAAGGATAGAGAGTAAATTATCTAAAGATTAAAAACAAGATGAAAATTCATAAACACATTTGAATACACACTATTCTCACTACCAGCTGAATCTGAAAGTTCTGTGGTGTTTGGTTAATTTATGTTAACTGCAAGATTTCCTAAAATAAGTTTGCAGCTCCAGTTCACCTTTCAATTTTCAGTTCAAATCCACTTGTGGTTGGGAAAACAAATTAGACATAGATTGTTGTCTCTGCCCTAGAATTTAAAGAAATGGCTTAAATAAATGCCTAACCAATTAATTAAAGAAAATTATTCTTAGAAGAATGAACTCTGAGAGATACTTAAAGAAGTATGTTGTTTTTTAAAAAAATTTCATTTGTCAATTGTACAATAATTTCATAGCTGTTTAATAGGATGCTTGTATCTGTGTGTTTATACTAAATTCCAGCAAAGCATAATAAGCAATACATTCATGGTTTCGTGTCCTAGGGGCCATTATTTTTTCATCCCAATAGTTGATTGCTAAATAAATGTACCACAGAACCTCAACGGGGGTAGGGGTTATGTCGGCCCATTAAAACCGAAAGAACAAAACAGTATTTATGAACACAATGTTTCAATCTTCTGAAAGATCAAGTCCAAATTAAACTTTTGGTTGGAAGCAAATGGTAAACGCAGGTAGAATTGGTTATAAAATTACTTTTAAAATTACTCATTTCTTCTTAGAAAAAAATTTGTCTCACATACAAGAGTATGAGTATAGATTTTACCTTTATAGCAATATATAATTTGTCTGGAAATTGAGTTATAACTAGAGGTAGACATCATTTTGCTACTTTCAAATTAGCCAGCATCAAATGACAGTAATTGAGCAAGAAAGGTCATCTCTATTTCTATCTTACTTTGTGTTGCAATAACTTCCCAGCCATCTGTTCTTCGGGATATTCATGCAGAGGAAATAAAGAACCCTGAGATATATGTAAAAATCTTAAAATCCATCTAGAGCTCACCAAAAAGCCTTCAGGGCATCGGACAGGCCTCAGATACCCTGGGTCAAAGATGGACCAGAAACACCCCAGAGGGAAAAGCTCCAGCGGATACAGCCCCCATGAAGAATCTTTGACTATCTTCTTCAATAGGGAATTCTTCACCGTCACAAACAAATCAGCAGACTCACACTATTAATGATAATTCAACTATTTTCCTAATCCTCGATGAAAGGTAAACCAATTTAGAGAACATCACAAACTCCCCTGAAATACTAAATCATGGTAGAGGATGAAGTAAAGAATACCTGGGTTTCCAGGGGCCATAAAACCCGGAAAGGACAAGTGCAGACAACTGAAACTTCTCTTCCGGAGCTAATTTTTATCATTATCTCATGATTTATGGTCAGCAATTCCGACTGGGGCTTGACAAACACCACTTGCTCATAGCCAGTTGGCTGTGTCAGCTGAAGCAGAGGTTGCTTGAGAGATTTCTGATCGGTTGAGCTTGGAATCAACATGGGGCCAATGTTGGAATGCCAGGAGGGTGTGCAGCTGTGAGCAGGGCACAGACTCGAAACCTTGTTTTCCTGAGAAGGCCTGGGTTTAATTTTCCTAGTTTGACAGAGGCTGACTGTCTCTGGCAGAGCAATCTGTCCGTTAGACACATTTGTTCTCAGCAGGATATGAAGAGCAGGTGACAGAGCAAGGGAATGGACAGTTTGAGCTGTTCGGCAAGAAGAGATCTTACGCTGAAACGTGCAGCATTCTGGGGAAAGGATTTGTTTTTTATTTGTGGCCAGAGAACCTGGTGTTCAACGTGAGTTCTCAGTTCCCGCTGATTCACGTGTCTGTGGAAAAGGGACCGGTGGGGCACACAGCATCCGGGTCCTTCACAAACGCTGTGACAAAAACCTAGAAATTCTGTATTAACAGTCTTCATTTCTTCTCTCTGCAAGTCTGAGAAGTCAAACGGCCCTGAGAAAGTGTATTGCTAGTTTTTGCTCAAGGATCATGACTTGTGAATTTATTTGAAATAATGTTTTACCAGAAAGTATACAGATGTATAAAATATCAATTGTGGGGAGCTGGTTTTTAATTTTGGAAATGAATTTGGAGATTCGGTGTTTCCATTTATTCCGATTCATTTCCTCACAGTGCTACATACACTCTTTCGAGTTATGCAAAGGGTATTGACATTCTCACGTTGAGACCCAGAACGAATGCATCGTTCGAACAAGTGGTGCTAGACCTCGATGTTTATGAGCGTTGAACTAGCATGACTGCACTCGCATAGAGACGATTTAGGGGAATTGAGTTCACTAGCTCCCTGAGATTTAGGCTCTGTGGGAGAACGAAACCGAGGCTAAATCAGGAACAGCTGTTTTCTCACTACCTGTCACCCTGGTACAATCTTCTAATTAATTTTGTATTCATAACTTTAAGATGTAAATTATGCCTATCTGGTGTCCCTTGCCATGTGAGATACGGCTTGGACCCTTTCAAAATTTCACATTTCACATGGGAGGGGGTTTTCTGAAAGCCGTAAAATGAAACATTAAAAACAGCCAACTGACCTTATTGCAGAAGACCCGAAGGTCAGAGGAGTTTGCACTTTGCTTGACTGTAAAGGCTGCTGCTCTTGTGACGAGAGTGCTAGTAAGAAAGCAGATGGAGGGTGTCACTGTCTCGGGCTGGCCTTGGGCCCAAGCGCAGAGGCTGCCTGGATTCCCCTCTCTTGTGAGAGTCACGGCGGCTTCCACCTTCTCTGGCGTTCACCCAGAAGGATTTCCATACGCCACACCCTGTCAAGATCCTCCCTGTGGTGAAGGATTTCCTGAAACGGGCTCATCGTTAGATGATTTCCAACACAATTTATCGTTTTCCTCATTCTTCTTGCTCCTCCAGTTTTTGGTTTGTTTTTAAATCCCTCCCTGGGTATACTACAAGGCACAGTCATGAACAAAGATGTTGCAGAAAAAAACTTTACTCTCCATCTGCCCTTCAAAACCAACAATTTCCAAACGCTCGGTGACGTATCAGTTGGATAACTTCAGGGAACCCACCTGCAGTTAGCGGCAAATTAAAAACTGTTTTCAGAGGAAAAGAAAAAGAGCTGCCAGGCCAAGAGGTGTCATAAGAGTTACGAGGACGAAAAGTTGGAGAGGCCTTGGGAGTCACCTCTGTGTGCATAAGAGAAACTGGAGGCCCCGGGAGGTGAAATGGACTGCCCCGGTCAAACACATCAGCAGTGGGCGGAGTATCGTCCCAACCCAGTGCTCCCAGAAAGGGTCAGAGTGATGGTGGGGGCAGTAGGGAAGACACTAGCTGAGGCAGCAGAAAAAAGTTAGAACTGCTGTCAGAGGCAGCCTCTTTTAACCTGTGCCTGGATACTGTGTCATTCGCAAATTTGATAAGCTGATGTGTGTCTGCTCATATTAAAAATTGTTTCTTATATTGATTACCTATGAACTTCTTTTCAGGATGATATCAATCAATTATGTTTTTTTCTTAAAAAAAAAAAAAAACCTCTCACATTGCTGAATCCTGTGCAAATTATAGTATGGGAGACTCAGATGTCCTTCTGAGACCACCCAGGTATACCAATCTGAGAAACCTAGTTCATGATAAAATTGCGTTGCCTTTCATTATTATTATTACTTTTGTTTCATTATAAGACTCAAAATCTATCTCCTTAATAGCCTGCTTTGCAATCTGGCAAAGGAATGTCAGGCTCACCTGAAGAATCACAGGTCTGCTGTGTGATTCTTCAGTTCTCTTCTGGCTAGAGAATATTTCCAGTCTTTTCTCTTCTTCCCTGAAGTGCTCCTCACAGTCCCCGGACACAGCTCAGCAATCTTCCCAGCAGTGGACCTCAATGCTCTGGGGGTGTGGACTCTGGGGCCGGGACCACCAGGCTCTGCCAGGCACACACCCCGGTGGGAGACAGGGACACATGAACGGAGGCAGCTGAGACAGTGACCACGGGAGAAATGAGGGCTCCTCTTGTGGACGTGAGCCAGAGACACTTGGTTTTCCTGGGGGCTCCAGCAGGGGTTTAAGCAGTAGATCTTTGAGAAACAATCAAAACTGACTTCCCTGTGCTCCCAGAGATTCTGTAAGGTCTCCAGTGCCTTATAATAAATAATTTCAGTTTGAATTAGTCTGCTTAGGCTGTCACAACAAAATACGATCAACTGTGTGGCCTAAATAGTAGAAATTTATTTTCTCACAGTTCTGGAGGCTGTAGCTCCTGGGTGAAGGTCTGGTAGGCTGGTTTCTGGGGAGGGCTCCCTTCCTGTCTTGCAAGCGGCCGCCTTCTCGCTATGTCCTCACGTGGAGGAGAGAGAGTGAGCTCTCCAGTTCCCTTTCTGGAAAGACACCAACTTCATCAACTCAGGGCCCCATCCTTGCAACGTCATTAGCCCTCAGCTGCTTCCCTAAAGGTCCTATCTCTGTGTACAGGAACGGTGGGGGGGGCTTCAGTGCAAGAATTGTGGGGGAGAAACGATTCAGTCCATAGCAGTTTAAATCCACCAGAGTGAATTCTATCTACGGCAACGAAGAACACTGACCAACATCCACAGGGTGTAATTTCTGTGTTTTAAAATTTGAACTTATTTAGAAGAGCTAGATGCTACCACACAATCTTCTGCGTTAATTTGATTTTGGTTTTCTTTTTTATCAATGTCAATTCTACTAACTTTTTTCCAGCAGTAAGAGTAGAAATAAAACAAGATTTGAAGATGTCTATTTTCTCTCTTTTTACAGTTAACATATAATTTGAAATTTAAAAGTTTTAAAAAATTTTTTGGGACATGATTTGCATATAATTAAAATAATGCACCTATTTTAAGCACAGAGTATAATACATTTGACCAATGTATACACCCACATACAATTGACACACCCATTGTAAACACACCAATGTATATGCCCATGACAATGTATACAGCCATGTAACCACCGTCACATTTTAGATATAAGAATATTTTCATCATTCCAAAACATCCTTTTTTGTCCCTTCCAAATGACCTTCCCAACCACTCATCCCACACAAACCCTGATCTAATTTCTATCACTATGTATCACTTTTATCTGTTCTAGAACTTCATACAAATAGAATCATATAGTCTGTAGTGTTTTAATCTGAATAATTTCACTTAAATAGTTTTGAGGAAATGTATGCATTCTGTTTTGTTTTCGAGACACATCCCTTGGTATGCCATCATTTGCTTCTCCATTGGCCTATTGATGGATATTTGAGTTGGTTTTGGTTTGGAGCTATTATGAATAAAGCTGCCATGAATATTCAAGTACAAGTCTTTTTTACAGACATAAGCTTTCATTTCATAGTAATAAAGTTGGGACATAATATAAGTTTATATTTAACTTTATAAGAACGTGTTAAATATTTTCAAAGTAGTTATACTAGTTTACATTCCCATAAATGGCATGTGAGAGGTCCAGTTGCTCCATATTTTCACCAGGGCTTGCTATTATCAGTGTTTTGTTCAGCCATGCTAGTGAGCATGTAGTCACAGTTGTTATGTGTGTTTTTAATTTTGCATGTTTTTGAGTATTAAAGATATTGATGACCTTAGACTCCATTTTTTTTATGTTTCCTATAGCTCCGTGGATAAACTAAAATTTGCAACTTTTTTTTTACTTTTAATTATTCCCCTTGTTCTGGCTTTAGCATATTTTTAAAAATACTTATAATTTTACTGCATATGTGTCCTTGGTAATATTCAAGTCTTACGTGTCTTATTCAAAGCCTTTCAAATTTGAGCTCATTAGAAAAATCCTTCTTATGATTTTTAAGTGCCTTTTAATTTTCTTACTCATAGTGAAGTTTACAAGAAGATCCAGAATTCCCTTTGAAATGCTCTTCTTGCCTTGCGGAGCTTTTTCTGACATTTTTGGAAATTTTCCCTATAAGTTTATAAACTTAGGATATAAATTAGACCATAACTAGTTATAATTTTATATTAATTTAATCACTCACTTATTAATTCAACAAAAATTATTATGCATTAACTCCGTGCCAGGCATTATTCCTGGAAAAGATGACAGACTGATGACCAAAGAACTCCAATCATATTGTATTGGAGGAAGATTCTAGATGTTCTGTGACCAACTCAACAGTTTTTATTCGTTTTTTATTCTGTCTTAATTAACTATTGTTTGGTTGTTTAAACATATTTATGAAGCACCTTTGCATATGAAAGGCACTGCAGAGAAGCTAAATGAATGAATAAATGCAAGGAAGTTTTAGTATTTTATAGGAAATAGTTCTCAGTTGAATAAAACACATGTGCCAGGAACATCTCTGGTACTGTGGATACCATTGTCAGGAAAACAAGGCATGAGCCCAGTCTTCGTCTAGTGGTGGGAAGGGGAAGCAGACGCCATTCAGATCATCAGGTGGACCTGGAATGAGAGTCTGTGACAGTGTGCTGTCAGAATGTGTAACAGGGAGTCCCGATATGGCAGCTGGTGTTTAGGGAAGATGCAGTGGAGGAGAAACATCTGAGCCAGGTACCTTTAAGAAGGAGTTAACTGAATAAGAAGGGAGATAATGTTTACACCTCGATTCAGAGGAAGCACAGCATGTTAGAGGAGGTGGAAACGGCCAGTGTGTTTGGAGTTAGAGGTCAAGACATACACATGGCATTCACTGCTGTCTTCAGTGCCCTGCAATCTAGCTTCTGCCTCCAATTATCTGCTGAGACCTTGTCTGCCAAGGTCACTAATGACCTAGCTGTGAACCTCAGTGAATGGATGCTTCTCATTCTTCACGCTACTTGGACTCTTTTCAGAGCTTACCATTCTCTCCATTAAAATGTCTACCTTGATTTTAAAATGCCACAACAGATGATCTTTCTACTCCCTGCATGACTCCTTCTCAGTCTCCTCCTCTTCTGCATGACAGACAAGTCTCTCTGGATTTGGGCTGCTGTCAGTCTCTTCATGCTCTGCCTGTCCCCATTTAGTCATGCGTGATGTCATCTCACATCACGTCTCTCCACCAGGAAAGTGCCCTGCTCGGCTTCAGTAATTACCACGGCGGAAATGCATCTCCAGGACTTTAGCAGTAACTGTATGTCCAAGCTTCAGTTAGAGAGAGATATATATATATTTTTTTCCTATTTCATATTTGTAACCTAAGGGGACCTTGTTAATTAAAGCTTTATCTTTGTTTACTTGTAATGTATTTAGACACCATACTAGATGCTGCTATGAAATAAAACACGAAAGGTTTCTGCTGTCCTTGTCCTTGAGGATTTCACTCACTGGCAACTCTTTCCAGGAAACCTTTCCTGAACGGGGATGCTTCACCGGGTAACCTCATGATGAGGCCTCAGTACCACGTGCTTTCCTCTTGAGTATTTTATACCACATTGTATGTGTCAGTTTATTTGATTATCTTCATTTCCAAATTGTGATATCCTCCTTTGTAAACCACAATGCTTAACCCAGTATCTGGCACAGAGCAGGAACATAATAGGCATGTGTGCGTGCACGCACGCACACACACACACACACACAGAGTCTATTCTCATTCTGCACATATTGCACTTTTGCAAATTTGCCTACTGACTAAAATTTATTTGTGAGACGCAAATCAACAATGCGGTGCTTTCACAGTCATTCCCTGTGAAAGGCACACGAGAATGGCGGAAGGTTTGCCACCCAACGCGTCTGTTCTCAGCTGAGATAGAAGAAGGAGATGCTCTGCCTTCCCGTGTCAGCCCTCACACTGCAAGTGAATGTCCTTTCGGCAGCCTTTACAGTGCTGTGCTTTTTGCATTTTTGTGCTTTTTGTTTGCGACTTTGTTGTCTGAGGTGGCCCCCGAGCATAGTGCAGAAATGCGTCTAGAGCGGTTAAGCACGAGAAGGCTGTATGTGCCTCATGGAGAAAACAGATGTGAAAGATAAGCTTCACTCAGGCATGAATGCTGTTGGCCATGAGCTCAAAGTTAATGAATCACAGCATGTATTAAATAAGGTGACTTTAAACAGAAACATACAAAACAAGATTATGTATTGATACATTGACAAAAATGTGACCAGGATAGGCGTGGGCAAAAAAATAATATGACCAAAGGCCTGCAGGGGTTTAACCCTGTATTTTCCACGGGAGCAACAGTTCAGTATTCGTGGTTCAGTGTTCACACATTCAGCATTAGCAGCAGCTTCAGAGAATGAACCTACAGCAAATAATGAAAATTGACTCTATATATGTGTGCGTGCGTATTATATATATATGTGTGTATATATATAATGTAAAGACAATAAAGCAGAAATAAATAATATATGATGATTGTGCAAAAGAGGGAAAGACTATAAATATCTGATTGAAAACATCAGAATATGTTTCATAGAGAAGTTGCTCTCCATTATAGTCCTTGAATAAAGTATAGAATTTCAACAGGTATAACTGAAGCTTAGAGAATCCTAACAGAAAGTGAGAAAACAAAGTCATCAATTTGGGCAAGTTCAGGGATATATACCTAGCTCAATGGATATATACACAGCCTAGCTCAGGGGATATATACAGAGCCTAGCTCAGGGGATATATACACAGCCCTGCTCGGGGGATATATATACAGCCTAGCTCGGGGGATATATACATATCCTAGCTCGGGGGATATATACACAGCCTAGCTCGGGGGATAGATACACAGCCTAGCTCGGGGGATAGATACACAGCCTAGCTCGGGGGATATATACGCAGCCTAGCTTGGGGGACATATACACAGCCTAGCTCAAGGGATACATACACAGCCTAGCTCAGGGAATATATACACAGCTTAGCTCGAGTATAAAGTACAGAAAGAGATAAGTTCCATACTGTGTTCGACATCTCCTAGGAGGGAAAATGTGTGTGGTTTATTTAATAGTCATTGTTAATTCAATAGTCTGTCTTGGGTTTAAAATGGACTCTGATATTCTTTCCTAACTTTTCAGTCAAACATATGTTAAGATATTTTTAAAAGGCAAAATTCTCAACCACCTAAAGCAAATGTGACAATCAACACTACCAGAATTTGTTAGAAATTTCCAGAAACTACAAAACCAATAGAACTTATTATTTCCTGAAAAAAAAGAGCTACTGGTTTGGGCTCAGAAATGCAAGGACTTCCCTAGAATATCCAGCAATGGCCGCTTTGTGTCTATGCTCCCTGCGGGCAGCCAGAACCCAGCCTTCTTCCTTCCTCTTTTAGACACATTAATGTAGTCTAGTCTTCAGAAACAGCTGAGGGTAAAGAAAAGGAGCTTTGGGAATGATGCTATCACCCTATCTCCTGGGTTGTGTATATTCGGCCTTAGACCCTGGGGATTGGTCTAGAGGTCAAACACATAAACAGTTGGGCTTTTATAAATCACGTATGACGGAGCAGGAAGCAGGGGCAGTCGAAATCCCTAGAGGGATGACTCCTGTGAAAAGGACAGCAGGAGGGAGGAACTATGCACTTTGTTGGAGGGTGTACCTAATCCCAGGGGAACACACAGGAAATAAGCTCAGAGAATTAAGGCAACAACCTCAGACTTTTCTCTCCATTTGTGTTCTTGTCCTTTGGTGAATCCAACCAAAAGCCAGAAGGCAAGAGATCATTTCAATTTAGTCTCTATTGATCAGTTTCCTGAGAGATGGAGGAGGGTGGAGAACGGATATGGAATTGCTAAAGCAGAGAAAATACACACACACACACGTATGCACACACACACACACACATTCTTTCTGTCTCTCTGTCTCTCCCTCAAAAGAATGATAGATTAGATAGATAGATAGATAGATAGATAGATAGATAGATAGATAGTAGAGGTGATATCTATGCCCTCAAGTTTCTTAAATTGTGTTACATATTGTAGTATAATATGAAGTATAATTCAGTTTAAAATGTAATATCCCAGTAGTCCAGTTTCCTACTTACTGAAAGCAGTTATTAAGATTGATTAATTAATCTAATTCCTTAGATTTAAGAGAATGGCCACATACCTGTCTTCAATCACTTCAGGGTAGCGCTGCCTAAAGCTAGAACACCTGGCTCTTGAAATACACTATTGGCCCTGTATGCCTTCAGTCCTGAGTTGGAGAGTGATACCTTTCCAGAACCGTCTTGAGTGAGATTACCAAGTGAAAATGTTGTAATGCCACGTTTACAGACTTCCTGTTACAGTCTCCCTCTGACATATAAAGAGCTTGGAGGCAAACATTTGGTTCTTACAATAAGAAGAAAACTGAACAAACCATAGATCAATGACTTTTCTTAGACTCCTCGAAGACCTGAGGTCACAGGGCCGCTGGCGCCGGAAGCTGAGGATGCAGCTGAATGCAGAGCGTCATGATGGAGATCAGCCTCCCTAGAGCAGGAGCAGCTGGAGTGATAAACCTGCATGAACATGTAAGTGGTAATTCTGACGGATTGCTGGAGGCTGAATGCAGACTGTTTTGAGAGTGAAATCCTTCTGGAGACCCTAGTGTTAGGGCCCCTGCTCGCGGCCCCAACGCAGTTGGAACTCGGAATGCCACCAGGCCTCAAGGTGGAAGGCAAGAGAGATCCCCGGTGCTGCGGCAGAAGGAAGGGAAAGGTAATCTTCATAAAATAGGCCCAGGGTCTTCTCTATAACCAAAGC
The DNA here is from genome assembly GCF_037993035.2 of Macaca fascicularis. Lineage (NCBI taxonomy): Eukaryota > Metazoa > Chordata > Mammalia > Primates > Cercopithecidae > Macaca > Macaca fascicularis. The sequence continues at coordinate 194,123,483 of NC_088379.1, read as the reverse complement.
CTGCTCTCCGGGAAAAAAGACTGCCAGGGCCCCAGTCCTCCTGCGGCAGGAATGTATCTATGAGCCAGCCACCTCTGCCTTCTTTTATCACCACTGAGCGGGGAAGGAAAGTTAAGAAACACTTATAAAGGTCACAGCCTGGGACAAAGTGCCACTAAAACACTCATACTTACACAGGAGACTAGAGTGTGCTTCTCTCCCCAACATTTTACTGCAACACCAACAGGCTCCAGGATAGTAACAATCGATTCCAGGTGAAAGAGCTGAAAGACAGACTTTATCTTACAGGAACACTAAAACCACCAAAGATACAAGAACAAGGCCATCAGAGGCGATTAAAACCTCTGGCACCCATAGCTACAACAAACACTAAACAAACTCCAAGACCTGCGAAACTGACATAAATCCTAGCACTGAAGACCAATTTACCTAAGTTCCCATTTTGTGTGTGTGTGTGTGTGTGTGTGTGTGTGTACTTACATGTAATGTATGTGTTGGTATTTATATATGTATAGATATAGATGTATATCCATTGATGTATATCTATATGTTTATATGTACCTCTGTCTCTATTATCTATGAATCTCTCTATCTACCTATTTACTAGCTTTCAATAAATATTACAGATAATGCCAAGAAAAATTATAGATTGAAGATACAAGGCAAGCATTAGAACCAGTATCAGAAGGACGAATTTTGGAATTAGCCGACAGGAAATGTAAAGCAACTATGAATAATATCTTAAGGAATCTAATAAAACATCAAATAACATGCCAAAAGAGATACATGTTAACTGAGTGAAGGAGACTTTAAAAATCAAAAGAAAATGTTAGAAATCAAAACCACAGCAACAGAAATTAAGAGCGCCTTGAGGATCTCCACAGTAGATTGAAATAGCTGAGGAAAAAATTAATGAGCTTGAAGATATGCCAATAGAAAGATTCCAAATGGAAATGCAAGTAGAAAACAAATGAGAAAAAGAACCCCAGAACATCCAACAACTGTGGGACAATTGCAAAAGGCAGAACATACATTTAACTTGCCAAAGGACAAAAAAGAGAGAATAGAGCAGAAGAAATATTTGAAGTAATGATGGCAAAGCACTTTCCAAAATGTATGGAAGACATGAAACCACCTACCAGGTTAGCTCAGAGAAGATCACGAAGACAAATACTGGAAAACAAAACCCTACATCTAGGGGTGTCATATTTAAACAGTAGAAAAGCAATTTCAAAAAGACAGAATTTTTTTTTCTTTTTTTGAGATGGAGTCTCGCTCTCTCACCCAGGCTGGAGTGCAGTGGCGGGATCTCAGCTCACTGCAAGCTCCTGGCTAATTTTTTGTATTTGTTAGTAGAGACGGGGTTTCACTGTGTTAGCCAGGAGGTCTCAATCTCCTGACCTCGTGATCCACCTGCCTTGGCCTCCCAAAGCTCTGGGATTACAGGCGTGAGCCACCGTGCCTGGCCCAAAAAGAAATCTTGAAAGAACCTGGGGCAGGGGCCCTAGAAAAGCAAGGATAAGAATTACAGATGACTTCTCATCAGAAGTCATGCAATCTAGAGGAGTGTGGAGGGGAGAGGATAATGAAAGAAGAAGAAACACCAATGTAAAATTCTATGACAAGAGAAATGATTCTTCCAGAGTGAAGAAGAGATAAAGACTTTCTCAGAGAAACAAAATCTGGGAGTGCTCATCACCAGAAGACCTGCCCTGAAACCAGTGTTAAAAGAAGTTCTTCAGGAAGAAGGAAAATAATATTGCTTAGATACCTGGATCTGCATAAAGAAAGGAAGAGTGCTGAAAAGGAGAAAATGAAGGTAAAATTCAATCTTTTACTTTTCTCATTCTTAACTGATCTAAAAGGTAACTTGATTTACATCAGTAATAGTAACAACGTGTTGAGTGATTATAGCATGTGGACAAGTGAAATGCATGACCGCCTGTCACAGAGATATGAAGGAGCCATTGGAAATACTCTGTCACTTGTGAAGGACAGTTCTCCAGGCAGTCTTGGACTGACCCAGTTAACTTCCCTTTCTCGCTTGTAGTTCTCAAGAACAACAGTAGAAGGTTGCTCTATAACTGCAGAAATGCAACATCCTGGTATAAGGAGAGCATGGCTGGAACAGTCCCTCCTCCCCACAAATAGAAGTTTCTTCAACACCTCAGCCCCGCACTTCATGTGACTCTTGGAGTGTAAATCCCAGGGCAGCCTTATTCCCAGGATTCCTCAGCTGCAGGGTAAGTGGGTCACACAGACAAGGCTCCGTCTGTTCTATGTAGCTTTCCTGAGCTTTGAGGGACTAGCTTATGATCAATCCCACATTCTGTTGCATGTGCTAATTCTCAGTCATGACTTGTTGCCCCTGAGTGTGCTCTGTCTCACGGCACTCAGACAAGTTGCTAACCAGTGCACGGTGAACCTGCTCCACAAATTCACAGTACATGTAAAGTAGGATAGTGCTATTGTGGATAGACTTAGATTATTTAAAACTGTGTGTTACATACTTTCAAGAAACCACTAAGTTTTTTTTTTTTTTTTTTTTGAGACGGAGTCTTGCTCTGTCGTCCAGGCTGGAGTGCAGTGGTGTGATCTCAGCTCACTGCAAGCTCTGCCTCCTGGGTTCACACCATTCTCCTGCCTCAGCCTCCCGAGTAGCTGGGACTGCAGGTGCCCACCACCACCCGGATAATTTTTCGTATTTTTAGTAGAGATGGGGTTTCACCGTGTCAGCCAGGATGGTCTTGATCTCCTGACCTCGTGATCCGCCCGCCTCATCCTCCCAAAGTGCTGGGATTACAGGTGTGAGCCACTGTGCCCGGCCAAGATTTGTTTTAAAAAATATAATGATATGGTGAAAGAGAAGATAAAATAAAATCATATAAATAATTTAAACAAGAGAAGAAAGAAAAAAAGGGGAAACTCAAAGAAACAAGGAATAAATTCAAAAAATGAAAAACATCTTCAAACATGGTAAATATTAATCCAATTTTATCAATCATCTCATTAAACATGAATGGTCTAAATATGCTAATTAAAAGGCAGGATATCAGGAATGAGTACAAAACAAGACCGGACTCTATGTCCTCTATTTGCCTTCCACTTTAATATAAAGATGTAGGTAAGTGGGGAAGAGCGGCAGGAGGAAGGACGTGCCACACTAACCCTTAGTCCATGCCAGCGGCAGAAGTGAAAGAAAGAAAGTCAGTTTATATGCCATTGCTTTCACAACCTGAAAAACTGAAGAAAATTGAGCATTCTCCAAGACTGATGCTGAAAATAAACAGAATAATTGCCAGCTTTAGCATTAATTAACAGTTTAGGGGATGTAATTTCTTAACTGCATTTAAAAACCAAACATCCAAGTACATTAGATTAATTCTTCAGAGAGAGTTACTCACAATTTGTATTTGATGATTTTACATCATATTTATCTCAGCAGGAAGAATAAAAGAAGACTAATGAGACAAGCAGAGAAAAAACCTTAAATAATTTGGTTGCTTAATTTTCTCCTTCCTTTACTCTTAAACAGGTGACTGCAGAGCTTGGGATGTTCTACCCTTTAGAATTAGTGACTTCATCTGGATTTCAAAAGTAAAATCATTCTGTGTCATAAGTAGTCACGAAGACGTTCATTCTGATTCCCAGAGAAGTGTAGTCGGTGAAGATTCTAGCAGTTGACACGGTGTTCTTTCCTATAACTCTCCTCTGGTTATTATTTCAGGGGGCCGCCCACAGATTACTCTTCTCTTTGCTTGTCAAAATGTAATTGTTGAAAATCTTAAAGGTTGCTGAATGCTTTTGTGAAAATAACAAGGCAAAATACAGTATTTTTAAAAATTTTATGCTGAAAGACAAAAGAGCACACCCTGTCATTCCTCTTCATTTATATTTCACGGTGCACATCCTGCTGAAACATTTTATGGAAATGACTCCTTGCTCTAGAATAAGTAACCCACATGTTTTTCCACCTTGACTTTAATATGCACGTAATTTCCTTGAAATTACATGTCAAGGATTTAGAATATTTGTTGTTGCCAGACTAAATTTTGGAAAACTGCCTCATTAATCAGGCTGTAAACATGTTGGATCATATACATTGCGTTTGAGTTTTGAGACAGATTGAGTATTCAATAGCAGACTTTTTGGATTTCTAATTGGGATTAAACTCATTATGTTTTATAAAAACATTAAAAAACATTGTAGACACACTGCATATTTTGATATTCTGCACATACTTTGTCAATACAAAGGGATTTTAGAAAACATTCCTGAATCCTCCTGAATTTGTGGCTCTGCAATTAAGTAACTGTGATTACTGTGCCAGGAAATTTCATCTCTTTTACCAAGCCACAGAGTAAGAGATGGCCTCCTCATCCACGTCCATAGCGTGGCCTCCTCATCCACGTCCATAGCGTGGCCTCCTCATCCACGTCCATAGCGTGGCCTCCTCGTCCACGTCCGTAGCGTGGCCTCCTCGTCCACGTCCGTAGCGTGGCCTCCTCGTCCACGTCCGTAGCGTGGCCTCCTCGTCCACGTCCGTAGCGTGGCCTCCTCGTCCACGTCCGTAGCGTGGCCTCCTCGTCCACGTCCGTAGCGTGGCTTCCTCGTCCACGTCCATAGCATGGCTTCCTCATCCACAGAGTGAGAATATATTGAGAATACTTTCTTTGCCCATCTGGAAGGACCCTTTACCTGAAGTAATAAGCATGCATTTGTGTGTGTGTGTGTGTGCGCACACACTTGTGTATGCTGAAAACAGTGAAATATCATATGTTACAGAAGTTATCCTTATTGCTATATAATACCTTAAGGCTAATTTGTTTTTGTGTGCTGGTGACCAAGCAGTATTCAGAAGATACAGCCTTCCTCCTGAGAAGTCTAGCCACAATCAAGGAAATTTCTCTTAGTTTCTCTCTTTTAGAGAAAATATAAACAAATACAGAAGTTAGAATCCTGGGTGGTGCTGATTATTCCAAATGTGTACGTGCAGCTTCCATGGGCAGTTTGGTTGCAGTTCATTTCTGGGGTAAGTGACCCACATCTACACTGTAAAATTTTTTTGTTTCAAGAGCCAAAATTGTTCTCTGAAAACACGTATCATTGAATTGGTGATTTTATGAGACAGCCTTGTCTGTACATTTACAACCACTGACAGAGGTTAAATGTAGGTGAATGGGGAGCTCTGAGTCGACAGCCAGGAGAGGCTTGTACCAACAGGGAATTGATCATCTCGGCGGAGTCTGTGCTAGAGCTAAAGGTTGTTAACTCTGTTATTAGAATTCAGTGTTACTGCCCTGCCTTCTGCCCAAGGCACAGACATTTTAGTTGTAAGAAAAGCAGTTATGTGTCTCACGTAACTCCTTCGACTGGCTGTTTGCTGAATCATTACTTTATGAAACTGTGCCCCTGTTTTTACTTACAAAGTCACAGAAGGTATCCATAAGTGCCATTCCTCATTTCAGACAAGCACGATCAAATAGTTGAGCATTTAATGTTTCATTTGGCTTTAAAACATAAACCACGCATACGAGAAAAGCCTGGGGCATTTTGTAGAACCAGAAAGTTAAAAAGTGCGTGAAACCCCCGCCCCCAGAGAATGGGAGTGTGACAGAGGGAAAGAGAGGCCCACCTGAAGGGGCTCCACATTTAATGCTGTAATCATTTGAGTAGTAAAATAAACAACAGAGTATTGGGAAATAACCAAAAGTATAGAATAAATATACACAAGTCCATGTTGACATAAGTAGTAAATGATGAAAAAATGAATGGGGAAGAAGTTACATTATTTTACAGAAACATTCCAAATTATTTGTGTAGATATTTTACTCTGTAGAAGTTGGAACTTAATCCTCCTCTCCAACCATATACTAAACTTAGTGACTTGCTTCCACAGGACAGAGTAGAGAAAGAAAAGCACAATAGTAGAGTTAGAGGAAAAGCTTGGCAAAGGCACACGGAATGAGTGATGAAGGTGAACATCCTCAGTGGTGTCATGTGGATATCATGTGTCTCTCATTTGATGTGACAAGGAAAGCACTTTATCTCTGTGAAATTCCTTCCCCAAATCCCATGAGAAAGAAACCAGATGGGCGTCTTCCTGTGGGATAACTCGCCTGTACACCTCTTTATAGCAGCGCCCCACTACCTCGGTACCAATGTATTTATTAGTTCATTTTCACACTGCTATACAGATACTACCTGAGACTGGGTAATTTATAAACGAAGGAGGTTTAATTGACTCACAGTTCCGCATGGCTGTGGAGACCTCAGGAAACATAATTATGATGGAAGGGGAAACAGACCCCTTCTTCACAAGGCAACAGGAGACCGAGAGAGAGAGAAAGAGTGTGTGAAGGAGAAACTGTCAAACACTTATAACACCATCAAATCTTACGAGTACTCACTCACTATCATGAGAATAGCACGGGGGAAACTGCCCCTATGATCCCACTGGTCCCTCTCTCAACATGTGGTCATTACAGGGATTACAATTCAAGGTAAGATTTGGGTGGGGACACAGAGCCAAACCATCTCAGAAACCTTTCTAATGAGAAACATCTGCATGGCAAATCCAAAAGTGAAACAATGAATCTATACATTTGATTGCATTATGTTCCATAACTAGGGTATGCTTTCTCTGACTTACAGTTGATTAAGGTAAATAGTCTTAACCAGTTCTATCAGTCACATTTATATAAAACATCACTTGACTTTAGTCCAATATAAATTTACACTATCTTGCTTCCCTAATTCTAAATTTACCTCACTTCTAAGCTGAGTTAATCACAAGTTCATCTGAGGGTTTAATCATTGATGCAAATCAGTTAGCTTTCCTTACGTCTTCTTTATTTGAACTAAAATTATTTGACTCAAAGAAAGCAAAACACCTTGTATACGTTTATTTTTATTTTAACCACAGCAACAAAAGAGTAGAAATGGTAATCATGAACATCTAACACTGCTCAGCCGAAAGGAGGACCACTTGGGCATTACCAACCAGCTTGAGAAATGTTCTGCAAATTAAGATTTGTCCTTAAACATATGCATCTGAGATTGGTATAGTATTTAGTAAGGAGGTGATTAGTAAGGAGATGATATTTAGGAAGCTATTGCCAGCAGTCAGTCCCCAGTCAAGGGTTTAATTCCTCTGTGAGTCAACTTTATAGAACTCGAGAACTAAAGGAGTTGGTTAACTGACCAGAAACGAAAGTGCTTACTAAACTCAGGAAAAGGAAAGAAAATCTAATTTTGAAAGTGTGTTTGTAATTATAAAGCACTACAGATAACCTTGCAGGTATTTTTTTGTAAAAGCAAATAAAACTCTTACTAGTGATGTTTCTCCTCTCATTGCTTCACTCGTAGAGCCCATGTATTGTCAGTCAGCACCCACTGTTTTGTGAGCATTTCTATTGAGATTTATGTGCAAGTGACCTGAAAAATGAGTACATCAATAATTTTGCCTTCAAAACATCTAGATTCTATTTTATTCCACTCTAGGTTCTCTTGTTTATATCATGCCCTTTTTGATACCCTCTTTATCCTTCTAGGCTAGGCTTTCTCAACTTTAGCAGTATTGACTTTTTGAACAAGATAATTCTTTATTTTGGGGGACTGCCTTGAGCATTATAGGACGAGTCAGTGTAATGATTAATTTTATGTCTCAACTTGGGTGAGCCTCAGTGGCAAACTTTTGTCAAACATTATTTTGCATGTTTCTTTGAGAGAGAGAGAGAGCGTGTGTGTGTTTTGATGAGATTATCATCTAAGTCAGTGGACTTTGAGTAAAGGGGGTGCCCTCGATAATGTGGGTGAACATCATCCAATCAGTTGAAGGCCTTCATAAGACAAAGACAGGCCCTCCCCAAGCAGTGATAAATTATTCCACAGGTTTCCTTTGGACTTGGACTGCAACTCTTTCCTGAGTTTCCAGCCTCCCTGCCCACCCCATCGGACTTTGGACTTGCCAGGAGTCTTGGTCCACTTTGTGTTGCTGTAACAGAACACCTGAGACTGGGTAATGTAAAAAGGAAAGGGGGTCATTTATCTCAGGGTTCTGCAGGCTGGGAAGTTCAAGATTTGACAACTGCATTTGGTGGCTCCTGGTGAGGGCCTCCTCTGCATCAATACATGACAGAGAAGAGAAAGGGGAAGCAGGCCTGTGTAAAAGGCAAACCATGAGAGGTCACCTCACTTTATAGCAACCCACTGTTATAGGAACCAGTCCACTCCCGTGAGAACTCACCCAGTCTTGTTAAAGGACAATAATAGGGTTTGTCCCCATCAAAATTCATGCTGAGGCTTGGTCCCCAATGTGGCACTTTTGAGAGGTGGTGCCTTTAAGGGTGATTGGGTCATTAAGATGGATTAATTTCTTTTCACTGGAGAACCCTGAAAAACAGAACTGAGCCCTGAGATGTGGGTGCCAAGACTGCCTCCTTTTTGGCGTTAGCAGAGCCAGCTTCCCCCAGGGCCTCAGGGGCCAAGCTACGCCCAGGTTGGTGGGAGTGATGTGGGCTCAGGGTCTGGGGATGTGTCTTCCGCCCTAGTGGGTGTGGAGAACAGATCATCAGGCCAAAGAGGATAATTCTGAGCTTTCAATCTAATGGATTTTGCTCCCCTCGGTTTTGAACTTCGTGGGGATCCCCGACCTCTTTCTTATTTTTGATTTCTTCCTTTCGGAACGGGAATGCCCAGCTTATGCCTGTCTCACAACGGGAGTGTGTAACTCACTTGTCTGGTTTCTCAGCTGTCGAAACTTTTTCCCTAGGATCAATCATACCTCGAGTCTCACCCGCATATGATTTAGAGGAGATTTAAATGATATAGGACTTAGAGTTGGTGCTGGAATGAGTTAAGACTTTGGGACTGTTGAGATGGGGTGCTGAATATGTTTTGCTAGTGAGAAGGACACGGATTGATTTTGGAGGTCCAGAGAGTAAAGACTGAACTGGTTCCCTTCAAATTCATATTTTAAAACCTAATCCCCAGTACTTCAGACAGAGATTTTGCAGACAAACCTTTTAGGATGGAGCCTTTAAAGAGGTAATTCAGATAAAATGAGGCCATCAGGGTGGGCTGTAATCCATTCTGACTGGTGTCCATGTAAAAAGAGGAGACTGGGATACACAGAAGGACACTGGGGCACGCGTGCACAGAGAAAAGGCCATGTGAAGACACAGAGGAAAGGCAGCCGTCTGTAAGCCACCAGCAGAGGCCTCAGGAGAAAGCATACCCCATCTTCGCGTGGCTTTAGGACTTGCAGCCTCCAGAACTGTGAGAAGATAAATTTCTGTTATATAAGCCCCTGTCTGTGGTGCGGTGTTACCGCAGCCCAGAAGGCAAATGCAGGCAGGATCCCCGGCTTCTGCCCACCAGGTCCCAGAGGTGTTTCCTCCCAGCCACCATCCTAACTCCCCAAATCATGACAAACAAAAAATATCCTCAGACATGTTCACATCTTTGACTGGGGATGACACAGCTGCAGGTTGATAACCCATGCTCAGACACAGACAACGGCTACAAAAGCTCTTACGTGGATCGCCCCCTTTGAAACGTCCTGTGATTTGGTGTTGGTGACATTGCACTTTCTGTGTCTGAATCTTCTGTATTCTACCTTCTTTTTCCATTTTCTGTGTTCTTTCCCTTGATATTCTCCTTTATATTTTAAAGTGTTACCTTGAAATAAATAGGACTCACATACAATCTCTCTTGTCCTGGCCTCTCTTCTGATCCCAAAGTGTGAATTTCCACCTGCCAATTTTCCAAACAGTTCTTCTGAAAGACTCTACCTGCGTATTCTACCACCACAAACTCAGCTGGCCTCTGCCACACCGTCTCTTCTATAATCCCCGTTCTTCTGAAAGACTGTACCTGCGTATTCTACCACCACAAACTCAGCTGGCCTCTGCCACACCGTCTCTTCTATAATCCCTGTTCTTCTGAAAGACTGTACCTGCGTATTCTACCACCACAAACTCAGCTGGCCTCTGCCACACCGTCTCTTCTATAATCCCTGTTCTTCTGAAAGACTGTACCTGCGTATTCTACCACCACAAACTCAGCTGGCCTCTGCCACACCGTCTCTTCTATAATGCCTGTTTAGTTAAACAGTTCAGCTCAATTAAAAACAATTTTCCAGTGCATTGGGACCTTGAGGTTAGCTGGTTTGATATAGAAGAGAGTCACCCAAACAGATTTAATGCAATGTGATAAGCTCAATGATAAAAAAAAAAAAATGTGTGGGGATCTGTGGAATTACAGAGGAGGGACATTGTATCTAGGATGGGATGTCAGAAAAGGCTTCCTTGAAGAGGTAAGTCACGAGCTGAGTCTAAAAGAAACCCAAGTGAGATAAGGAAGAGAAGATACAGAGGCATTTCTGAAGGGTAAAATAGTACACGTAGTATAAACAGGTGGAGAGGAAAACAGATAATATTTCATTGAATTTTTTTACTCTTTTAAGTCAGACTAAAGTGAACGTGTCTCTTGAATGTAAATACTTATGAGCAGATGTTTTTCTGTCCTTTGAGAAATTTCTAAATTTCAATTTACCAGTTCAGAGGCTATGGATGGTATTTAGGTCAAATTAATTTCCACAGAAGTTCTTCTTCTCCTATGGATGAGAAAGAGTTCCAACGTCCCATGCCCTGACCAACACAGGCTGTGATTCAATTTTTCCAGATTATCTCAAGATTATTTTGTTACACTTAAAAGAATACTGGTGTTATTTTCAATAAAAGCATTCTTATGAAAGTCTCCAAAAACCCCCATGCTAACCAATCCAAAGGTGGATCTCTGAGGCAGACACAATGTGTGGCTGGGCCACACGTCACAGTCACACAGAAACCCCGAGCCGTACATCCCCACTGTGGCATGGCTGGAACGGTCTCACTCCATGGGCCCCATCTGCTAAGACTGGCGCACACTGTGCCTCCCACCTGCACCAGGGCAGCAGCACGTCCAGCCCCTCCCAGCCCCTCATGCTGGGCTGCTGGGCGTGCTTTCGGGATGTCCAGGAGGGTCAGTGTGTGGTGCCCCGAAGGATTTGCTTTCTCATGAGGGCAGGAGGAGGACCCTCTCTAACAATTTTGTTTTCAATGTTTACATGACATCCAGCAAATTTAGGGGGATGAGGGGCGGGGTAATTCCTAGTACGTTGCTGGCATTGTTTCTTGTTTCCCAGCACAGATGCTCTTTTCGCCCAAAGTTTATATCCGCCTGGTCATTTGCTTGGAAAATTACTCTGCTAGGAGAAGAGTTAAATGCTTTTCCTTGAGATTTTTCTGTAGGTAGGAAATAGCCGCGTGTTGTTAAAGTCTGACGTTCTTTAGTGTTTGGATATCCAAACCTGCCTCTGTGCCCCTTAATTCTGGTTCTGGCTCCAGCTCTTCCGTTCTTCTCCAATTCCAGAAAGGTCCAATACCCAGCGCTGATCTATCTAGCGTAAGCTGTGCGCTGACTCTTCTCTCTACAGACGTTCAAAATATGTTCTCAGAAAGAACACCACCTTTCCCTTCAGTGTCCAACACCCTACTCAGATGTCATACTCATTCTCTCTAATTCTCATAGGGTTGATGCCTTGTCAATGAAGAAATGGAGGCACAAGATGCTTAAAGAACATACCCAAATTACGGCAAACGTGTGCTCAATCTGACGTTTAGATCTGGCCAGCCAGTGTTTTCTCTTCCTGATGGGTTGGTTTCCTAAAAGTAACTTAACTTCAACTCGCTTAATGTTTGGAAAGTAAATTTTAAAATGCATAGAGATGTTAAGATCTCTGTAACACTGTCCACGTAACTACTGCCGTGTTGCACCACATGTTCATGAGAGAACTGACTTTGATAAAGTAAGAGAAATGAATTTGCTCAAGTATTCCAGCACGTGAAGGCAATGTTCGACAGTCACTGGAATTTCCACTTCAGAAAAAACCTCAGAACTCATATGCCAGAGAAAGTAACCTGATAAAGGAAGTAGAGCCAGAAAGAGAAGGGAATTATCACAGCTAAAGCAGTGACTCTGACTGTAGCTTTCCCTGTCCCCAAGGGCCATGACAGGGGAGCACAGCTAGTGTCATGATTTGTACACAGTAGGGACTTGCAGGACCCAGAAACCTCAGCTCTTGCTCTGGATGTGCCCTGATGGTCACAGGTTCTTACATTATCAGCTTGGAACAATATTCACTAGCAGTACTTGTACGAAGGCAATTTTTATAAGCCTCGAGCTCTGCCGGTTACTTTGACCAAACTCAACTCCAAGGAGGCACCATCCTTATCTAAGGAGAGAGGGCTGAGCCTCCGTAGCTCACCGGAAGTTCAGAAGGTCTGTTTCCTTGCGGCTGCGGTGGAAGGTTTGGTTTAGATATCTTTCCCTCTTTAGAAACTTGGGCAGCACTTCAGAAACTAAAAGACAGAGATCCTCTTATTTTTAATTTCATCTTTCTGCAAGAAAAAAGGGAGTTAAAGATTGAATTTTCTACTGGGGTATATGCGAGATGAGATGAGGTCAGGCTTGGTCACCTGATGATTTCTTTGTTTTATTATTTAAGCACTGGTGGCTATTTGATATTCGTTTATAGGGTATATCTGAAGAACAGCACTTTATATTAGTAAGAAAAAATAATCAAAAGCAAGCATTTTCATAAAAGCCATCTTCAATAATTTTTTATTAATGTTCAATTTCGATTGTTTTTGAGAATAGAAGTTGGCTTGTGAAGGAAGGTGCAGAAAGGAGAAGGTCAATTCTCAAGTCACGAATAGTGACAAGTGAAATTATGTGGAGAAAGGAAATCAGTCCCGCCAAATGAAAAAGGGCAAAGCCGGAGTCGAAGCAAATGAATCGTTACCCACAACAATGCAACTGCTTCACGTTTGTGAGCCGGAATCTGAAGAAGTCCTCGGCGCACTATTGGTGATGAAATATTATCAGTAGATTTCTAACCAACCTCAGAGACAACGATCTGTTCTTCTCAGGGTATGAGCTTTGATTGCTGGGAGACAGCACTTGAGAAGTTCCAAGAACAAAATCTCTCAGCATAAGTTTACTTCCTTTCTTCCATCAATAAGAGGCAGATCTGAGGCTGGTAGAGATCTGACGCCTGGGTAGGGGTTGTAAATTTTATTTGAATGTGTCAGGCACCAACTGTGGAAAAAAGTAGCACAACTCCGGTTGGAATGAAAAGACAGACTCAATGCTTGAGTCTGACGAGCTGTCGTCTGGTGGCATAATCATCTTCTCCAGGCGTCCCTTTCCTCTCCCAGATGCTGAGTCTATAGACCAGCTTCTCCCCCAAGCCCTTTCCAACTAGAAGTCTATGAGGCAGTAAATGATGCTTTTATTCTTCCATTGACTATTTACTTTAAAACCTAGTATCTCAAGTCTAGACTGTTACCTGTTAAAAATTGAAGGGGAAATTAAATAAAGATAAGAATCAAGAAACTTCATCAAAGCTGACTTCCAGAAAGAAATTTACCCCAGCTTTTGAAAATCTAAACAGAATTCAAAAATTTGTGTTGTGCCGTATACCTATGGTGTCAGGCCTCTGAGCCGAAGCTCAGCCATTATAACCCCCTGTGACCTGCACATACGCATCCAGGTGGCCTGCAGGAGCCAAGAAGTCTGGAGCAGCCAAAAGAAAACCCACAAAGAAGTGAAACAGCCAGTCCCTGCCTTACCTGATTAACCAAAATTACAACATTTTTCTATTGTGACTTGTACCTGCCCTACCTTAGCTGATCAATCGACTTTGTGACATTCTTCTTCTGGACACTGAGACTTACGATCTCCCCACCATGTACCCTGTAACCCCCTCCTCTGCTAACAATAGGTAACCACCTTTGGCTGTAATTTTCCGTTACCTACCCAACTCCTATGAAGCAACCCCTTCCCCATCTCCCCTCGCTGACTCTCTGTTCGGACTCAGCCCACTTGCACCCAAGTGAAGAAACATTCTTGTTGCTCACACAAAGCCTGTTTCAGTGGTCCCTTCACACGGACGCGCTTGACATATGGTATCTATCTAAAGGGCCACATTATTGTGTTCTCAATGTATTTTATATTGTATGTGGTGTGAATTTGACAGGGAGGCTGGTATATTGTTTCATAGATTCTTCTGGAACTCAGGGTTTGTACTTTGCCACCTGAAAGGGCGGTTTCAGCTGCCGTTATGCATATGTGCTCATTTAGGTTAGTTAATGAGCTCCTGTTTCCTTAGAAGGGTTTATGCTCCTTGGGGGCATGAAGTATGCTCTCTGAGAAGTTATTTGCTCACCTAGAATTACACCCATTATGATAATCACAGTGTTCCAGGGAACCATAGAATGAAGCAGAAGGATAGCAAACGGTTCAGCTCGGGCTCACATGGGCTCACAGCCCGGGAAGGAGTGATCCTCAGTGCAGAGCTTCGAGTGACGATGCCAACCTGGAACGGAAGTGAGAGAGACTGGTACATTACCAACGAAGGATTTGAGAATGAGGGACAAAGGAGACTGAGATCATCCTTTTCACAAGAGGAGGAAACTGAAAAATCAAACATCTCCTGTCTGTGTAAAAAGTTTGTGACATTTCTCCTCAGAGAGGTGTCATTGCTCTGAGCTGGGCGGCAGCTTGTGCCCTGGTCAACTTATGCCAGACTCCTAAGGGTGAAAGGTGATTATCTGAATAATCTTTTCTCCTCTTTATTCTGCACCTGCCAGCCTGGAACATTCCAGCACATTCCATTCAAATGCATATCCCATTCAAGGGTTAGGGGCTTTTTAAAACCAGGTTTCAAAGGTTAGAAAAGGGGAGCAAGGCTGTTTCCAGTGAAGAAACTGAATGCGAAGTAAAGGAAGATTGGATGGGCATCAAAGTAGAGTCACTGATTTGACCTTGTCTATAAGTAATTAACAAATATTTATTGTTTGCCTCTTGTGTTTCAGGCATACTTCAAGCTGATGAACAAGAGAGATTAAATCCTACTGTCATAGACCTAATATTTGTTCTTGGTAGATGTGGGGAAAAAGTGAAAAAAAAGTATCATTTTAGGATCTTTTTAAAAAGAAATTGGTAGAATTGAGGGAAAATGTAATCCTATATCTTTGGAAACAAACTTTGGGGCAGATCCTAAAATGACACTTTTTAAAACTAATTCTATTTTTGTCAGATAATTTAAGGGACCACTCAATAAATTTCACAAGCTGCATTGGGATTCTGGAACCTCCTGGTTAACAGACATCACTCATTTATATAAGAAAACACACTTTATCCTTAAGGGATCTGGTGTACAAAAAAAGGCAATATTTATTTATACTAAATTTGTCTTTCTCATTTATATAAGAGTCAAATTTTAATATATTTTTTGTTTTGCTTCCACTCCTCCCGGGTCTGCCACAAGAGCTGAATGTGCTGTCGTCACAGCTGGGAAATCCTGGGAAAGAAGAGGGAATGACAGATTTCCGAGCGATTTGTCTGTCAGTCTCTGCTGGTGATGGCAGCTCTGCCTGGCTCTCCTAGCTGGCCCTTCCTGAGCTGTGGACTGCAGTGCCAATCAGAGTTAACCTCTTCCTAAAATTCTAGTGCACCTCACAATAATATTGGTTATCTCTTGGTGAGGGTTCTAATGATCCCGAACAAGGGCTAGAAGATGTAAAGGAAGATTGGATGGGCATCAAAGTAAATTCCACTGATTTGACCTTGTCTATAAGTAATTGACAAATATTTATTGATTGTCTCCTGTGTTTCAGGCATATCTCAAGCTGATAAATGACAGAAATTAAGTCCTGCTTTCATAGATCTAATATTTGTTCTTGGTAAAAGTGGGGAAAAAGTAAAAAAATAAATAAATAAAGATAGAGAAGGAGAGACTATCAAGCAGTGACTCAAGCAGGGTGGTAAGTCAAGCGGTGGATGGGGTAGCCAGCAATGACTTCCTAAGTGAACTTAGGACTGATGCTTAAACGATCATAAAGGGCAGGCTAAGCTCAGAGACAAGACTCTCACTTCATCTAGGCTGCTTACATCTGCTTTATACAGTGGAGTAAAATCTTAGAAACTACTAGATTAGATAATATTGAGAGACCCCCAAAGCTTGTAAAAGCCTAACATGGAGGCAGCCTTAGCTCTTTTTGGATGGTAGGGTGAAGATGCTAAAATTTTATTGACAAAACTAATTGTATCTGTACTGAACACTCACTATATCCTGGGTAGTATCTACTATTTCATTCAATTCTCACAACAGTCTAATAGGTTAATGCCCATTGGTTGGTGATCCATCCCCCATTATTTCTCCATCTACTAATTTTTGGGACATGGCATTTCTACAGCAGAAATGCATTTACATGGCCTCTACCTGTATGGCTGCATCTGTCTATCTATCTATCTATCTATCTATCTATCTATCTATCTATCCATCCATCTATCTATCTCTATCTAATCTATTCATCCATCCATGTATTCTCCCATCCATCCATCCACCCACTCATCCACTCATCTGTCTATCTATATCTATCTTCTGAAATAGAAGTTTAATAAAATGGCATTTTCTTTTTTTTTGTAATATATTTGTATAATTTCAATTAGATCCTAGTCGATTTCTTTAAAACAAACAAACAAACAACAACAACAACAAAAACCACTGGTAATTAGTAACTTAATTTATTTTACAACTTATTTTTGTAAATCAGTGACATAAATAATAGCAGTTATGGGTCTGCATTTTGCCTCAGACTGATCTGTGTTTGAATTCTGGCTCAGCTATTTACTAGCTATCTAAATTAGGAAACGTTAATTTACCTTTTACCATAATCTGAGTGTGTCCTCTAAAATTCACGTTGATATTGTTGGGCTGTGTCCCCACCCAAATCTCATCTTGAAATGTAGCTCCCATAATTCCCAAGTGTTGTGGGAGGCACCAAGTGGGAGGTAATTGAATCATACTGTCCTCATAGTAGTAAATAAGTCTCACGAGATCTGATGGTTTCATGAGGGGAAACCCCTTTCTCTCGGTTATCATTCTCTCTTGCCTGCCGCCATGTAAGACGTGCCTTTTGTCTTCTGCCATAATTGTGAGGCCTCCTCAGCCATGTGGAACTGTGAGTCCATTAAACCTCTTTTTCTTTATAAATTACCCAGTCTCAGGTATGTCTTTTATCAGCAGCATGAAAACATGTGTTGGAAAATAAACCTTCAATGATACAGTGTTGGAAAGTGGAGTCCAATTGGAGGAGTTTTGGCCATGAGGGCTTTGTCTCATGAATAGATGAAGGCTGCTATAAGAAGGGCTTGCTGGAGCAGACTTTGCTGCTTCTATTTCCTGCCATGTGATGGCACAGTGTTCCTCCTCTCCAGAAGACACAGCAACAAGGTGCCATCTTGGAACCAGGGACTGAACCTGCTGGTGCCTTGATCTCAGACTTCCAAGATTCCATGACTGTGAGAAAAAAATTGCAGTTCTTTATAAGTTATCTAGTCTCAGGTATTCTCTTATAGCAACACAAAATGGACTAAGACTTTTTTTTTTTTTTTGAGACAGAGTCTTGCTCTGTCACCCAGGCTGGAGTGCAGTGGCGTGATCTCGGCTCACAGCAAGTTCTGCCTCCCAGGTTCACACCACTATCCTGCCTCAGCCTCCCAAGTAGCTGGGACTACAGGAGCCCACCACCACACCCGGCTCATTGTTTTTGTATTTTTAGTAGAGACGGGGTTTCACTGTGTTGACCAGGAAGGTCTCGATCTCCTGACCTCGTGATCGGCCTGCCTCGGCCTCCCAAAGTGCTGGGATTACAGGCATGAGCCACCATGCCCAGCCCTAAGACATTTTTTTAAGGCTCTGCTTTTATCATCATAACACAGATTAGTAAAAATAACTATCTCAAGGAGTTTTCATGGAGATCAAACAATAAAATGCATGTCAGGCATTTGGCACAGTGAATGGAATATAATAAGAGCTCAAGAAATATTAGTTGTCTTAGTCAGCTCAGGTTGCTGTAACAAAATTTTATAGACTGGGTGGCTCAACAACAGAAATTTATTCTCACAATTCTGGAGGCTGGAACTCCAAGGTAAGAGTGCTGGGATGGTCAGTGTCTGGTGAGGTCTCCCTTCCTCGCTTGCAGATGCTGCCTTCTCCTCACATGGGGCAGGTGGTGGGGAGCAAGCTCTTTGGCAGCCCTCATGTAAGGGCACTAATACCATTATGAGGGCTTCACCCTCACAACCTCATCTAATCCTGAATATTTTCCAAAGACCCTTTCTCCAAATGCCATTACACTGGGGCTGGGGCTTTACTCTCACAACCTCATCTAATCCTGAACATTCCTCCAAAGACCCTTTCTCCAAATGCCATTACACTGGGGGCTGGGGCTTTACCCTCACAACCTCATCTAATCCTGAATATTTTCCAAAGACCCTTTCTCCAAATGCCATTACACTGGGGGCTGGGGCTTTACCCTCACAACCTCATCTAATCCTGAATATTTTCCAAAGACCCTTTCTCCAAATGCCATTACACTGGGGCTGGGGCTTTACCCTCACAACCTCATCTAATCCTGAATATTCCTCCAAAGACCCTTTCTCCAAATGCCATTACACTGGGGGCTGGGGCTTCATCATTTGAGTTTAGGGGGACATAATTCAGTCCCTAGCATTATTTAATGTTTATTTTTATGGTTCAAATTTGTTTCTCTTTTACAAATTCTTACATACTTTTAAGCATTATTTCCAGCTATTTTTCCTACTTCTCCACTTGGCATAATCAACTCTGTAAATAACAACAAACATATTTTATAAATTTTGTCATATTCACATGTGTGTTTAATTTAAAATGAAGTTTGATTTTATACTTGATGGTTAATATTACTATATTCTGATATAGTGAAGTAAAGGACTTCTAAAGCAAAATGTCTTAATTTGATAAAAGAGGGGCCATTGACAGGTAGGTCTATTTGGTCTACCTTTCATCCTTAATTGTAAGTAATACAATGAATCAGTGAGATAATACCACCATAAAAATGTCTGAATTATGGTTTGTTTTCAAATATTCTCCCCATGTTACCTAAGATTGCATGACGTTAGGTTCCTGAAAATTCATGAAGTGACATCATAGTCACTGGCGATCCAGACATTGGCAATAAGTTAAAAGGTGGTAAATGATTCTAGGGAGGAATGGAAATAATCCCTGAAATAATAATTTATGATTCCCTTTGATCAATCAGAAGCTTTTAGACTATAAACTACATAGATGGACCACTTTTACATATATTTTGAGTTTGATGGTTCTGGTTTTTTAGTTTGCTTTATTGTGCACATGAAAACAAAAAATAAAGCCTAAAGGAAGTGAATAGCTGATGTATGGAGAAATCTCTCAAAATGTTAAATCTTTATATTTAACTTACGTTAAATATAAAGCTATAAAATATAATTCATACTTAAGTGCAATTTACACTTTTAAGCTTAGAAAGTATGAGGCATTTTATTTATTCCAGTGTAAAGTGCTGTATTTTCCTTTCTTTGCTTATTTCTAACAAACATTTATATGTGAATTGTCCAGGTGTTACCTGGAATACTATTTTCATTAATACTCATGTTAAAAAAAAAAAGGAAACAAATTTTGATAAAATATACTGTGATAAGATTCTATGTGCCTTCTTCTTTTTTTTTTTTTTTTTTTTTAAGATGACCGCTAGTTGTGGGCTAACAGTTACATAATGACATGACTTAGTGGCCCCTGGATTAGTTTCATGTCAATGGGCTTTGGCGAGACTCATAAACTCCAAGGAAAGAGACACAAAGTACCATGCTTACTGTTGAAAATCATAAAGTTCTTGAGTAGACACTCAAAATAATGATATGCATTCCTTGATATAATAGCATTCATTTTCGCTCTACAATTGTCATATTGAATATTTAGGAATTGTTGGTGGCTCCACCAAAACTTTATTTTAAATGTTCAATTCTGGCTCATTTTCATAATAGTTTACATAGAGAATCAATATATGTTAAGGATAAAAATTCTTGTAAAGGTTATTTCAGAATTAATGCTTGATTGTAAGTCATTAGCAGACATTTCTAAAAATAGAAAGTGTAGCATATCTAGTAGTTTGGGTTGTTATACTTAGCTTGTGAGTGTAATACTCTCAGTTTTGTCTTCAGTTAGGTTGACCATTGTAATTGAGAGATGAAAGATAATTAGAAATAACAACTACTATTGTACAATGCTTTAGCACTGACAAATTTTAAAGTGTCCTGCAGATTATAGTGTTTGATCTTCATAACGTCCTGTGAAATATTAACATTACAAAAATGATAAATGATTCAAACACGTCAGTCATTTATCAGTGTTTCATATGTGTTATCCCACAACTAACTTATAGATCACTTACCATGATGCTCTGTACACATTAAGCCTCTTGCCCAAGCTTTATGGCTAGTCAGTGGCAGATACAGAACCTGAACTCTAGTCTGTCTGATTTCAAAACTGTGCCCTGAACCAAAGTATAAAACAGCGTATTTGACTGAGTTGAAAGAAGGCTTCAAAGCCTTAAGGCTAACTCTGGATGCTTGAAGAAGTGCAAAGTGCAAGAAATAATAGAATTAGTGTACGTTGCTTTAAAGAGGCAGGAAGATTGCTTGAGGACAGAAGTTTCAAACCAGCCTGGTCAACGTAACAAGATCCCATCTCTACAGTTTTTTTAAACTAGCCAGCTGTAGTGGTATGTACCTGTAGCGCTAGCTACTCGGGAGTCCAAAATCGGAAGACTGCTGGAGCCGAGAAATTCAAGGCTGCGGTGAGCTGTGAATGTATCACTGCACTCCCGCCTGTGTGATGAAGCAAGATTCGGTCTCAAAATAAATACATTTAAAAAATAAAAATAAAAATCAAGGTCATACCTCACCAGGACTAATAGGGTTAAAGGGAAAGCAAATTTCAGTGCAATATAAAATAGAATATTCTAATAACAAGTGTTTCTCAATATCAAATCACCACTATTTGTTTACGTGTTCTCCTCATCACTGGAATTGTGCAAACAGATGCTGAACAACAATCTCTTAGCAAAAAAGAGAAGCAATGTATGTATCTGGTGTGATTCAGACTGTGTTCCTAGGTGGCCTTTTGCAAATTAGATTCTATGCTTGTGTATACACGGAAAATGGACTTATCACTACTGGGCATGTTGCAATAAGCTCACCGCAGAAAGAAATTGACTATGGAGGGCAAGTATGACTTTTGCATTAAATATCCCTCAGATTCCAGCATAGATACGTGTGATTAAAAAGCTATTCAATAATTAAATTATTATGCTTTTATTTCTCCTTAGATATAAAATGTAAAAGATATTCATGAGAATTTAAGACTAAAAAATAACGTGTGCTTAAAAGCTTCTGGGAGTAATGAAACTACCTGCTGGAATCTACAGAGCACTTCACCATTACTGAAGATTACAGCTATGTACGGCACACTTTGCTGCCCAGCTGTGTTTCACGGCGGAGGAAAGATTTGCATGCTGGACGCTGTGGGGCACACAGGGATTACGTAAGCAAAGGATAGATCTGGACGCTGTGGGGCACGCAGGGATCACGTAAGCAAAGGATAGATCCGGACGCTGTGGGGCACGCAGGGATCACGTAAGCAAAGGATGGCTAACACTTAAGGTTTCTCATCTCACATTATTCTAGAACTGAAGATGGTTTTACCGTTTTGTTGTTGTTTGAAGTGAAATGACAAATATCTTTGTGATTCTATATATTTCTAACATACACTTTTTATATTATTTTAAGAATATATCATGTTATTTTGGCAGTGAAATCAAGATGTTTTATGCCTGAGAATATAAATATCTCAACAAATTGTTAGTTTATCTATTTTCTTGTGGCGTTCTAATTTTTACTTCCAGGACTTTTAGTTTCGTTTCTTTTAAATTTTAATATTTAAATAGAATCAAACTCCAATTTACTTGTTTGAATTACTGATTTTATCTTATTATGCAAGTAACAAGTCCACAATGTAAATAGATAATTCAAAGAGTTCAGAGTGAAAAAGCAAGAGCAGAGTCCATTCGCCTAGCTCCTGTTCGTTACTCAGAGCCCTCCTGGCTCCTGTTTGTTGCACAGAGCCCTCCTGTTTAGTTTTCTCACGGGAGTCACATTTCTGTCACAGATACCATGTTCCCCCTTTACCTGCTGTATCAACCACAAGCTCTGTCGAGTGATTTCCTGGGACAACAGATGACAAGCTCAGCTGACTTTCTCTCATCTCACCTCACTCCTGCACTTCTTGTTTCTCTTCCCAATATTTGGTAGAATTGTACTCAATTCCTTTCATTTTATATCCTTATAATATTAACACACTTAAATTTCAATGTCTTTATTTTATACCTTGACTACCCACCATGTAAATTCAGGATCTCAGTGTTCTTCTACAGCCCTCAACTTCAGAAATTTTACTGTGTGCCAACTATAATTTAAAAAATTTTAAATTGTATAAGAACAGCGTTATATTGCCTTCTCTTCTTTGTGTATAGATTGATCTAAAAATTGAAAACCAGTCAATATAAAAATAGAATGTATTTCTTACCATTATATATATATACCAGTTGCTGCTTATAGATATATGTCAAAAGGAAAGGCTGACTGCTCAAAGGTGAATATACCAAGTGCCATGTTTAAATAGTTTCCCTTTTTAAAAAATTTAGCTAATTTCTAAAAATGATATTGCATTTTATTCTGTTTCATGGCGACCATGTGTCTTTCTGTACTCTTTTATTGTTGCTTTCCCCAAAGATTTTGATTAAATTTTTTCTTCCCTCTTCTGAAAAATGATGATATGCTTTTACTTTATCACTGACATCATCTTGTTGCTTCATCATGTAATTGGTTAAAGCAAATTTGCTGTCTTTGTGAAATTATCCTTCCTGAAGTCCTCTGACTTGGTTCATATTCAGACAACTTAGTGGGCCTTGCAATATTGTCTATGGGTTGCAGAGTTTGGAAGAAGGGAGGAGGATCTCCAGGTTCCTGAGGAATGATGCTACTTAAATTCCGGTAAGAGGAGAATAAATCTGAACAAGGACCAGATAAAGAGTCACAAGATAAGTTGGAGCAAAAGCAAATACGTTTTTGCATATGGAAGCAAAGGAACGAACTTGCTCCAGAATTGAGAAAATGGTCAGTAGTACAAAATCTTTCTGAGAGGACAAGATAAATAAGGACTGAAATATATCTCTGTTCTGCAGAGGCATTACTAAAAGCTTATTTGTTAAAGTGACGGGCCAAAGCCGATATGGTGTGGGTTGATGAGCGAGTGGGGCATAAGGAAACAGAGACAAGTGTTGAAAGCTCTCCAGACTAACTTGGCTGTGAAGAGAGAGGAAAGATGGTAGCTGGAAGGGAATAAATGGTAGAGTGGGAGATGTTTTTGTTTGCCTGGGATTTGTTTCTGTTTTTGTCTTTTTTTTTTGTAATGAAAGTGGGCTGAGTATGATTAAGAGCACTAGGCAAATACCTAGTTAGAAGGATAGATTGAGTGCAAAAGAGAGAGAAGTAGTCTCTAGACTCTACCAGTGGCTGGCATGCTTTTCTGTGAAGGGCAGGTAGAAAGTGTCTCAGGCTTTGCAAGCTCAACAGTATCCGTTACCACTAATCAATTCTGTCCTGTAGCCACATGCAACATGTAAATGAATAAGCATGGCTATTCTCCAATACAACTTTATTTATAGATACTGACATTTAAACTGTATGTAATTTTCTTGTCATGACATATTACTTTTTAAATTTTTTTCCAATCATTTAAAAATGATACATGATAAAAACCATTCTTAGCTCTGGGCCATACATAAACAGGCAAGGACCAAATTTGGCCTATGCTCTGGTCATGTAAATTGTGAAATTCCTAAGTATGTAGATGGTACTGGGATTTTTCTTTCTTTCTTTTTCTTTCTTTCTTTTTCTTTCTTTTTGTGACAGAGTCTGTCTCTGTCTCCCAGGCTGGAGTGCAGTGGCACAATCTCGGCTCACTGCAACCTCCACCTCCTGGATTCAAGCGATTCTCCTGCCCCAACCTCCCTAGCAGCTGAGATTACAGGCGTGCACCACCACGCCTGGCTCATTTTTTGTATCTTTAGTAGAGACAGGGTTTCATCATTTTGGCCAGGCTGGTCTTGAACTCCTGACCTCATGATCTGCCCGCCTTGGCCTCCCAAAGTGCTGAGATTGCAGGTGTGAGCCACCCTGCCCGGCTCAGGATTTTCAAAGAAAAGGTAGAAGGGATTAGCCTTACATTTAGGAGAAAGGTTCAAATTCTGACATTACGATTGTCAGCTGTGTGACCTTGGGAGACTCAGGGAGTTGTTGTGGGCCCAGGCTTCACATGTGGATCAGCACCCACCTCCTGGCACGGTGGTGGAGAGGAACCGAGATAGCAAGCATGATATGCTTCCTTCAAGGCCTAGAGCGTCAGTCAGCATTATATGGTAGGTTAGTCTTCCACACAAATACAAGGACAAATACGTGTGAACTTCGGGATATTTGATAAATTATAAACTTTCAAAGTAAAAACAAAAGCAATCCTATGACTGATGATTAGCTGTTGTGTGAAAGGAGAGGAGAGGGAGTTTTGTTAAAACCCATTATAAATAAATTTTAAGCAATGAACATGAGTGTTATATGAGAAAAAATATAACTACGTATATAGGTAATTACATATTCATCGGGGAGATAATGTATGAACTGAGAATTATTGCGATTGCCTGGCTAATCCTGTAGAGCAGGGATCAGCAAAGAAGGCCTGGGACTATTATTTGCCCACAAGCTGAGAAAGTTTGTTCTGTTGCAACAGAGAGTGTATGAGAGAATGCAACAGAGAAAGCTTAAAATTTTCACTATCTGGCTTTTTATAGAAAAGGCATGCTAGGCCGGGCGCAGTGGCTCGCACCTGTAATCCCAGCACTTTGGGAGGCTGAGGCGGGCAGATCACGAGGTCAAGAGATCCAGACCATCCTGGCCAACAAGGTGAAACCCCGCCTCTCCTAAAAATGCAAAAATTAGCTGGGCATGGTGGCAGGCGCCTGTAGTCCCAGCTACTCGGGAGACTGAGGCAGGAGAATCGCTTGAACCTGGGAGATGGAGGTTGCAGTGAGTGGACATCATGCCACTGCACTCCAGCCTGGGTGACAGAGCAAGACTCCATCTCATAAAATAAAATAAAGTAAAATAAAATAAAATAAAAATAAAAATAAAGCATGCTACTCCCTGTTCTGAAGCTTTGTTGAGGCTCCAGAGTCTAACCTAATCTCACTCTAAGTCAATTACTCTGTGTGGTTGGTAGAAGAGCTTCTCAGTTTACTATAAAAGGAGTAAAACATATTTGTTTGCTAATTTCACAATATTTTCAAATGAAATCATAATAGAAATGCAGACAAATTTTAAGAAATTTTATTCAACTTTTAATGTCTTTTTCTGTTCTACTCAATTTTTGTGATTAAATATTTTTAATGAATTCCTTATATAAACTATCAATATGATCAATATGTAACCACAAAAAATAGATTTCTAAAAGTGAACCTCAATTATGTAATGAATGATGGTGATATACATTTATTGTCAATAATTTATATAAATTCATTCAGCTCTTGTCCTTTTTTTGCAACGTTTTTCTTCCTTTTGCTTTCTCATGTAATAGCCATGGGAAATAACAAGACACCAGACTATTACATAGTGTCTTGATAGTTCTTAAAAGTGATTTGTTTTAAAACAAATCCAATGACATTGAATAAATAGGTTGTGAGGTTTTATGTACACAATTTTTTTCTTCTCTTACATAAAGTTATATGTATCATTGAAAAAACAAACTACCAATATAAAATAGGTTGGCGAGTACGAAGTTATATCTAGGAGGCTGATTTTACAGCTTTAATTATTTGTTTAGTATTTTCTTCACTCTATTCTTGTCATCCTCTTTGGATCTTTTATTTTTCCCTTGAAAAATCTGTTGAATATATGAAACCTGTTCTTAGATTCTTTTATAAAAATGAAATTTTGAAGGTATCAGTAGTAGGTCTGTGAATATCTTCTAAATGAAAAATGGTTTACTTTTACTTTTTGGTGTTTAATCCAAGAACATTAGAACATGGCCATTATGTATAATCACCCAACTTACGCTGTGTATTTCTCAAGTGTATTTCTCGAGTTCAAAATAAGATTTTTTTTTTTTGAGACGGAGTCTTGCTCTGTTGCCCAGACTGAAGTTCAGTGGCGCGATCTCTGCTCACTGCAAGCTCCGCCTCTGGAGTTAAAGCGATTCTCCTGCCTCAGCCTCACAGGTAGCGGGGATTACAGGCGCCGCCACCACACCCTACTAATTTTTGTGTTTTTTAGTAGAGACAGAGTTTCATCATGTTGGCCAGGCTGGTCTCAAACTGTTGACCTCAAGTGATCCACTCACCTCGGTCTCCCAAAGTGCTCGGATTACAGGCATGAGCTACCACACTCGGTCATAGTAAGATGATCCTTTGATGAGAGAATTGGTCCTGTGTTCTCTTCTGCACTTTTTTGTTTGGTTCGGTTTTCAGCCAACGTCCCCCGCCCCCCGTCCACCCCTGCTTTCATGTTGCAGATCTAAAAACACATAATTGCCTTTATTCTCATTATTTCTGTTGCTATCAAGGAATACCAGACCAAGTACTGAGCACATTCTCTCTTACGCTTATTTTGTGTGTGTGCCCGCAGGTGTGTGTGCCTGCAGGTGTGTGCACTTGCAGGTGTGTGTGCTTGCAGCTGTGTGCTCTTGCAGCTGTGTGTGCTTGCAGGCGTGTGTGCTTGTGCTGTGTGTGCCTGCAGGTGTGTGTGTGCAGCTGTGTGTGCTTGCAGGCATGTGTGTTTGTGCAGCTGTGTGTGCCTGCAGCTGTGTGTGCCTGCGGGTGTGTGCACTTGCAGCTGTGTGCTCTTGCAGCTGTGTGTGCTTGCAGGCGTGTGTGCTTGCAGGTGTGTGTGCTTGTGCTGTGTGTGCTTGCAGGTGTGTGTGTGCAGCTGTGTGCGTTTGCAGGTGTGTGCTTGCAGCTGTGTGCTCTTGCAGGCGTGTGTGCTTGTGCTGTGTGTGCTTGCAGGTGTGTGTGTGCAGCTGTGTGTGCTTGCAGGCGTGTGTGTTTGTGCAGCTGTGTGTGCTTGCAGACGTTTGTGTTTGTGCAGCTGTGTGTGCCTGCAACTGTGTGCGCTTACAGGTGTGTGTGCTTGCAGCTGTGCGTGCTTGCAACTGTGTGTGCCTGCAGGTGTGTGTGCCTGCCAGTGTGTGTGCCTGCAGGTGTGTGTGCCTGCAGGTGTGTGTGCTTGCAGGTGTGTGTGACTGCAGGTGTGTGTGCCTGCAGCTGTGTGTGCCTGCAACTGTGTGCGCTTACAGGTGTGTGTGCTTGCAGCTGTGCGTGCTTGCAACTGTGTGCGCTTGCAGGTGTGTGTGCTTGCAGCTGTGCGTGCTTGCAACTGTGTGCGCTTGCAGGTGTGTGTGCCTGCAGCTGTGTGTGCCTGCAGCTGTGTGTGCCTGCAGGTGTGTGTGCCTGCTCGTGTGTGTGCTTGCAGCTGTGTGTGCTTGCAACTGTGTGCGCTTGCAGGTGTGTGTGCCTGCAGGTGTGTGTGCTTGCAGGTGTGTGTGCTTGTGCTGTGTGTGCCTGCAGGTGTGTGTGCTTGCTCTGTGTGTGCTTGCACTGTGTGTGCCTGCAGGTGTGTGTGCCTGCAGCTGTGTGTGCCTGCAGGTGTGTGTGCCTGCAGGTGTGTGTGCTTGCAGCTGTGTGTGCTTGCGCTGTGTGTGCCTGCAGGTGTGTGTGCTTGCAACTGTGTGCGCTTGCAGGTGTGTGTGCCTGCAGGTGTGTGTGCCTGCAGGTGTGTGTGCCTGTAGCTGTGTGTGCCTGCAGGTGTGTGTGCTTGCAGGTGTGTGTGCTTGCAGGTGTGTGTGCTTGCAGCTGTGTGTGCTTGCATGTGCATGTGTTTGCAGGTGCGTGTGCTTGCAAGTGTGTGTGCTTACAACTGTGTGGCCTGCAGGTCTGTGACTTTTGCGTGTTGTCTACATTTGGAGAGGGGGAAAAGGTATTTTTCTACTGTGATCTCCTTTCAATTTATTTTTCTGTTCTGAGAGAACAAAGGTACTATTATTAAATTCTTCAAGTACTAAAAATACTACTATCTCGTCCAGATTAAGTAAAGACAATCAGTTAGTTTGGGGGATGGGAGAATTAGCTACACCAAGCTGCGGACTGCTAAGTGCTCTGCGTCTTCCTTCTCCCCTCCTTCCTTTTAGGATTATAGCCCCCTGAATTGTTGTGGGGCTCCTGGCCACCCAGCTAGAGACCGCATCTGGAGCTGTGTGTGTAAACATTGCTGACAGACACGCAACCGAAAGCGATGTGTGTAAATTCCAGATTACATATATGAAAATAAGCGGTTTGCCCTGCACACAGACATTCTCCCTGTCCAGGATAAAGAATGTGGGAATGTGGTGGTGATCTGACTTCCAGTGTGCAGGTGCAAACAAGGTACTCAATAACAGCGCAGGAACCAATACTGCAGAAATCACATCGATCCAGTGGAAGCACTATTGAGAAGGTGCGCCTCACTGCCCTCCACTGCCTGCCCGCACGTGGACTGCTGTATGAAACAAAAAAACTTCTATCTTGTTTGAGTGATGTTATTTTTGTCTCTTTATTGCACAGTTAACCTTTACCCTAATGCTCACCATTCTAACCACACCAGCTGTCCCATAACCTTTTTCTTTTTTCTGAGTTCCCTTAAGGTGCTTCTGACCTTTCTGAGAAACAGCAGCAGCATTGCTAGGTTTGTTGGAATGATTTACCTCCAGCCAATACTAACTTAAGATCTATGCTACCATGAGAACAAGATTAAATCTTAAATGCAAAAATCATTTTTAAAAAATTGTCCACCATATATATGATATATGTATGTTTGTATGTATATACACACATCAGATATTTGTATATACTACATATCATTTTATTCTAGCTTTCCCAAAATATATATACAGTGTGAACATGTGTCTCTTATTCGTTTATTCTTCTTTTTTTTTTTGAGATGGAGTCTTGCTCTGTTGGCCAGGCTGGAGTGCAGCGGCACGATCTTGGTTCACTGCAACCTCCACCTCCCGGGCTCAAGCGATTCTCCTGCCTCAGCCTCCCAAGTAGCTGGGATTACAGGTGTGTACCACCACACCTGGCTAATTTTTGTATTTTTAGTAGATACAGGGTTTCACCATGTTGGCCAGGCTGGTCTTGAACTCCTGACCTCAGGTGATCCACCTGTCTCGGCCTCCCAAAGTGCTAAGATTATAAGCATGAGCCACCACAACCAGCCTCTTATTCTTTAAAATCAAGGAATTGTCAAAACTGGAAATTAATAATAGGATATCTAGATTTTAGGAAATTTTACTGTTTATTGCTATTATTTTGTATTTCTCTGTGAACTTCACTATTTAGTAAATAAAATTGTCTTAAATATTAATGAAAATATCAAGTATGGTTTAACTTGTTTTCTCAGTCCTGATATCATCCCTCTCCCTGACATTTATCAGGATATAAATTTCACAGAAAATGATAAGATATGCTAGTAGATTAATAAAGTAATCATACTTTATACCATGAAGATATCACTAAGGCGTTTATTAATATATTTCTTATTTCTTAATTTAAGAATTTAAATATAAATGAAAAAAACCTGGTAAATGCCACCTTCAACAGTGTTGCGTGAAAATGGTAATCAGTCTGACACTCCTCACAGTGAACTTCAAAATGCCTTTAGAAGCTCTGGTAGTCCCTGCTATTGGCAGAAGTGGGGAGCCCTATGTGTTCTCATGCATTTAAATATGTAGTGTTCCTATTTGTTTTAGCACTTTGAACTTTGCCTATAAATGACACAATTTTGTGATTCTCTTCCAAAGTTTTGGAGTTGAGAAGCCACAGCATCAATTCCAGATCAGCCAGCTCTCAGTTTTAGGTCATGAGATTTTTTAGAGCAGAAACATGATCTGATTAATCTTTGTATCCTATATGGCTGGCACAGTCCATGTTATAGAGCTGACATGTCTTCACTCAGGAAACAGTTAGTGAATGCCCTCTTTGTGTCAGGAATTATCCTAGGAACTGGTGGGAGAATCATGAACAGACAGACAAAGAGGGAACACACATTCTTCTAGCAGTGGAAAAAGAGGAAACAAGAAAATGAACAAACAAATATACACAATGCACAATAGCAATAAGAAAAATTAGGTCAAGCAGATAAAAAGTGTTTAGAGTACAGGGCAAGGGTGATCACAACTGGCCTGTCTGAAGAGGTCACATTTGGACCTAAAGAAAACAGACAGTCAAGGAAGAACATTTAGTGGATTGAAGAGGGATGCAAATTGTGTCCTCATCCTCCCCTTGAAAGGTGTTTTCAGAGTCCTCCCCTGAACCTTGCTGTGATGCACAGTCTGTAGAAGAAATCATGCTCTGTGAGTTCCAAGGTTGGAACCTTGGATATCTGTAGTTTCCACCGCTATGCTCCTGGAACATTCCCTCTTGTAACGCAGCCACCATGTTATAAGAGGTTCAAGCCACATGAACAG
Organism: Macaca fascicularis; assembly: GCF_037993035.2. NCBI lineage: Eukaryota > Metazoa > Chordata > Mammalia > Primates > Cercopithecidae > Macaca > Macaca fascicularis. The sequence goes on along the minus strand of NC_088379.1, from coordinate 194,092,909 downwards.
GCCACGTGGAGGAGGACCTACCTCCAGTTAAGCATCCAGATACCAGCTGGTACCAGCTGCCTGCAGGTGAATGAGCCGTCTGTTGTGTTTCTGCTTAGTTGAGCCTCCACCAGGTGACTTCATCCCTGACACCACACGTGAAAGAAGAACCACCCAGCTGAGCCCAGTCCACCCAGAGGATAGTGAAAGATAATACACGTCTTTATTGTTTTAAGCTACCAAGTTTCAGCATGATTTATTACACAGACACATGTATCTAAATCAAGTGTTTTAAGACAACGTATAGCACATGCAGAGGAATCAAGGTGAGATTGTATTGGGCACTTTCTAGAACAGCAAGGAGAGCATTACGATTAAAGTGAAGTTACTAAGTGGGAGAATTTTAGCACAGGGAGCCAGAAGCAAGGTCATGTATGATCTTTTATTCCAGGAGTCACCAATTTGGCCCACAATCAGCCTGCATTGGGTTTGTAAACAAAGATTTTATTAGCACAAACCACACCCATTTACTTAAGCATCGTCTGTGGTTGCTTCCATCCTCCAATGGAAAATGTGAGAAGTTACAACAGAAATCACATGGCCCATAAGACCTACGCTATTTATTACTTGGCCACATTCAGAAAAAGTTTGCCGAACCCGACCACTGGAACCCCTTGTAGTGCTCGAGGAGAGGACTGGCATGATATGGCTTAGGTTGTACAAAGAGCTTCCTGGCTGCTGTGTAGAGAATGAACTGAAATGGAAAGACAGAAACAGGGAGAGTATTAAGGCTGGAGTCATAAGATGACTAAGTACAATTGGTAGAGGTTGTGAAAATTGGTCAATGCAGGACATAGTTTGAAGGCTGTATTGCTGGGTTTTAGGTTGATTAGATGTGACCAAGTTCAAGAATGACCCCAGGTTATTTTGGCTTTAACAACCGATCAGTTCAGCCAGTAAAAAGTAGTTGAGTAAATTATTTTTGATATAGCAATTGTCAAAAAGGGTATGTTTTTGGTATACCACGCAGCTATATTTTACTTGTTTTCAAATGAGATTAATTTGTCAATAGTGAGTGTATAAACCAGTATTTCCATGGAAATTCTGGACAGACAACATTACTTTTACTATTAGAGAAACACGTTTTGTTGTTGAGTTTTCATTTGCTAGGACTGAGCATTCATCTGTGGGACCATTCCACGAAAGCAGTGCACTGGGGCATCGGGAGAGACAGCCTGTAGGGTTCCTGCTATGTCAGCATTCCACCTCTGGAGGAAGTCACTCTAGGTCTGAGGGTCTTGTATGCTACCAGGTAACCACTAATGGTGTGGTTCTTTGTCTTTCTTGGGAGTGAGTTATCCATTCTTAACCATTTTGGACATGGTTGCTTAACCACACTAACAAATCATAACATGAACACTTTTCAAAACAAAGCATACATGCAGCCAGCAAGCCTATGAAAAAAAGCTCAACATCAGTGATCATTAGAGAAATGCAAATCAAAACTTCAATGAGATAACATCTCACACCAGTCAGAATGGCTTTTATTAAAAAGTTAAATGAAAACAGATACTGACAAGGTTGCAGAGAAAAGGGAACGCTTATACACTGTTGCTGGGAGTGTAAATTAGTTCAATCATTGTGGAAAGCAGTGCAGTGATTGCTCAAAAAGCCAAAAACAGAACTACCATATGACCTAGCAATCCCATTACTGGGTCCATACCCAAAGGAATGTAAATCACTCTACCATGAAGACACATGCATGCTTATGTTCATTGCAGCACTACTCACAATAGCAAAGAGAGGGAATCAAGCCAAATGCCCATCAATGACATAATGGATAAAGAAAATGTGGTATATACATGCCATGGAATACTATGCAGCCATAAAAAAGAATGAGATCATGTCCTTTCCAGGAACATGGATGGAGCTGAGGCTATTATCCCTAGTAAACTAATGCAGGAAGAGAAAACCAAATGTTGCATGTTCTCACTTATAAGTGGGAGCTAAATGATGAGAACACATGGACACAGAGAGGAGATCAACAGATACTGGGCCTGCCTGAGGGTGGAGGGTGGGAGTAGGGAGAGAATCAGAAAAACATTGCTGTTGGGTAGTAGGCTTAGTACCTGGGTGATAAAATAAGTACCTGGCTACAAGAAACCCCTGAGACACAAGTTTGCCTACATAACAAATATGCACATGTACCCTGGAACCTGAAGTTAAAAATAACTGAAAATTAAAAAACAAATTGTCACATTTGTACACAAATGGTCTACTCGATTCAGAGGGGTTCAATAGAGGGAGATGTTCTAAAAATAACTGCACATGGAGGCTCGACAAGGGGAGATGCTCCCTGGGAAACACGAGGTGACCTGTATCGGATTCACAGAAGAGCAGGCCCGCCGCGGGCTGTGGGTACCTCTCCACCACCCACGCTCCAGGCGCGAGGAAATCGAACGTGGAAAAAGACAACTCGTTTAACGAGCGACCTCTCACTACTGAGAAAAACCTTGCTGAGGAAAACAGGCCTGTGGCTGTCACTTCCAAATCCAGTAACTTTTAGTTTCAACACCAAAGTATGTGACCTGGCACCTCTCAGGAAATGGGAACCTTCTGAGAACCTGGAAACTTTCCCTTGATTAGAAGCAACGTTGGGCTTCGTGGAAGCAAATTGCTCCTGTTCACAGTGAACCCTCCAAAGAACCTGGCAGGCAGCTTCCTGGTCCTCCTCTGAAGAATCTGGTCACACATTTGCTTCAGCTGAATCCCACGAAAGCTACAGGACACTGTTGAAAAGTGTGCACTCAGCACAGGGCTCCTCAGGCAAGTTCTCATTTCTCTCAACAGGGTTTGTGTGATGATTTTTCCCTAAGGGCAGAGAAGGCGGACAAGAATCGGACAGACAGAAACAAAGTGTTCGGGGAACGTGGCATAATAAGAACTGCTTCAGGAAGAGGAGCACGGGGCTCCCAGGCAGAGCCCGTGGCCTATGGCTGTCATTAAATGCGTTTCTCTTACTTTTGAAATTTTATCACCAAAATTGCAGGATTAACGCAGTTCAGCATAGTTTTTTGAACTAAATGAAAAGATGAGCTTATTGGTGTGTAACTGTAGCACAGCTGGGAAAATTAAAAAGAACTCAAAGAACTGCTGTTCTCTCCCTCTGATGGCAGGACCTCCACCGTAAACCCTAAGACCGCACAGTGGGAGCAGGAGGCTCCCGCCTCTGGAGTGCTGAAGATAAGAGTCGCCCCAAATCACAGCCTGAAATGAAAATTGATATCAGATGCAATGATTGAGTACTGACAATTTTTCAAGCTTAGGAATGGCTTTTCTTTGCAGCTGCAAGGTTGACTTTTGTATTTATGAGCTCTTGGTGAGTACTGCGACAGGTTTATTATTTGTTGGCTTTTTCCAGCATTGCACAGTAAAAATTGTTTTCAAAGCGTATTCAAAAGCAAAGCTGGCTCTCACTGTAGCAAACCAAACCCATCCACGGATATATTTCACTCCCTTGATTGATAACTGGCTCCATGGTTGGGCATTTCAGGAAAAGACTAGAAAGAGAACAAGTCTCCGAGGTCATTAATCCTTGTTCTCCCTCAGGCTCCCTTGGGCAGCTGCTTGTGTCATTATCCACAGTTCTTAGCGCCGACCTCAACAAGTCCTTGCTGGCCCCAAACAGTGGATTGTCACCAGTTCTTTGCATTTGCCGCACTACTCTTGTTCTGATCACTGCCTCCGCACAGGCACTGACTGGGCTGCGTCCTGGGGACAGTCCTCAAAGCCCCAAGTTTGGTTGAACCCTCAGATCACAGCTTTTCAAAAGGAGGCTTCCTGGCAGCTTCCCACACTCAAACGAGGAGTGGAAAGTTGTGAGAACCCTTTGCTGCTGGAAGCGGCACAAGACACAAGAGAGTGTCAAGCTTGAAACGGGCGTTCACCTGTGCATCCTGCAAATCCATTTCCATGGCCATTTGATGTAATTGTTCTTGATGTTCCACCTATCGTGCCGTGAGTTAGCACAGAGGAGAGCCATAACCGTTCCTCTAGCTGCAGCATCGAATAACCTGCTTTGCTGTCAGGGGGAGAGGCTGTTATTTTTTATTGCTGTAAAAAAGCTCGGTATGGTGGATGAAATGTCAGGAATCATTAAACCAAACCAGCCCCTGAAGAAAGAGTAGTCAGTGATTATGAAACCGGGATCTCTAATTAACCAGAACATGAAACTTGGGGAATTCGGGCTGCGTGTGTGATTGGAGGGTGTGTGCAAGTCTCCTCAGAGCCCTCTCCTGGTTTGCCTCATTTCAAAGAGATTCCTCAGGCTCCAGATGGATTCAAAACCCCTAATAGGTCTCAGATCCTGCTGAGGATTCAGCATAAAGTGTTCTCGTCACTTTCCAAAAACCTGCGGGTGTTGCCGTGGTGCTGGAAGTGTGAACTTTTGCAGAACATTTAAATTAAACACAAATATCCTTTCCATCTGTCCTCTGTGGACTACGCTCTTCTAGGCAAAAGTGCTTTTTCCCCAAAATTCTTACTTTTTCCATTGGAGAGTAAGAAATCTAGGCCCTTCAAATTTCTTCTCTCTCTGTTGAGTGCTATTATACTTTGTCTATAGCATTAAAGGATTTTTTTGTTGTTGTTGCTTGGAGAAACAGTTCAATATGACATTATTAAATGATATGGAGTGGAAAGTGTATACCGAATTTTAAATGTGCTTCTGTCAATGGAGGTAAATAACGATGGCTCGGGGGGTCCTTCGGCATCCTCGCTGACTGCTCAGGAGGCTTTGGGTCTGGGAATTCAAACGAGGGAACGTGTGAGGCACCATCTCAGCAGCTGTGGGGAGAGCCGAGGTTCAGCCTGACATGGCCCTCCACTACCCTAGCGTTCTCAACAATTTTGCAAATAAAACCTACCGTTCGATTTGCTTTTGTTTACCTATAAATGTGTGTGTGTGTTTGTGTGTGTGTATTTCCCCCAAAATATATGTGAAAAATATATTTGCAAAAATTCCATGGTAGGCTATCATATGGAAACATGGATTCTAAAGAATCTTTGATACTCTCTGATTTTTGTAAAATCAATTTTATTGAGTTAAATTTATATACAATTTACCCATTTTATGTGTACCTTTGATGGGTTTTGACAAAGATATATACTCCAGTAACCATAAGCACAATGAAGTCACAGCAATTTTCCAGCTCCCATCAAATCCTCTAGTGCTCCTCTGAAGTCAACCCCTTCTCTAGCCTCAGCCCCGGCCACCACTGATCTACTTTCTGTCCCTAAAGACTTGCCTTTCCCGCAGTGTCACACAGCTGGACCCACTTCTGCAGAGTGTTTTGTTTCTGGCGTCTATCACCATCTTGCTTCCAGGTTCATCCGAGCCGTTTCGCTGTCAGCCGTTCTTTCTCATTGCTGAGTGTCTTTCTTATGCAGGTGACCCACAGTGCATTTGTCCATTCCCCAGTGGATGGGCACTGGACTGTGTCTCGACTCTGGCCATTACAAATACAGTTGCTACTAACATTTGTACACAGGGCTCCTAGAAGCAGAGGAGAGGAAGGCACACGGACACAGACCGGGGGAGGGCAAGGAGGGAAGGCTGCCACTTGCACATCAAGGAGACAGATCCCGGAAGAAACTAGCCCTGCCAACACCTTGATCTTGGACTTCCAGCTTCCAGGACTGTGAGGAAATACATGTCTGTGGTTTAAGCCACCCAGTCTATGGTGCTTTGCTGTGGCAGCCAGGGCAAACTAATGCATTCACTCACTCCTTTGCCTCATCAAACAATCGTTACAACAGCTCTCCTCTGCTGGGCACCTCTCAACGCTCTGGGCAGATGTCATCCTGCTCTACAGAGCCAACCTTCCAGGGGTCGGCAACACGTCATAAAAGGAAACAAGCAAACAAGACAAAACATGATGAGACAATCATGTAAGGTTAGACGCTACGATGGAAAGAAAACAGGAGACTGTGCTAAGCAGGGATGGGGCCACTTGGGACTGAGAGGGCAGGAAGGCAGCAAGAAGACGTTTTAACCCCAGAGCAGAGGGACAGGAGAGAGGCCTCGAGGTGACCCCGGAAAGAGGATGCAGGGAGCCAGAGCTGCAGTGATAAGGACCAGGGAAGGTGCTGAGCCACTGAGTGTTAGGTCAGTGTCAAGCACCATGTGCCGGACACTGTCATTGTCATCAGAAGGCTGCGGGATATCTACCTCCCCCTTCACAGAAGGGGGGACTGAGGCTAACTGGGGGCGTGTCCTTCCCACATACTCCCAAATCCACAGACCTGAACTCACACAGGAATGTATGTCTTGGGGGTAAGCAAAGGCTTTTCAGCAGGTGCAAGAGTTCGTATAAGAGATACCACTTTCAGAGCCGAGCTTCATTTTAGTTTTTCCCAAAACTAATCTCCCTGAGGACGCTCCTGGCATGAAAGAACTGGCCTTTCCTTTCCCGCCTCCCCGTTCCCAGTTGGAAAGCACGTCTTCCCATGTGTGAGTCTTTCTGCGAGCCTGACCCAAGCTATAAAACCCTGGAGTAGCCCTAAAGGAAGGACTAGGGGTAGCGCTGCTGAGAGAGCTCCTGGCTCCGATGACTGCGTGAAAATGCTTTCGTGGACCAGGTAGTGTCCGCTGCTTTGCTCTGGAGGAGAAGCTGCTGGATGATTACCTATGACTGTCGTTAATGTAAATGATTATGGAATTTTCAGCATATACTTCAAAAGGATATAAAACAGTTGAGTGACATTGCTATAACCAAACTGCTTCAATTTCCATCTACTTGTTTATGGGAACAAGGTTTTAGAAATTACATCTATAAAAGTGAAAACAGGAATTAAACGGATGTTGAATCCAACCTCATGGTAGCAGTAACATCCGTGGAAATATGAAGCACTGGAAAAAATCAGCTCCATTCATCTCATGAAGAGATGCATTTCTAAGAACAACTGACTTCAGGTTTATCAATCACTTAAAATTTTAAAAATATTCATGTGTTTTTAAAATTGAGTTCTAAGAACTATAACAATAATACAGTTCTGAAGAAATTGTTAAATACTTATGTGACTTATGGCCACATGAAATAAATATAACAAATTTCAATGTATATCTAGAATGTTGCTTGAAGAATATGACTGGGTTATTGATAAAAGACTTTTAAGCACAAGTATATTACATAAATTAATATTCTGTGAGGATGAAAATGGATTTAAGGGGAAAAAAGCAATGTACAATTTCTGGCTATTAAAAACGCTTATGTGTAAAAGCTTAATTTTATACAGTACGTAAATATCACTGGATATACTTAAGCTAATAATGTAACCAATTATTTAAATTTTTCAGTATTAAAATAGGCTGGAAGTTAAATCCTTTACAACTGTCTGAATTTAGGGTAATTTTTTAAAATATCAACTCATCTTCACTGTTACCAGGTCAATGCTTGGGTTCCAATCTCAGTGTACTCTCAGCCTATGTTGAATTCTTCTTAGGACTCATAATCTTGTTTATATCAGATAAAGCTACCCTGAGTCTACTGAGTTCAGAGTCGCTCTTCGATCATCTATTCCTCTCACAGTCTTAACCTTTCCACTCCAGTACACATTCTTCTTGATGGCTTACATTATAAATTGCAGTATGACTAGGGCTGCGTGTTTGCGTGAGGCGTGGAGCAAAGTATCATTCTGTGGTCAGCAACTCTGCTTCCAGATTCTAGATTAGGGTCCAGATGCTACATCTTCAGAGCTGGCTTTGGGACAGTTTTAGTTTTTAACTTTTAGGTGCCTCATTTTTTACATTTTGAAATGGGTATAATCATAGCAGCTGCTTCATTGGGTTGTTGTGAGGACTGAGTAAGTTAATACACGTAAAGGGTATAGAGGTGTGATTAGTCCATGAGGTGATATTGTTATTAATTTTTACATGGAGCTTGTAGAGTTGCTCATTACTTTATAGACACCTCTGCAACTCAGTATCTGTGCAGGCTGTAAGACTGACTAAAACTTAGTGAATGCATGTTATCACATTTTTTAGAATTGCTAATTGGGCCTTAGATATATTTCCATGAAAAATGCCTTTAATTCCATACAATGTAAGCATTTCCTGTAGTGTATCAATTTCATTTCAGTACAAAGTTTATCTACCTTATTTTTCAAACTATTGTTTTGTAACCAAAGACATATTGTCTATAAGAAATGTGAAGCCTTTTTATGATTGTGAGAGAATGACTTAGGGTTTGTGTATTTACTTTGGAATTAAAAACGTTATCAGATTACTCAGTGGTCAGCATTGCCTTTTCTTTTGAATAGCTGTTTCTAATCTTGTGGTAAAAAAGAACGGAGTAATTTCCTCCCTCGGTGCATACAGGGAGTGAACAGAGGAATTAGTAGTCAGAAGCTCAGATTTAAATCTTCTGTTGGGTGTGAATGGCAGCCTTGTGCCCATCTCTAACCTCCTTTACTTTCTCTGTGGCCGTCATACTGTGTCCCTTGCTCTTGGCGAGTTTCTCTGCCCTGGTTTTCTTTCTTTTTTTCCCCCAACGTTACAGGCTAACCTGAGGGGTTAAAGATCGAGCCCGCATGTTGTATGGGCAGACACACCATGTCACCTGATCCAAATTATTGGTCAGCAGGTCTCGTCATTCATGTGACTTTACAAGGCACAGATATAATGTCTGGAAATTCCAGTGCTTTCAGCATTGACCACTCACTGTCTGCAGAGCAAAGTCATGTAAAAATCTGCTTTGTTGTTGAAATATTGAAAAGGAGAGTAGTGTGTAGCAATGATGACATTGTACTGGAATGATTTCTATTACTATGCAATATTCCTTTTACTTAGAACACTAGCATATGCTTCATTTGACCATCTCGTTTGAACTGGGAAGGGAAGCAAGACAGATATTAATGTTATAAAATCAGGAAATTATTTGCTTAGGATCTTTATAGCTGGTTTGTGGTGGACACGGCCTTGAAAGCAAAGTGCTCCTCAGTTTAGACGGCATTCTACTTATGCGGGGGCCATCAGCATCACCAATCCAACGTGGGCGTGCGAGGGCTTGTTAGAGCCCGTTCCTCGTTCACTCAGAAAGTGCTGCTGAGACCCGTGTCCAGGTGCTATAGCTAACACATGCTGACGGTCTGGGTGCTTTTTTTTTTTTTTTTTTTTTAATCCTTCCACTTTACCCTCTCAAATAGCTGGGACCACAGGCACGCATCACCATGCCTGGCTAATTTCTGCATTTTTTTTTTGTAAAGGTGGGATCTCGCCATGTTGCCCAGGATGGTCTCTAACTCCTGGGCTCAGGCTATCCTTCCACCTTGGCCTCACCAAGAGCTGGGATTACAGGAGTGAGCCACCATAAAATCAACTTAATTTTAAGAAGCGAGGTTAGGCTCCGGAGTTTTACCGAAAGTTATTCTAGTGCCAGCTAATAAATACTTCCATTTCGAAGCAAAGCCGGGATGATCCTTTATGTCTTTCCTTCTGAAAGATATTTAAATTCTCCGTTACTTCTTCCTAAGCAAACCAGATCTACTTGTTACAAGGCTATTTTTGTTGCATAAATTGATACAAGTCTTTTTACTTCTTTTTAATGTGTGAGGCCCTTTAATTTATGTCATTTCCTTTAATATGTGCAGGTACCATGTCCAACATATTATCGAAAGACTTTGGCTACAGAATTTCTTCTTCTTGTTAGCGTGACTTTCTGAAAGCTCAATATTTGGTAGAGCATTATAAACATTTACTGGTTAACAAGACCTATTATTCCAAATTTCCTCTAATTATGAAAGTTCTTTTAGTTGTCACATTTTATATATTTGATATGAATTTACATAGTAAGTGGTGGAATATTTCATATTATTTTCTTATATTCCTAGTTATTAAATGTTAAATTATCCTACTTTTAATATTAAGTAAAATACTATTATTTAAATATTGTTAATTTAAAATTTCTATTTAAAAGGGTATTAATTTAAATAGTATTAATTTTCTTAAATTAGTTTCCAATTAACTCAAATAATAAACATAGGCGTTTCAATTATAAAAGATTCAAGCAATCCCTATAAAGTTATATGAAGACCTTCTTCAGTCCTTTCATCTTTTTAATCTGCTCATTTTCCCAGAAGTGCCAGGATTAATAGTTACTTGTGTTCCTTTTGAGCCTTCTCCTGATGCGTAACGGAGGGTCCGTGTTACGTGTATCACACGTGCACACATTAACACGCCAATTTCTAAGGACCCCTCAACTTATCTTTTTGGTGTAAAATATGGACTAAATCAGGATTCTCTTGCTATTTTTTTGTTTTGTTTGTTTTTTGAGATGGAGTCTCGCTCTGTCACCAGGCTGGAGTGCAGTGGCGCAATCTTGGCTCACTGCAACCTCCGCCTCCCGGGTTCAAGCAATCCTTCTGCCTCAGCCTTCCCAGTAGCTGGGACTACAGGCACCCACCACCATGCCCAGCTAATTTTTTCTATTTTTAGTAGAGACAGGGTTTCAGCATGTTGGCCAGGAAGGTCTCGATCTCTTGACCTCGTGATCCACCTGCCTCAGTCTCCCAAAGTGCTGGGATTACAGGTGTGAGCCACTGCACCTGGCCTCTCTCACTACTTTTTATTTATCTTTCTTGACACTTAGTGACCCTTATAAATATGGAGACTTGAGTTGTTTTTCAGCTTTTAGAAATCGATTTCTATCATTACTGTAATTATTTCCACTTTCCATTGGCACTTCTCCCATGGGCATTTCTAAGATTTTGGAATGTTCTTTGTGCTTCTAACTCGCAAACACTTTCCATATTTGAATCTTTTGGCCAGTTTACTGGGGGAATCTTTTAAAAAACACATTTCAATAATTCGTTTTTCAATTGAGTGCATTTTACTTTTTAGATTACCCATGAATTTTTTGACAATTATATTTTAAAAATTCTGAGATCACCAGGTATTTCTTTGTAAGGTGTATATCATCTTCTCTAATATCCTTGTCATAATTAGTTATACTCATTATATTTATTAATTAGGTTGCTGTTAGTGCTTCTTTCCGTTGAGTTTGGTGTATTTTATTCCTGGCAGGGTTTGCCAAAATGCTTGTGGATTTGTCTTTTCCTTTGAAATCCTTGTCCATTTGGCCCTTCTGTTTTAGGAGTCAGTCATGGGTAGCAACTGCCGGTGAGGTGCTATTTGAGGGCTCTTAGGATGGATGAGTTCTTTCTCCCATGCTGGCAGCTCCCTGGGCACGCTCCTCATTCTCTTGCTCAGGAAATCTCACGTCCTCCCTTCTCAGTGGCAAATGCTTTTCCTGACCGTTGCTCTTTAAAGGGGAAGCAGATGTAGGGGCCAGTGGGGTCCAGGTGCTTCTGTTGTCCTTACTGTATTAACTACCCCCAACAACTATCCCACAGCAGTTTTTATCTGTGGAGCCTTAACTTGGAGCTCCTCAGAATCCATGTCTAGTCAATGGCATTTTCTCGTCATTGGCTTTCAGATTTCTTCTAGGCTGTTTTTCCCCTATATTCTTTCTTTGTTGGCTTAATACGCCTTCTTTCTTTTAGGAATTCTGCAGGCCTCCTGCTATGGATTGAATATTTCTGTCCCTCCATTATTCTTCTATGGGCCCCCAGTCCCTGTTGTGATGGCATTTGGAGACAGGGCCTTTGGATGCGGATTTTATGAGGGCAGACTTCATGGTGGGATTAGTGTTCTTGTGAGAGAGCATGAGAGCTGGCTTCCTCTCCGCTGCCCCGCCACGTGGCACACAATGAGGAGACAGCACGTCTCACCCAGGATGCAGCCTTCACCAGGCACCGCATCTGCCAGCAATTTGGTCCTCTCAGCCTACAGAGCTTTGAGAAATAAATGCGTGTTGTTTAAGCCACCCAGTCTATGGTATTTTTTGTTATAGCAGCCCGAACTGATTTAAAGACCTTCTTACATTCTTTCTTGGTTTTTTCCCTTTTTTAAAAAAATTCTATTATTTCATGAGAGGTAGGATAGAAGTGAGTTGCTCACTCTGATTTGTTGGCTGGTTTGTTTCTCTCCTGAATTTTCAGCAGTAAACACAAGGCACAGCACAGGGCTATGTACTGATCTTAGTAAACTGGCTCACAGCAAAGGGGGGTGGAGACAAAGGTTGTCGCATCTTCTCGAGTTCCCAGGTCTGTGCGTTCTCTCCCACTCTGGAAGATTCAAGAATCCTGAAAATCATTTATGCCCAATTCTAGAAGGTGAAGTAGTTCTTTCCTGGGGGAGTCTACAGTTTTAAAAGAATCTAAGTCATGTATTAAAGCATTGCACGTACTTACAAGCAATCCAGAAAAATTACAGGCAAAGATAAAGGGCCAGGAGTTCATGTGCACTGCTGTTGTTGTCTGGGTTTGTGTTAAAGGTGAAGGGCTGGGAGGTCACACACACTGCTGCTGTTGTCTGGGTTTGTGTTAAAGGTAAGGAACATCCTTGCTCATTTTCAAACTTAGGTTTACGTGTTCTCCACAGGTTCTTTTGTCATATCGAAGAGGTCTTGAGTTACTGTTGCTCAATCAAAGGGGACAAATGTATCATTATTATATCTTAACATCCTATTCATTATTAATTGCATGCTAGTGCTATTCTGGAAGGCCCCAAAAGTTCCAGATAGTGAATATTACTTGAAAATGTATTATTACCTAATTCAAATAAGAAATATTTTGTTAAATTCACAACATATTGGTGGAGAATCAACTTATTGATTTTGATATAATAAGCTTTTACGTTTTAGAGTTTCTGAAAACTTTTTAGAGTTTTTTTTCTTAATATTATAGATTATGCTAAAGATAACTTGGAAAGCCATTGGTGAAACACCCTAATTTAATAGACAAGGACATGAAGGTAAAGAAATAAGCTAGGTGAAGCATGCTCACTCAACTGGCCATCGGCTGCAAACGGAAAGCAACTTCTTACTCCAGCCGCCACGTCCTCGTTCTTTCCATCCTGACACGCTGCACACAAGAAGTTTCCAGTGAATATTTGTCCCTAATCAGGAATTATTCCAAAGAGCAAATATAAGTATAAGAAATTAAAGAAACTATTTTCTTTTTCATCAAATCTCTTTAATAAACTTTAAAAATAGCATTCCCAGTAACGCGTGCCTGATTTCTCTGGAACAAAAAGAAGGCAGAAAGTAAAACAGGAAATGCACAAGCAGTCCTTGAACTGACGGAACCATTTTAACAAATATTAAACAGTGAATAGCACATTATATTTTTACTGCATGCTGCTTATGTCTTATTTTTTACATTTAACCTAATGGTCCCTGACCTTTCTGATACTTTTGTAAGCAGAAGCAAAATAATGGGGTGCTTTATCATGAAATGAGGTCACCCCTCGTAATCACTACCACAAGTTGCATATTCATGCTTAAATGTAGCAATTGTTTTTCAATCAGAAGTTGGAATAATGCATCATGTGGGGACTCTTTCCTCACAAATGGGAATACATTATTTGGAAAAATGCTCCCAGGGAGGAAGAGTTATGGTGACTCAGTGGAGTCACATGCTGCTTAGACATCATATGGAATTAATGCAATGACCTGAAGTGTGAGTGTGCGTGCGTGTGTGTGAGAGTGTGTGAGAGTGTGTGAGTGTGTGTGAGTGTGTGTGTGTGTGCATGAGTGTGTGTGAGAGTATGTGTATGTGTGGAGTGTGTGTATGTGTGCGTGTGTGTGGTGTGTGTGCATGTGTATGTGTGCGTGTGTGTGAGTGGGTGTATGAGTGTGTGAGAGTGTATGTGTGCGTGTGTATGTGTGGGTGGGTGTGTGTGCGAGTGTGTGTATGTGTGGTGTGTGTGCAAGTGTATGTGTATGTGTGTGTGTGAATGTGCATGTGTATGTGTGGTGTGCCAGTGTGTGCTTGACAACACAATTTATGTGATCTGGAAAATGTCAGTCTTTTAAAATGATAAATGAGAACATAATTTATGTAATCTGGAAAGTGTGTCTTTCAAAATGATAAAAATGTTTGGATTGCATTAAAAAAATCAGCAATTTGACATAAAGTTAAACACTTAAAACAGTGGAAATAACATTAGCAATAGCTTAACTGAGTGCTGATTACATGCTAGGCACTTTTCTAAAGTTTTTCTTTTGATTTAACCCATTCAATCCTTACACTACTAGACAGACATTACCGTTACTCCCATACTAGGGGGCACGGAAACTTGCTCAAAGTCAAACATCAGGGAGGGCACAGAGCTGGGGTTCCAGCCAAAGCTGTCTGACCTTGCCATTCAAGCCTTCAGCTGTCTCCAGGCTGACGTTCCCAGACAGCCTCACCCACTTTACTTTCCTATCCAGCGGCCAGTTGTTACTAGAAGCCTAGGAGCACTCAGGATTTCATGTACTTTAAATTGACGTGTGTGTGTGTGTGTGTGTGTGTGTGTGTGTAGGAAGGCAATGGTAGTGGTGGTGGATTTTTAAATTGTTTTTTGGTAGTGAATTCATTTGTGATCTACTTTTTGATAATTTAAACAAACTACCTTGTTAATTATTTTCCCCCACATGAGTGGTTTCATCTTCGTTTCTTTCTCTTCAATATATTTTTTCTTTGATAACATGTATTGTCCCATGTTCTACAGTCTGAGTACGTGACATTATCTGATTTTAATTTGGAAAATGTTTTATGCATATTCTTGCTAAATACCTTATTAATTTAAATCAGCTTTTAGGAAGAACTTCGTCAAATTTGATATCAGTATGTATTAGAGTTCTCTTCAATCAATAACACACTTTCTGCACCATTTCCTGAAGTGGATGCAATATTTTTGAAGTATCAGTCATGGAGAAAGGACCTTCTTTGTTTACTGTTGAACCCGTCCCCACCGCCTCCCACACATTCTGGCATCATAGGCATTCCATGAGTATCACAATGAATGAACCAATTCATTCCATGAATATCACAGTGAATGTACCAATAGCCAGCATTTGCCTGCAAATGTTGTATTATCTGTGCACTTTATGACTTGGTTTCGATGATTTTAAATGCTGAGATCTTTTCTTTTTGATATTTTACACTAAAAGTCTAAGAATATAGATGGCAAATTTCCTCTGACTAGGACCTTATACTCTTTTTTTTAATAATGTAAAATTGCTGTGAGGATTCAAATTAATATTTTTCAACTATCCATTATAGTATCTGGGACATGATAGTGTTTAAATAAATGGTAGCTAGTAAGAGGTTGAAAAATCAATAAAACATGAATAGCATTCTCACGGGAAGTCCTATGGTTGAGGGAGCAGTGTATTCCACTGGACGTAGCAGGCTGAATCCACATACACTCCCCCACCCATAGCTCTGGTTATACTGCTGTACGTTTGTTCTTGGGAAGCTCTTATAGTATAACCTAAACTATAGGACCTCAGCTGCATGTCATGAAAGCCAGATATCTCTTTTTAGTCCAGCAAGTCCTCGCTCAGGGAAACCAGGCCAGGGCTGTCCTTGACCATTCCTCTCCAATATGCTGTGTATCCTGCCTTCTCTATTGAAGGGCTCTGGGGATCTGATTACTCTCTAATCTTCCTTCTCTTACAGATCTATCAGGTTTCAGAAGTGTTCTAGAGTCTCTTTTCAGAGAAAACCCTTCTCTGTCCTATACGCTCTGCTAAGGATGGTTCTGATCTCCTGACACCACAGCTTCTCTTCAATTAGTTGTCGAAAGGTCCATATGTGATACCTCCCCTTCTCGCCTCCTATTTCCTTCTTACCTCACCCTACCACGGCCTCATCACTTCTTTAACATGCTATCACTAGTGCCTTTTCGGGGACTCAACCCAAAGGACACTTCTCTTTCAGCAGATTTTCGTTGTTGTTGTTAGCATTCAATAATCAGTTAACTATTTTGTCTTGGAAACATGCTCTCCTCTCAGCTTCCATGACACCCTACTACCTGACTCTCCTGCTAATTTGACTCTTTCATTTATGTCCTTTGCCAGCCACTCATTCCTTAGCGTATTCCCCAATACTGGAGATTTTTAGGCCTTAGTCCTGGGCTTTCTTCACACTTTCTACTCACACTAAGGTGGATTAATTCAGTATACATAGATAAAGAGGTCTTGAGAGGTAACATGGGATGTTGTCTTTATTAATGAAAGCTTGGGAGTAAATTTGAACTCCTCCCACTCCCCCACCCCTTAGTCATTGGTTTTCTCCTTCTGTTGGAAACATAATTTCCACATCAATAAAAATAGACTTACCTTTAGAAGAGCATGGTTGGGGCCAGGTGCAGTGACTCACACCCGTAATCCCAGCACTTTGGGAGGCCAAGGCAGGAGGATCACGAGGTCAGGAGATCGAGACCATCCTGGCTAACACGGTGAAACCCCGTCTCTACTAAAAACACAGAAAATTAGCTGGATGTGATGGCAGGCACCTGTAATCCCAGCTACTCGGAGGCTGAGGCAGGGAAATCGCTTGAACCCGCAAGGTGGAGGTTGCAGTGAGCCAAGATCGTGCCACTGCACTCCAGCCTGGGTGACAGAGCAAGACTCTGTCTCAAAAAAAAAAAAAAAAAAAAGAAGAGCATGATTGGAACATCCAATTGTGTCTGCACTTGTAGACCCAGGTCCCCATTATCATGTGTTTCTGCATTTGGATTTTGTGATCTAGACCTATGTCCCCATTATCATTGTTCCTGCATTTGGTTTTTGTGATCTAGACCTACGTCCCCATTATCATTGTTCCTGCATTTGGTTTTTGTGATCTAGACCTACGTCCCCATTATCATTGTTCCTGCATTTGGTTTTTGTGATCTAGACCTACGTCCCCATTATCATTGTTCCTGTATTTGGTTTTTGTGATCTAGACCTACGTCCTCATTATCATGTGTTTCTGTATTT
The DNA here is from genome assembly GCF_037993035.2 of Macaca fascicularis. Lineage (NCBI taxonomy): Eukaryota > Metazoa > Chordata > Mammalia > Primates > Cercopithecidae > Macaca > Macaca fascicularis. The sequence continues at coordinate 194,076,059 of NC_088379.1, read as the reverse complement.
GAATTTTGCGTTCTAGACCTACATCCCCATTATCATTGTTCCTGCATTTGGTTTTTCGGATCTAGACTTACATCCCCATTATCATGTGTTTCTGCATTTGGATTTTGTGACCCCAAATGTGGAACATCCGTCTATTTTTGTTGCATTTTGTCACAGCACTTACAATCCAACACTACAATGTATGCAGGTCATTTTAAATCTTGAGTCTATCATCCAAAAGAGTCCTTTTTCTCCATGCTTAGTTGCAGGTACATTTGAAAAGCAGGACTTTGGTTTTATTAAAATTAAGGGAAAGGACAAAATGAGAGAAGGCCTGGAGAGAGTGCAATGATGTTTCACCAGAGACCTCACATTCACTGATACTGAGGTATTAAGATCCTCCAGAGACGGCCATTCGAAATGGTAACTGTAAACAGATTGTGTGTTGCCATGACTAGTTATCACAGCATAAATATCATAAGCATTTATTGGGCAGTTATTGTGTACAAGGCATCTTTATAAGTGCTTTTATATGCACAAACCCACTTAATCCTCAAAGCACATCTATGAGCAGATGATATAATTAATAATTATGCATAGATAAAGAACCTAGGGAGATTAGGTAACTTAACCAGGATCACAAAGTTAGTGACTAGCAGAATCAAGATTTGATCCCAAGCAGTTTTAATCTAGATTTTGTATTTTTAACAAATGTGTCCCATTACATAGATACTATAGAAAATTCAGAAGTTTTTTTTGTTTGTTTGTTTGTTTTTAAGCCAAAAAATATTTTTTGGTAATCAGTCACATCACTTATTCAACTGGGGTGATTTAATTAAGTCTTCAAGTAATTTAAACTGAAAAATGATTATCGTTTATTTAGACTATTTAGAAAAAAACAAACTTTCAAAAACCACAAAGCTAATTTCTATGCTTCTGCATATTTTCAGAGTAAAATTTTTTTGAATGAATAATTTTGAAGCTTATCCTAAATATAATGCTTCTCTTAAATTTGATCAATTTTTTTTTCTTGTTTGTCTGGCACATACTTACCTTGGACCTCAGTTGCCATGTCTGAAATGTTGCTTTGTACCTGGCCTGGTGCTCTATTTTGAGGGCAGTGCTGTTTGGGGGCACAGGGTTCATCAGCCGCAGGGTGCTCTGGCAGCAGTTTTCTGATGGTAATAGATCATCTGAGTGATGTTGTTCCCAGTGCAGCTGTTCGGTGATTATGTTTTATAATCCAGCTGCTTTCTGTTGACACTGCTTAATATGCTGAACTCTTCTGGAAATGACATTAACTTTTTCAGAAGGCTGGATACTGTGTAATGTTCTGAATTGGAATTTCCTAAGTAGTCCTCTTGAACCCTGGAAAGAAGAATTTTACTTCCAGATGGGTTCTATTTCTAAGAACTAGGTTTCGCTCCCCAGAGAAGTGACTCAATGAATGTTAATTGATGATGATGATGATGATGATAATTGTACAAGAGCTATAAACCCATCTATTATCTTTGTAACTCTTGTATTCTTTTCATTCCTGACCCTACTAAAATTTGTTTCAAATATTTGACTGAATCTGAGCAAATATAAGTTGTATATTTACATTAATTTTAATATGTATTTTATTTGTTTCTCTTGGTTTTGAATGTTCATTAATATGCATGATATTACTAAGCTATGTTTTAATATTGTCAGAAGTAGGTCTCCTTCTGTATCACTTTGTTATATTTCAGTTGAAAAAAACACCTTGTATTTTCTAAGTAAAAGAAGTAAGAAGTAAGAGATATATTTATTAAAATTGGAAAATATAGATAGAGAAAAAAAGAAAATTACTTCTAACACCGCCATTCAGACACAAATACTACCAACATTTTAGTGTGTCTCCTTCAAGTATTTTTCTATCAGTGACTGTCTCTTATTTTTACAAAAAATAGGCTCACTCAGTTTTTGGGTGTTTGATCATAGCAGTTGTGCTTAATAGACTAAGAGTCTCCTTGTGCATCACTGCACAGTGTTATGTGACACTATTTGTAATTGATGCATCATATTTGGCCATAATTTATTTACCTGTTGCTTTCAGAGGACAGTTAGATTCCTTCCATTTTTTTGCTGTTGTTGCAATAATTTCTTTACAGATAAATGTTTGAATATTCCTGGTGCTAAGAAGGAGAAATGCTCGTTCTAAGAGTTTGCAAAAGTTTAAGATTCTGCCAAATTGCCTCGTAGAAGAGTTATTTAATTTTAATGTTTGACCACAGTCTACAAGTAGTGCTTGGACTAAGTTTTAAAAGCGCAAGTACTCACATAAATCACTTCGATCAGCATGTATCTCAGCATAACAGGCCTAACAGGTAGGCGGTGAAGTGACTTTCCCAGCATTTGGCATATTTCTTGTGACCAGGTTTGTGGTCATTGGTTGCAGGAATGCTCTAGTAACAAGCTCAGAAGCAAACAGCAAACAAATCTAAGTGAGAAATGCTATTGCTTTCTCTTCAATAAAACAATAAAAAATACTTTTCAGATGATAAATAGACTCCATGTAGCATCACTTTCAATATTCTTATATTTGACAAGCATTGCTGGCAATATTAAAATAATAATTTGTTGGTCATTTACTATATGCCAGGTGCTATTCTAAATGCATTACATGTGTTATCTCATACTCTGAATGCTCATTTGGTATGAACTGAAACATCCAGCTCATGTTCTAAGTTAACTAGACTATAATGGTAAAATATAGTTAGTCTGATTTTCCAGGACTTAGCAAAATATAGGTTCTTCCAAAATGTTACTTCCCAGAAATGTTGTTTCTGTCTATTGCGTAGCATTCAAGCCACTAGAACATCAACCACAGATAGCAGTTTTATTCCTATACTAAGTTTTCCATGGTTAGAGTTTATTCAACTTATTTGGTATTAAACATTTTCATATTATTATCACATAGATGTGACCCTGTGTCTCTTACTTAATAATATAAAATCTAAGTATTCTTAAGAAAGACTAAGCATATGTTATATGTCTTACATACAGCATTAAGCTTAGTGACTTAGTTAAAACTCAACATACCACATGCAATCAATTCTTTAAACTAGTTTCTCAATTTTTATGACAAGTGAAGAAAACCGTAATGCTCTACAACCAAAGAAAACAATATGATCATGTTGATACTTCACATAAAAAATTAACAAAATTTTACCTCTTTTCATTTTCTAATAGCTCTTATTTACCTCTAATTAGGAATAAAAGTTTATTTTCTTTATATGCTAATACGTACCTGACAGTCTTTTGTAAATACTCTTGGCATTTTTCTGGGCAAATTCTCAATTTTCATTAACCCCAGCTCCATCTCCTGTGCGTCCCCCCGGAGCAGCTGAGCCAGCCGAAGCCATCGGTGAGCTCTGTGGCCAGGACTCCCGTCTTTCCACGTCTATCTGCCAGGGCGGGGCACTGGCATCCGTCTCTGCTTTCTTGCACCTGCTCCTTCGGATGAGAACGACCGTGTGCTCCGGAGCGTTTTCCTCCCGCTTCCCAAGGACTTTACTCCCGCTGCTGTGGCCCTCACTCCTGCCCCACCCGTCTGCCCTTCTTCATTTCCATCCCTGTCGTAGGCTGTGGCGTCTCCCGCCGCAGAAAACCATCTTCCCCTCACTCCCAAGCGCAGTGGAACCTCTGGAAAGAGACCTTCCCAGTTCCCGTCTCTACTTCCTTTCCTCACACTCCCCGGTCGAAGTATTTTCTTCCTGACCCCAGGGAACCTCTGTTGCCAGATCCAATGGTCTCTGTTGAAGTGTCCGCTGTTCATCCCATTCGCAGGGAGGGATTCTTGTCCCAGGGCTGCAGGATTATCTGAACGCCAATCACCCGCCACCCAACAGACCAGATTGACGGCGGTTTATTAACCTCCTGCACTCGCAGCCGGGGGACGGGCCGCGCAGGGTCCTGGGTCAGCCCGGGGGACACCATCCTGGGGCAGCCCCGGGGACACCATCCTAGGTCAGCCCGGGGGACACCATCCTGGGGCAGCCCGGGGGACACCATCCTAGGTCAGCCCGGGGGACACCATCCTGGGGCAGCCCGGGGGACACCATCCTGGGGCAGCCCGGGGGACACCATCCTGGGGCAGCCCGGGGGACACCATCCTGGGGCAGCCGGGGGGACACCATCCTGGGACAGCCGGGGGACGGGAGGCCGTGCACGGTCCTGGGGCAGCCCGGGGGACACCATCCTGGGACAGCCAGGGGGACACCATCCTGGGACAGCCGGGGGGACACCATCCTGGGACAGCCAGGGGGACACCATCCTGGGACAGCCGGGGGGACACCATCCTGGGACAGCCGGGGGGACACCATCCTGGGACAGCCGGGGGGACACCATCCTGGGGCAGCCGGGGGACGGGAGGCCGTGCACGGTCCTGGGACAGCCGGGGGGACACCATCCTGGGACAGCCGGGGGGACACCATCCTGGGACAGCCGGGGGGACACCATCCTGGGGCAGCCGGGGGACGGGAGGCCGTGCACGGTCCTGGGGCAGCCTGGGGGACACCATCCTGGGACAGCCCGGGGGACACCATCCTGGGGCAGCCGGGGGGACACCATCCTGGGGCAGCCGGGGGGACACCATCCTGGGGCAGCCGGGGGACGGGAGGCCGTGCACGGTCCTGGGGCAGCCCGGGGGACACCATCCTGGGGCAGCCCCGGGGACACCATCCTGGGGCAGCCCGGGGGACACCATCCTGGGGCAGCCGGGGGACGGGAGGCCGTGCACGGTCCTGGGGCAGCCCGGGGGACACCATCCTGGGGCAGCCCCGGGGACACCATCCTGGGGCAGCCCGGGGGACACCATCCTGGGGCAGCCCGGGGGACACCATCCTGGGGCAGCCCGGGGACGGGAGGCCGCGCACCGCCGTGGGGCCCGAGGGCTGTGCTGGGGACAGAATGAACTACTGGGGCCGTGGGAGGTTTCGGGGTGTCTGAGCGTGCGGCGTCCTCAGGTTCTCACGGGGGTGTGATGGGCTGGCTGGAAGACTGTCTCCGGCTGGCAGGGAGCAGAAACACGGCTCTCAGGGCTCAGCAGGAACTGTGCCCGGCTGTTCCGTCCAACCGGCTGTTGGATGAGAGGACGTCATTCATGGGCAGGTGTGGAGCGGACCGCAGGGAAGCCGCTGCCGGCCCTGCTGCCTTTGCCAGATGTCAAAGCCACGTGTGATTTGGGGTCTTCATTTTTAGAATTGAATCGCACTTCTGTGTACCTTTCTTACTTGGTTTCTTAGATACTTTTCCTCCTGAGATGATGGTGCCCTTTCTTATTAAACACTTTCTAGCCTTGCTTTCCATGACTGCTGGTTTCCCGTTAAGCTCACCGGTTATGTGTTCTCAGAATTCTTTGCTGGGTGTTTTGTTTTGTTTTGTTTTGTTTTGTTTTGTTTTGTTTGAGAATGAGTTTCACTCTTGTTGCCCAGGCTGGAGTGCAGTGGCACAATCTCGGCTCACTGCAATCTCCGCCTCCCAGATTCAAGTGATTCTCCTGCCTCAGCCTCCTGAGTAGCTGGGACTACAGTTGCACACCCAGCTAATTTTTGTGTTTTTGGTGGAGACGGGGTTTCACCATGTTGGTCAGCCTGGTCTCGAACTCCTGACCTCAGGTGATTCACTCATCTCCACCTCGGCCTCCCAAAGTGCTGGGATTACAGGCGCCGGCCACCCCTCCAGGCTAATTTTTGTATTTTCAGTAGAGATGGGGTTTCACCATGTTGGCCAGGCTGGTATGGAACGGCTGCCTGCCTTGGCCTCTCTAAGTGCCTGGAGTATAGGCATGAGCCACCGCGCCCGGCCAACGCTACCTATTTCCTAAAACCTTTCAGCTGCCTCTCCTAGCTCTTGGAATAAATCGGAGCTGTCTGGAAAGACAATCATGTAAGCCTGCACCTCGCTCCCACTCTGCTCTCCACTGGGGACACGCTCCCCTCCCTGCCTGTCTGCTCCAGTGACACGGAGTCGCTTCTGTTCCTCACAATGACAAGCTTATTTCTCCCGTGGGGTCTTTCACCGGCACTGTGGTTGCTTGGAGCGCTCATCTCATCGTCACACCTCTGGTCTCTTCTCGGTCTCTGCTTAAATATCCCCTACACAGTGGAGGCACTTCGGACCGTCAACACCCACCACCACTCAGGGACTGAAATCATACTGTTTCAATGACCTGAGAAGTTCCTTCCATTGCCGGATATTGTCCGTGTTTGTTTAATCATTTTTCACTATTTCAAGACTTTTTAACTTGGTTTTAAATCAAAATTCTTAAAATACTTCTACACTTTAAAAATCAGAATGTGTCTTATAATCATTTGCTTGTAATAGTTTAATTGGGACTTCATTTTTCTTTAGCATAACATAATAAATGATGGCACATCTTAAAATTGATACGTCCTTGATTTACTGATTACAGTGTCCAATTATTTCTTCATTTTATAACTGTCAGTTAACTCTAAGTTCCACAAGAGCAGGAATTGTGTCTAGCTGGTTGCACCATCAGAATCTACAACATTGGATTATTTTTGTTAAATATGTGAAACAAAAAACAACAGAAAATTGATATTTAATGAAAAAAACACTGAAGTACTCTGTTTAAATTCAGTAATAAGAAACAAAGACCTGTAAGCACCATTATATATAGCAATATTCTGGAGGTCCGAGGCAATGCAATTTTTAAAAATGGAAGTTTAGCGGGCGCGGTGGCTCATGCCTGTAATTCCAACACTTTGGGAGGCCAAGGCGGGCAGATTACCTGTGGTCAGGAGTTCGAGACGAGCCTGGCCAACATGGTGAAACCCCATCTCTACTAAAAATACAAAAATTATCCAGGCGTGGTGGCAAGCCCTCTAATCCCCGCTACTCGGGAGGCTGAAGCAAGAGAATTGCTTGAACCTGGGAGGCAGAGATTGCAGTGAGCCAACATCACGCCACTGCACTCCAGCCTGGGCAACAAGAGCGAAACTTCATCTAAAAAAAAGAAAAAATGGAAGTTACAGCTGGGCACAGTGCCTCGCACCTGTAATTTCACCACTTTGGGAGGCCGAGGCAGGTGGATCATGAGGTCAAGAGTTCAAGACCAGCCTGGCTAACATGGTGAAACCCTGTCTCTACTTAAAAAAAAATACAAAAATAGCCAGGCGTAGTGGCATGCTCCTGTAATCCCAGCCACTGGGGAGGCTGAGGCAGGAGAATCTTTTGAAACTGGGAGGCGGAGGTTGCAGTGAGCCGAGATGGCACCACTACACTCCAGCCTGGGTGACAAGAGCAAAACTTCGTCTAAAAAAAAACAAAGAAGAAGCTTAAATATTAGACAGGAAGACACATGAACAATGGCCTTTCTGGAAAAGAGAAAACCTAATGTCAGTATTAGATCTAATGAGACTATTGAGTAGCTTGTTGAGTACGTGAAACATACACTCAAATCAAATATTTAGAAGCTAATAAACACCAATTGGAAAAAATGGTTACAAAATTTTATTGTATAACAATGAAAATAAAAATTCTAAGCATAGGATGTATGAAGAAAACTACAACATTTCATTGAGAGAAATATAACTTCATTAAACGAGACAAAAAAAACCCCCAAAAAATTCAGCATGGCCAGATTACATTATTTTCCTAAATTATTCAATAAGCTGAATGGAAATGTAAGCAAAGTCTGTGTGTGTGTGTGTGTGTGTGTGTGTGTGTGTGTAGAAATATATTGTGTGTGTGTAGAAATATATACAGGACAGTATATATATGGTATATATATCCACTATAGTATATATATGAAGTATACTATACATAGTATACTATATAGGTAGCATGAAGTATACTACGTATGAAGTATACTATATATAGTGTGTGTATATGTGTATGTGTATATCTATGTGTGTGTGCATGTGTGTATATACTGCTACTGATTCCAGTAGAAAAAATACAATAAAAAGTTCAGAAACAGGCTCAACTATACAGAAATATTTTTAAAAATGTTAATTTTTCCCTTCTTTATCTGCTTTCTATGGTGTTAACTGAACATCTCATTTGATTCCATTTTATTCTCCTTCTTAAGAGATCAATTATACTTCTCTAAAATATTTTAATGGCTACTCTAGAGTTTGCAATACACATTTTTAACTATTATAGGTTCACCTTTAAAAAGTACTATACTATTTCTTGTGTGATGCTTGTACCTAATTACCTGATAACAGAGTTCCCCCGATTCCTCAACCCTCATCCCCTGTGACGTTGCTGTCACTCACTTCACTTGTCTATATGACATAATCATCTGATACACTGTTGTTATTGTTGTTTTAAGCAAACAATTGTCTTAATTAATTTTAGGGTTAAAATACGAAGACTAAAATATTTTATCTTCATTTATTACTTGTTTGATGCTATTTTCTTTATGTAGCTCTGTTTCTGGCCTATGTAATTTTTCTTCTGCATGAAACGTTTCTCAGAGGGCAGGTTTCTCTCAGTTTCACTCTGAGAAAGTCTTTGCTGCTCCTTTACTTTTGAAAGATACGTTTATACTGAATATAGAATTCTAAGTTGATGGCTTTTTCTGTCAACATTTTAAATACTTTATTCTGTTCTTGCTTGCGTGATTTCTGGTGAGATGTCCGCTGTAATTATTTTCCTTGTTTCTCCGTTTCTAAAATTTTTCTTAATTATTATTTTTAGTTTTAAATTTCTCTTTCTTTGGTTTTCTGCAGTTTGAACATGACATGCCTGGGTATAGTATTTTGGTCTCCATCCTGCTTGATGGTCTCTGAGTTACCTGTATCTGTAGTTTTGTGTCTATCATTAATTTTGAAATATGTGGGCCAACATTTTTTCTGCTCTTTTCTCTGTTTCTGCTTCTTTTGTCGCTTTAATAACATGTAGTTGCACCTTTTGGTATTGTCCCACAAGTCTTTCATGTCCTATTATGGTTTTATCATTATCTGCTCTGCTCTTTTTTTTTTTTTTTTTTTTGAGACGGAGTCTGGCTCTGTCACCCAGGCTGGAGTGCAGTGGCCGGATCTCAGCTCACTGCAAGCTCCGCCTCCCGGGTTCCCGCCATTCTCCTGCCTCAGCCTCCCGAGTAGCTGGGACTACAGGCGCCCACCACCGCGCCCGGCTAGTTTTTTTGTATTTTTTAGTAGAGACGGGGTTTCACCGTGTTAGCCGGGATCGTCTCTCGATCTCCTGGCCTCGTGATCCGCCCGTCTCGGCCTCCCAAAGTGCTGGGATTATCAGGCTTGAGCCACCGCGCCCGGCCCATTATCTGCTCTTTTTACAGTTTAGTTTGAGATGTTTCTGTTTACTCACCTTCAAGTTCACTAGTTCTTTCCAGGATCATGTTGAATCTATTAATAAGCCCACTAAGGGGATTCTTCATTTTTGTTACTGTGTTTTATTTTCTACAGCTTCTTTTTGATTCTTTCTTGCTTTTATCTCTCTATAAACATTACACTCATATTTTATGCATGTTGTCTACTTCTTACTTTAGAATCCGTAGCATATTTAGTCCTACTTGTTCTTTTCTCTTTTACTTCTAAAATATGTATCACATCAGAACCTGGTTCTTATTGTTGCTTTGTCTTTTTAGATTATATTTTTTTCTTGCCGTGCCCTGAAATTTGTTTTGTTCGAAGCTAGACATGCTGTGCCAGGTCACAGGAACTGAGACAACCAGGCTTTTAGTCTGCATTAGCGGGACTAGGAGTTGGGCTGTGTTTAGTGCTTGTTGTTCTATTGGTATAAGAGTCTTCACAATCTTCTAGTGTCTTTGTTGCTGTCTCACACCTTAACTTGGGGCTTCGGTTCTTAACACTGCCAGGAGGGATTCTGTGTCCTGCAGCTCTCTCAGCTGTAATCACGGGTGTTATCCTGGAGGCCTCTTGTGGTAGAAGATGAAGAGGAGAATTCCACAATCTTCCAAATAATTCTCAAGTCTTTTAGCTGGCCTGTGTCCATGGCCTCCACAAGTAGTATGTATTTTGCTCCCTCTGCTCCTTACTGCCTTCTCTGACTTCAGCTTCCCCAGTTTATTTTCTACAGCTTTGGCCCCTATTGACTGTGGTTTTGGTTTTCATTGTGTTTGTTTGTTTCTTTCCATTTAGATGAGACAGAAAGACTGAAGATGGCTTGAGTAGGGAGTGATTTTCTTCTCCCAGTTGGGATAAGGTTTCAAAACTGCCCTATGGCAGTCTTCTCGTCTGTAAAGTAGGTCTCTTATGGACAAGGTTCTAGTATATTTCACAGCGGTCACCCTTCCCTTTCCCTGGCCACAGCTAGGAGGGCAGTGTTCTTGAACTATCGTTGAGAATCCAGTAGGGTTTCCAGAGGGACATCCTGTGAATGTGAGGGGAGCCCTGAGACTGTGACCCAAGGAGCTCTAGCCTCTCGTTTAGTCCACATTTAGCCTCTAGTGAGTCAACAAAATTACTGTTCAAGTGTGCCTGCCAGGTGCTGGCTCCAGGAGCTTCTGCTCTAGGTAAGCAGGTTTGGGTTTTATGTCTCTGTGGATATGCCTGTCTTTACAATTTTCAGGGCAGAAGTTGTTCCTGCAAATTCAGACCCTTTGATGGTTCTAAGAAAGTCATTGATTTTCAGTTGGCCCATCTTTTTCCTATTCTAAGCACAGGAGTATTAGCTCACTGGCTCTTTACATATCAGAGCTGAAATTGTGCATATTAAATTTTGAATTTTAAACTGATGGGAGAAGAGGTGGTTTACAAAATGTATTCTGTTACAATATAATCCGAGTTAAAATGTTTATAGCTCTTTCTCAAATATAACCTCGAATCAGTTAAAAATACTATTTCAATGACAATATTAGGTCATTAAATATTGGAAATAAATTTAACATTAAAAAACATTTAAAAATGATATGATAATTGGGGCAGGGTCTTCTAAATGTCTCACTAAATCCTGAGACAGGCTGAAACCACACATGATTGCATCTATTTGACCACAGGTACATTAAAAAAAAAATTCCCACAGCACATCAAACAAAAGACAAAAAGGAAAACTTTCTACCATAAACAATATTAAATTGAAATACAAAGCAAAGACATTTAAACCAATAAGCAGTGGAAAATTGACTATCCTTATCTGATACAGGAAATCATTGCATAAAAAATCAGATCATCACCCATCTGTGCAAAAGCAGACCATGGGTATAAGAAAAGGCTGTTGTACGGTCAATAATCATTTGAACAGTTGTTTTAAAAGATGTGTCAGATTGGCGATGAGGAAAATGGTGGCACCAGCATCATCCTGGTGTGTGCGCCTCTAAATTAGTGACAATTTATGTGTGATTACTTGTTAGTGTAGGCTGCAAATTTTTTTAATTAACAATTTCTCCCTTTTAATATTTTTCTAAATAAATAATCTGAAAAAATAAGCTAAAATGTTTATTATCACACAGTTTTAAATATCTAAACACTGGAAACAATCTCAATATCCCTCAATTGAACAATGATTAATAACTTGAGGCATAAATATGAAATAGAATATTCAGTGATTATTAAAATGATGTTGAAGGGTTTTAATTTTTGATCTGGAAAAATGTTTTGAACTTTGTCTTAAGTGTTAGAAAAACACATCCAGGAGACAATAAATGAAAATGAAAACTGAGATTATTTCTAATTGTTAAAAAGATCTATCATTTACATTTATTATTTGCATTTTTAATGTGTATTGAATACCTTTTTTTTATTTTTTGGTAGAGATACCTGTCATTATGTCCCTGACAAGAGCTCTGTCCAACTGAAGGCTTTGGAAGTGATGCTTGGCTCTTCCAGTTGATATGGACCCATTTTCAGAGCTGATTGGAAGGGGATGGACAAATAATTTCAGATGCATCAAGTGAAATGTTTGTCTTTTGATCATTTTATTTTATAAGTTTTGAAGTTAGAATCAAGTAGAGCTGTAAGATCATTAGATTTAAGGATGGAAACTACTACATTGGGCCACTGTAATGAGCCAGGTATAATCAGATGGGTGAGCCAAGGGAGTGCTAAAAATCATGATAAGGTGTCTCAACGAGTGTAAAAGAAAGATCATGCCACACCAGGAGAAAGAGCAAGAGCGAAAGGAAGGATGAGAGACATTTCACGCTGACTTTCAAGCTCTCAGTGCACTTCCAGGAACTCAGCCCTGTTTCTACAATTAGAGTCTCATAGTATTTTTGTTAATAAATTCTCTTTATTCTGGCATGGATTTGTCTGGATTTCTATACTCTGTAAACAAATGATTATAAGAACTTGTAAATAGTTTTTTAAAACATTTAAAATGTACATTTTCTTTGACTTAGAAATTCCGTATAGTGGAATTTATCCTGAGGAAATAATTGAATACGTATCAAAAATTTATCTAACAATGCAATCAGAATGCTGCTTATAAAAACAAAATTTGAAAATATCCCAATAGTTAATTCTTTGTGGACTTCATGAGAAAGTATAAGAGTTTGGTTCCATTTTGGTAAAATTGGAAATTCTATGTATTCATGGGAACAACAGACAGAAACAGAATTCATTAATTGTGTCATTAAGGATTACTTCTGTAATTTTGCTTTTTTCTTTCTTTTTTTTTTTTTTTTTACAATTTTATTCAACAGACTTATGCTGTGTCACTTTTTGTATCAACAACACAACAGTTGTTTATAAAAAGAAAAAATGGTTCTGCTCTGCCTCCAGGGAGTAGTCAGTACATCATCTCTGGATTCTCTCTTATTTTTTCTTGACCCTTTGTTCTGTGCAATCTACACCATCTCAGTTAGTGGTAGAAAAACCCGACTCTTCCCTTTCTCTTCTGCACCTGCAGCTTTGTCAGGTCCTACCCATTGCATGTATTTAACACTAGGTGATTTCCTTCCCTGTTCTCCATCTTCATCGGCACAGCCGCCGCCTTACTTCGGGTTCTTCTTATTTCCCATTCTGAAATGATCTTCCTGTCTCTACATTATGAATCTCTGGCTCAGCTCACTTCTGCTAGCAAAGACTAAAACACAAATCTGTTCTCAACACTGCTTAAATACTTCACCAAGTCCCCAGCATCTAAATCAGGGTGACGAGCTTTCTCTGTGAGGGGTTAGGCAGTAGATACCCTAAGGTTCGAGGACTTTAGGGTCTCTTCGCGGCTCTCCAAGCTGCTAAGACAATGTGCAATGAACAAATCTGCCTGATTCCAGTAAAACTTTAGATGACAAATGGTGGGCCATATTCAGCCCCCAGCCGTAGTTTACTGACCCCAGATCAAATGATAAAGCCTACTTTTGATTACATTTACCTTTGTCTCATATTCCACTCTCCTGCGCTCAATTCATCTGCATTTGATTCTGAGATTCCCAGCTCATTTACACAGATGGAGACTGCCTTGCTTTTGCAAACATGATCTTCTTTACTCTTTTTGAAAGAACTTTTACTTCCTTATCCAATGATATACGCTTATTCATCCTTAAAACTGAGATTTGGGGCAATTCCTTTGCGAAGCGCCCCACTGGTCCCTCACCCTGCTTGCCCTCCCCCTTGCCCTCCCCCTTGCCTGAGTGTATGTACCACACCGCACTGCGGTTGCTCCCTCTTATGCAGGAATGTCTTGCTGGACTATGAGCTACTTTAACATGGGGTCCTGGCAGTAAGAACTTAATAATCTTTGAAGAATCTAATAGACTTTTGTATGAGAGTGGGTGTTTGGAAAACTCTCTTAGTTAGTGGACTTTGGGGGCTGAGTAGTATAGACGAAAGACTTCTGCAGAAGCAGAGGATGTATTAAGCATACAGTTTTCACGAGAGCCTACTTGATTGGGTTTTTGGGCAAAGGAGAGCTTTAAGCACAGAGATACAGGGACAGCACATTAATATTCAGAGAAGGTGGTCAATGGTCCTGAGCCGTTCAGGCATTCCAGCTGTTAGGACTAAGAAAGCTTACGTAGTTCTATGTTAAATGGTTTTTTGTTTGTTTGTTTGTTTGTTTGCATGTTTTCATTTTGGATTTAGGTGGAAAAAGGAATGTGAAGTTAGAAATATGAAGAAAAGAAGCATCAGCTCTTTTATTTTCTTTATTCTTGCTTTTATTAGCTAGTTTATGTTTTATGTTTCTGGCAAAATGTATCTGAGGTGGTTTTGCTGAGAGTTTAATAAAATGAAATAGTCGATGTTGAATAGATCTTGTTGACCTGAGTCATCAGGAGAGAGCCCTGCCAACCACCATTTTCAGCAAGGTTACCTCAAATTGCTAACACAGTGTTTCCACTGTCTTAAAATTAGAGAAAATAAGAGAATGTGTGCAGAATCCAGTCATACAAGACATAAGGTCATCACAGCATGTAGGAAACAGTTTTCTCGTGACCGATGAAAAGATGAACACACATAGCCATGAGAATGTAAACTATTCGATACATCTTTCATTTTTTACACATTTGCTGAGTACAAACCTTTTCTGTTTCTCCCTCTCTCCCGTTTTCTGTGCTATTTTCGTCCCTTTGAGAGAATCTCACCATTAGGGGTCCCTGGTGATATGGTGATAATAAAGGCAGAGACTCAAACTGAAAACCTGCTTTAACTGCCCGTGCAACTATTTTCAATCCCCACTAGTGTCTAACCCCACTTGAAACATCTGAATTGAGCAATGACAAGATTTGTGAAACAGATACTTAAGTGGAAGGCTCTAGAAAAGAAAGAACTAAAGAAACGGTAGAACGCGTTATATGGGACCATCAATTTCTTCAGCACCCCTTTCTGTTTAATTACGGCCTGTAGAAAAAAACACTACTATGCATTGATCTCTCCTTTTCCCACGCAGACATACTCAATATTTCTGAAGAACATGTCAAAACTGGCATGCACTGAGAAAATCACCCGGGCCTGATAAAAAGATAAAACATGTAGAAATGAGAAATATTCCAAGGGACGGACACCTCACATCTCCTGATATGATCATTGTGCATCCTGTGTGTAACAAAACATCCCCTAAATATGTAAAACAATATGTTAATAAAGCATGAAGTTGATCATTGTTATGCCTGTTTTCCTAAGCCTAGGACAGCACCTGGAACACGGCAGGACAATGCTGTATTTGACATTTATAATGTAATATCTATGTATTTACATATGATTGTATGTGTAAAGTAATATATTTCTACATTTCTGTCATTTTCAACCTCAGATCCTGCTTTCGATCTGCAGGAATGCACCTGAAGCTCAGATTGCTGCAGATTGCGGCCTCAGTATGTTCAATTTGAACTGGACGTTAGGTAGCATTTAAGCTTTTTCGAAAAATGGAGGCCAGCACTGATTCTATGTTTTATGCTGATAAACACGCAGTTCCTTCCAAAGGCGGAGATTTCACAAGATGATTTCAATAAGGCATGATGTTGATTGGAATGGGTTGAATTTTGAAAAACACTAATCTTTGGTGACTTAATCAGGACAAGAAGTGTAAAGAAGTATTACTCAGTGCAGGATACAGACTGGGACTCAGCAGTTATTCAGGTAAAGGAGAGAGGTGAAGATGGGGGAGAAAGCAGGGAAGGCAAAATGTCAACGGTATGCCTGTCAGTATGTTTTGAAGTAGAAGTTAAATGTCATATATATGATTATGAATGAGTCTTTTGGTGAGAGATTCTTTGTAATCTCTAATTACATATAATCTCTTTGATATGATTCTTTGTAAGTTGCACTTGTGGGTCATCGTTCATAACTGTTACTTTTCAAAAAAATGTCCGAAACATTCACCTCCTATACTGCCACACTTTTTATTCTCATGTTACTTTTCTTTAATAGTTTTTACATTTATTTGATATGAAAAGTATTTTGCTTTAAATTTCCTGTAAGGAAAGGCATATATTAAAAATATTGCATAATTATTGTTTGAATTGGAAGACCAAAGCAAAGGTTGTATAATGAAAATGTAAGGAATCTCCTGCCACACTCATTGCATTTCTGAAGTGTTGGGCTTGATATGGATCCATCCACCTTGCTGCTTGTTCACACACAAACTTAATAGAAACATAATCACAAAGTGGGCAATATTTTTAAGTGACTCTAGGGCACAGAAACAGTCATAATTGTTCTATGAATGGCCCCCCTTCTGCAGAATTTTCAAGTATTTATATATGTTTCAAAGCTAATCATTTAAAAATCCATAAAAATTTTTACAATACAGTGATTACCCACTATACTGTATGTATATATTAATATTTTCCCTATTTTATAATATTATTCAAAGTCCCCTATCCATCCCATCCACTCCCTTTTCAGAGGAAAGCATTTTCATGCATTTTTGTGTGTGGTTTTTCACTATGATTTATATATTTTTATGTTCAGAAATAAAATTTACATAAAAGGCAACATACTATATGTATCATTCTTTTTGTTTTTTATTTTAGCACCATGTTGTTAAGCATAGAACTAGTATAGCATTGTCTCTTGTGAATATACTAGGATGTATCATCTGTTCTCATATGGATGCACTGCGAGGTGGTTGGCAGCGTTTCCCTATTTCAGTGAGCATCACTGCAGCCGTCTTCTGGAACATGTGCAAGAGCTGCTGCAGAGGCATGTAACTCCGCGTGCATCCACAGTCAGGCAGCAATGGTATCGCATGGGAGCTTGCTGGAAATGAGGAATATTAGACCTCATCCCAGGCCTCCTGAACCAGACTCTGCGTTTTAACAAGATCTCCAGTGATTCGTATGCCCAATAAAATGTAAAAATATTGCTTTAGAAGGTATACCAGAAAGCAAAATCACTAGGTCTTGGGAAATAAATGCTCTCAACTTCACTGTATATCATCAAATATTTTTCCTAAGTGGCTGTTACCACATATAGCCCTGCCAGCAATGTATGAGAGTTTGTGATTTCCTCCATTTTGGCCACAAATCGGTACCAACAGAATTTTTGCATTTTGCCCATCTGGTTGGTGTGAAATAGTCCCTCATTGCAATTTTAATTGGCATTTTCCTTATTACTAGTAAAATTACTCAGCAAAGATCTCTTACTTCTGCATCTTCAATGCTTCCCCTCTCTACGATAATATAAACACTCTTTAATTTTTCCAAATTAAACAAACTTAACCCAACAAACAGACAAATAAATGCTACTTCACTTAATTTTTCCAGCTAAAACTTATTTCTCTGACCTCTTTGTGGCAAAATTCTCTGGAAAAGTTTTTTGCATCAATGTGTTTCAAATTCCTCTGCATCGTTTGCTGCCGTTTACTCAAAAAAAGCTTCGCTTTTACTAGTACATAATACTTTCATATTTCTAAATCCAGTGATTAATGTCCACATCTTAAAATACTTGCTATTTCAGCAATATTTGGCACAGAAAGTCTCTTTCTTCCTCATGGAACACTCCCTCACTCAGCTTCCGTGACACTAATCCTAGTGGGTCTCCTCCTTCACTGACTGCTTTTCCTTGGACTATTTGCTGGCTCCTTATCAGTTTTCTGACACTTGGAGTTTCACAGATTCTGTCCTTGGATCTCTCTCTTCTTGCTCTAAATTTAAGTGGCCAGATTAAATCTCATGCTTTAGCCAGCATCTCCGTGCACATTATAACTCACACTGTACCTCCAGTTTTATTCTCTCTCATAAATTCTAAATTTTGATATCCAACTGCCTGTGTAAACTCTACAGCGACATTATCTGTAGCTACCTCAGGTTTAACATATCCACAATTAACATCCTTACTCCTCCAACCTCAGTTCCAAAATCTCTTCTGCTTTCTTTTCTATTTCAACAAGTGTCTAATTTTTTTCCCCATCTTCTCTGTGAACCTTAAATGATTCCAAATGGAAGAAGGGCCAACAGGTGACTTATAATATCTAGTACTGGCAACAGCTTTAATTGACAGGAAGATGTAGTAAAATGATTTTTACTCATTTATTCATCAAATATGTGAGCAACTTTTTAAAATAAAAGTTGCTATCTTGACACTGAAACTACACAGATTAACAATGTTTACCCCCAATGAGCTCTCCGTAAACTGTAAGAGACAGGTAAACCAATGCCCACCATACACCATGCGATCCTAAAGGAGAGTGAAGTGATACAGTGGATACAAACTGAGTGGTTAGAGAAATATGACCGGAGGAGGAGACATTTGAAATGAAACTTAACTATTAGTAGGAGTTATCCAGCAGGGAAAGAAGTAAACATGATCATTCATTCTAGGGTGGTAGAGGTAAGTACCTGTTTTCAGCAAGAAGGAACTGTTTGTATGAATGTGCAGACCCTAAAGAACATAGCATATTTAGCAAATTATAATTATATTGGAATGTTTGGGCTAAAGTATAGGTGTTAGGGTGTAGCAACAGAGAAACTAAAAGACCTAGTCAGGGAAAGGGTGGGATGGCTGACTAGAGTAGCCTGGCACTTATCCCACCCCACTAAAAAGGAAGTAAAGCAATGAATAAATAATTACCTTTTGATTGGCGTGCCTGAGGAAGTAGGCTGGGGAGCCCCAGGAACGGGGCAAAGCCTCTGAGGAGCACGGAAACCCAGGATGACACCTTAGGGAGAAGAGCAAAGGACCATAACTGTCACATGCTCTCCCTTTCCAAAATCACCTTGGAGACAGTAGGTCCTTTTTCTTAAGAAGAAAGGTAAGCTGGGGACGCCCAGCAGAGTCCCCATTACTACGACAGATGCCTGCAGTTCATGTCACGGGAGAGGGTCACAAGCCTTAGAGGCCTTGAATTCAATTTGGAGAGTTGTCTAGAGTTCATTCAACTGCAGTGTCTCAGAATAGGACCCCACATTGTGTAACCCTCACCACCCTTTACCTAAGCTGCTATACTCAGGGCATCATCTTGAAACTGCTAGATAGGTACCCTGCCTTGGGGGCCAGTGGCCACTTCCTCTCCCCATCACTGAAGCTCTGCCTTTATTCCACCACATTCACATGGATGGCTGCAGCACAACAGCTTTGGCTGCTCAGAGCTTAGGCCCAGTGCACAGTCCATGTCTGGACCCACATCATACCCCAACCTTTGGGAAAGAGGCAGACCTGCACAGTGGAAGCCAACACAGAGCCATTTGTCCTGCTGAATTCATACGCACTGTGTCCAACAGCTGGCCTGGCAGAGGCCCTCACCCCCTGGAAAGTCTGCCATACAGTTGCCCATCCCACTGTGCCCTTGCACCCAAAGCCCAACAACCAGACCAGTAGCTCCACTCTCAGCAAAACTAAGCTGCCAACATATTAATAGAAAGCTTAGCAACATAGAAAACCTTCCAACCACAGAGACAAGCAACAAAATAGAAAGGAACAAAGGATCTACACAACAAGCAGAAAACAGCAAAATTGTAGGAGTGAGCCATCAATAATAACCTTGAATATAAATGGATTAAATTATCCAATTACAAAATATAGACTGGCTGAATGGATTAAAACAACAAACAGAAAAGAAGACCCAGCTATATGCTGCCTACAAGATACTCAACTCACCACCCTTAAAGACAAACATAGACTGAAAGTAAAAAAAAAAAAGAGAAATGGGCCAGGCACAGTGGCTCACACCTATAATCTCAGCACTTTGGGAAGCCAAGGTGGGCAGATCACTTGAGGTCAGGAGTTTGAGACCAGCCTGGCCAACACGGTGAAATCCCATCTCTACTAAAAATGCAAAAAATTAGTGGTGGGTACCTGTAATCCCAGCTACTCAGGAGGCTGAGGCAGGAGAATTGCTTGAACCCATAAAATGTAGGTTGCAGTGAGCTGAGATCGTACCATTGCACTTGAGTCTGGGTAACAAGAGTGAAACTCTTGTCAAGAAAGAAAGAAAGAATGTAAAAGAAAAAGAAAGAAAGAAAGAAAGAAAGAAAGAAAGAAAGAAAGAAAGAAAGAAAGAAAGAAAGAAAGAAAGAGAAAGGAAAGAAGAAGGAAAGGAAGGAAAGAAAGGAAAGAAAGAAAGAAAGGAAAGAAAGGAAGGAAGGAAAAAAGGAAGATGATATTCCATGTAAATGAAAAAACAGAAGCAGGAGCAGCCATACTTACATCACATAAAATCAACTACAAGTCAAAAACTATACAAAGAGATAAAGAAAATAATTATGTCATGATAAAGGAGTCAGTTTAAAAGCAGGATGTAACAATTGTTAGTATATATGAGTCTAACACCAGAGCACCCAAATATATAAAGTAAAGAATATTAAATCTGAAGGAAGAGATAGACTGCAATACAACAGTAGTAGAAGACTTCAGCATTCCATTTTCAACATTGAAGAGATTATCTAAACAGAAAATCAACAATTAAACATTTTACTTAAACTTCACCATAGACCAAACAGACCTAATTGATATTTACAGACCATTCCATAAAACAGCTACCAAATACACATTCTTCTTAAATGCACAAGGAACATTCTCCAGGATAGACCAAATGTTAGATCACAAAACCAAGTCAAAACAAATTTAAGAAGAGAGACATCATATCAAGCATCTTTTCTGACCACAATGATATAAATCCAGAAATAAACATGATTATCAAAAATTTGGAAAAGTTGCAAATACATGAATATTATACAACATGCTCCTAAATAACCAATGAATCAATAAAAAAGTTAAAAAAGAATTTAAAAATTCCTTAAAACAATGAGAATAGGAACACATTACAAGAAAATCTATGAAACAGAGCAAAAACAATTCTGAAAAGGAAGTTTATAGTAATAAAAGCCTAGATCCATCAAGAAGAGATACTTCTAATAAGCAATTTAATGATGCTCCTTAAGGGATTAAAATACAGAACAAGAAAAAAACAAAACCCCACATGTGTAGAGGGAAAGAAATAATATAGCTCAAAGCAGAAATAAATTTTAAAAAATGATTTAAAAAGTAATTGAAAAGATCAACAAAACAAAGTTTTCTACCCCAAAAGGTAAACACAATTGAAAATCTAAGCTTTTATTTGTTGCGACACTTATTATTACTAATTCAATTTTTTTTACTTGTTATTAGTCTGTCCGGATTTTCTATTTCTTCATAATGTAATCTTGGTTTAGGCTAGACCAACTAAGGAAAAAAGAGAAAAGATTCAAATAAATAAATTAGAGGTGGAAAATGAGACATTACCACTAGTACCACAGAAATACAAAAGATCATCAGATAGTATTATGAACAATGACACACTAACAAACTGAAAAACCTAGAGAAAGAGGATAAATTCTTGGACACATACAATATACCAAGATAAAATTAAGAAGAAATAGCAAGTCTGGACACTCCAATAACAAGTGAAAAAAGAATTAGTCATATAAAGTGTCCTAACAAATAAAAGCCCAGGATCTGATGGCTTCACTGAAAACTTTTACGAAATATTTAAAAAATTAATACTACTTCTTCAAAAACAATCCAGAAAACTTAAGAGAGTACTTCCAAATGCATTTTTCAAGCCTTCTGATACCAAAACCAGACAAGGATAATACAACAACAAAGAGGAAAACTACAGGTCAATATCCCTTATTAACATATATGCAAAAATTCTCAACCTAATACTATCAAATCATATTCAACAACAAATTTAAAAGATCATTCATTATGATCAAGTATTCATGCAGTGATGCAATGACAATTCAACACACATAAGTCAGTAAGTGATATAAATCACATGAACATAAAGAATGGCAAAAACCATATGATTGTTTCAATAGGTGCAGAAAAGCCTTGGGCAAAATTCAACAATTCTTCATGATAAAAAAAAAAACCCTCAAAAAGTTATGTATAGATAGTATGTATTTCAACACAATAAAGAACATATAATATGACAAGCTCACAGCTAACATCATACTAAATGGGAAAAAGCTGAAAGTATTTTTCTATTTTACTATCCAAAAAATCAAGAAAACAATTTTATTTACAATTGCCCCAAAAAATAAGATACCTAGAAATAAACTTAACCAATAACCAACTCAAAATGGATTAAATACTTAAATGTAAAACCTGAAACTATAGAACCACTAGAAGAAAATATATGGGAAATGCCTGACAACATTGGGATAGGCAAAGAGCTTTTACATAAGACCTCAAAAACACAGACAACAAAAGCAAAAATAGACAAATGAGATTCCAACAAATTAATAAGATTTTTCACAGCAAAAGTAATAATTAACAGAGTGTAGAGACAACCTACAGAATGGAAAAAATATTTGAAAACTATGTATCTGACAAGCTGTTAATATCCAGAACATATAAAAAACTTAAACAACTCAGCACTAAAACAAACCAAAAACAAAATTTAAAAGTAGGAAAAGATCTTAATAGACATTTTTTTAAAAAAAGACATACAAATTACCAACAAATATATGAAAAATGCAAGTACACAGCATTACTAATCAGCACAAAAAAGTAAATTGAAACCCTAATGAGATACTTCCTCACTCTAATTAGAATGACTATTATCAAAAGGCAGAAGAAAACAAGTGTTGAGGAGGATGTGGAGAAAAGGGAACCCTTATACACTGCTATTTGAAATGTAAATTAGTACAGCTATTATGAAAAACAATATAGAATTTTCTCAAAAGATTAAAAATAGAACTGCTATGGGATTTAGCACTCACTGCTGGGTATATGTTTAAAAGAAATTAAATCAGTACATCAAGAGATGTCTGCACTTTCATGTTTACTGCAGCATAATTCACATAGCCAAGACTTGGAATTAACCTAAATGCCGCAAAAGAGATGAATGGATGAAGAAAATGTAGTTTATCTATGCAATGTAATACTATTCAGCTGTAAAAAAAGAATAATAGTCTTTCATTTGAGACAAAATGGATGAACCTAGAGACATTGTGTTAAGTAAAATAAGCGAGGCACAAAATGATGAATACCACATGATCTCACTAATATATAGAATTTAAGAAAAAAGTTAATTTTATAGAAGTAGAAGTAGAGAGTATAACAGTAATTATCAGTACCTGAACAGGAAACAGTAAAGGGAAGGACAGGGAGAGGTTGGTTAAGTGAAACAATGTTAGAATTAGATGGGAAGAGTAAGTTCTGGTGTTCGAGTGCAAAGTGGGATTACTGTGGTTAAAAATAAGACAATATATATTACAAAATAACTAAAGAGAGGTTTTCGAATGTTTTCACCATGAAAAAAATGGATAAATGAATAAAAGTCTGGATCTACTAACTACTGTGGTGTAATCATTGTATATGTGTATGGAAATAACAAGTTGTAACTGCTGTGGTTTGAACATTTTCCCCTCCAAAAATCATGTTGAAATGTAATCCCTAATTTAATATGGTAGTATTGAGAAGTGGAACGTTTAAGAGGTTATTACATCATTAGGATTCTGCCCTTATAAATGAATAATCTTATTATCAATTAATCATTAATCCATGAATGGGTTAATAGATTAATTGGTTATTCTTGGGGAGAAAACTGGTGGCTTTATAAGAAGAGGAAAAGAGACTTGAGCCAGTACACCCAGCCCCCTCACCATGTGATGCTCTGTGCTGCCTGGGAACTCTGCAGAGTGTTCCCACCAGCAAGAAGGCCCTCACCAGATGCAGCCCCTTGACCTTGAACTTCTCAGCCTCTATAATTGTAAGAAATAAACTCTGTTTCTAAAAAATAAATTACTGTTTTAGATATTCAGTTATAAGCAACAGAAAATAAATTAAAATAAGCCCCAAAATATGTACAATTATAATGTATTAATTAATAAAAAAATTTTTTTAAAAAGCTAAGTGCCACACAGCATGCATATTAAAAGATAGTTCTTTTTTCTTCCAACTTTTACTTTAGATTAGATTCATAGGGTCCATAGGTAAATTTGTTACCTGGGTAGACTGCGTTTTGCTGAGGTTTGGAGTATGAATCCCATCACCATCAGCCAGGTACTGAGCATAGTACCCCAGAGTTCGTTTTTCAAGCCTTCCCCCCTTCCTCCCTTACCCCTTAGTAATCACCAGTATCTACTGCTGCCATCTTTATGTCCATGAGTACCCAATGTTTAGCTCTCACTTATAAATTAAAACATGCAGTATTTGGTTTTTCTGTTCCTGCATTAATTCACTTAGGATAACAGCCTTCATCACATCCATGCTGCCACAAAGGATATAATTTTATTTTTTTATGGCTGAGAAACATTCTATGGTGTATATATATCTCATTCTTTTTATCCAATCTGCCATTGATGGGCACATAGGTTCATTCCATGTCTTTGATATTGTGAGTAGTGCCTCCATGAACGTGCATGTACATGTGTCTTTTTGGTAGAATGACTTGTTTTCTTTTGAAGGTATTCCCAGTAATGGGATTGCTGGGTCCAATGGTAGTTCCAAGTTCTTTGAGAAATCTCCAAACTGCCCTCCACTGTGCTTGAACTAACTTCTATTCCCACCAACAGTGTACAAGCACTCCCTTTTCTCTGTAGCTTCACCAGTATCTGTTATTTTTTTACTTTAGCCATTCTGATTGGTGTTGGATGGTATGTAGTTGCGATTTTCATTTCTATTCCTCTGACGATAAGTCATGTAGAACATTTTTTCTTAGGTTTGTTGGCCACTCATATATGTCTTCTTTTGAGAAGTATCCATTCATGTCTTTTGCCCATTTTTATTAGGGTTGTTTTCTGCTTGTTTTGTTGTTAACTTCCTTGTAGATTCTAGATATTAGACCTTTATGTAATTAAACATGCATAGTTTGTGAATGTGTTCTCCCATTTTGTAGGTTGTCTGTTTGCTCTGTTAATAGTTTCTTTTTCTGTGCAGAAGCACTTTAGTTTAATTATGCCCCACTTGTCAATTTTTTGCTAATATGTTGCAATTGTTTTTTAGGACTTAGTCATACATTCTTTCCCAAGGCCGATGTCAGGAATGGAGCTTTCCGCGTTTTCTTCTAGTATTTTTATAGATTGAAGTCTTACATTTAAATCTTTAATCCATCTTCAGTTAATTGTTGTATATGGTGACAAGTAGGGGTCCAGTTTCATTATTCTGTGTAGCATAAGCCAACTATTCCAGCAACATTTATTCAATATGAACTCTTTTTCCTCATTGCTTACTCTTGTAGACTATAAAAAATCAGGTGGCTGCAGGTGTATGGTTTTATTTATGGGTTCTCTATTCAGTTTATTTGGTCTATGTTTCTGTTTTTGTACCAGTACCACGTTGTTTTGGTTACTGTAGCCTTCAGTATAGTTTGAAGTCGCGTCACATTATGCCTCCAGCTTTGTTCATTTTGCCTAGAATTGCTTTGGCTATTTGGAATCTTTTTTTGTTCCATATGAATTTTAGAACAATTTTTCTAGTCCTGCGAAAAAGTGTGTTGGTAGTTTGATAGAAATAGCATCAAATCTGTAAATTGCTTTGGGCTGTATGGCCATTTTAATGATATTGATTCTTCCATTCCATGAGCATGAAATGTTTTTTATTTGTTTTTGTCATCCATAATTGCTTTTAGCAGTGTTTTGTTGTTCTCTTTGTAGAGCTCTTTCATCTCCTTGTTTAGATGTGTTCCTAGGTGTTTTAATTTTTTGTCGCTATTGTAAATGAGATAACAATCTTGATTTGTCTCTTAGCTTGAATGTTATTGGTGTATAGTAATGCTACTGATTTCTGTACATTGATCTTGTATTCTGAAACTTTACTGAAATCATTTATCCATTCCAGGAGCCTTTGCATAGAGTCTTTACGGTTTTCTATGTGTGGAATCATATTGTCCATAAAGAGAGATAGCTTGACTTCTTCTTTCCCTATTTGGATGCCCTTTATTTCTTTATCTTGCCAGATTGTTCTGGCTAGCACTTCCAGTACTATGTTAAACAGGAGTGATGAGAGTGAGCATCCTTGCCTTGTACCAATTCTCAAGGAAAATGCTCCCAGCTTTTTCCAATTCAGTATGATGTTGACTGTGCGTTTGTCATAGATGGCTCTTATTATTTTGATGTATATTACTTCAATGCCTAGTTTCTTGAGGGTTTTTGTGATGAAGGGATATTGGATTTTGTTGAAAGCTTTTTTCATGTCAATTGAGATGATCATACGGTTTTTATTTTTAATTGTTTATATGGCAAATCGCATTTATTAATTTGTGTATGTTTAATTTCTAAAATAAAGAAAAAAAGACCTAGTGAGAGATCAAGTCATGAAGGACTCTTTACACCAAGCTAAGAGTCTACCAATTTTCTGAAAGCCAAGTGAGCCAATAAGGATGTTATTCAAGGAAGTGACAGGATAAAGTTTGCATATAGAAACATGTCATTGGTTAAAAGCAGAATCAACAGAAATGGACATTTCTTCCTCTTGAAAATAAGAGACAAGAATATTTTGATGTTAATGAGTTGAAATTAGTATTGAAGGGAGCATTAAAAAGAGATTAAAAATTTAGAATGATATTCCAGTAGTTGGTATGGAGAGTGAAGAGCACAAATGGCATCAGGATTAAGTTTGGGCCAAATGGGCAATCTGAAGGCAGTCCCAAACTCTAATGGATATGTAGATTCCTGTTTCTCTGGAAAGAGCCAGCCGTCATCTGCGTTGATTACATGGGCTCCAAGATAAATCATCGAGGCTGCCAGGGATAGACTTTCGTGTGCTGAAGCTAACTTATAGGAGCCATTGTTCTTTAGAAGTGTCTGAAGTTGTTCAGTTCAATTGTTTTCAGATTTAATATTATATAAAAAATCATATCTTAGATAGTATCATAATTATATAAACTCACATTTTAGAAATTCAGATTAGCAACAAAAACAAATATTCCTCAGTGACTGGGAAAAGCTTAAATCACATGATGAAGTCTAAATTCTAAGATATACAATGTGGCTATAAAATTGTGGAAGTGGTCTTCATAACATTCTTATATCAAAAATACTAAAAATGTTAATGGATAATATTGTGGTTTAGCAATATGAGTCACTGTTTTCTTCTTCCAACTTTTCTATTTTTTCCGAAGTTTAAATAATAAGCATATATGTACCTAAATATAAATAATGTATATACACATATATGAAATGGAAAGCTCATGTTTCTTTAAATACACACCTATTGTGATTCTGAATAAAAGATCAAGAAAGTAGAGATAGTTTTTATAGGAACAAGGAGACTTTGGAGTGAGTTTTGGGTTTTCCTATCTTGATCAGAGTAAACTTGAGAAAATGACTTTTCTTTCTTCTTTATAATTGTAAATTTACTATAATAACGTTAGTAGAAACAAAAGAAAGAAAAAAATCCTAGAAGATATTAAGAAATGGTTAAGAATGATATTACAATTTCAAATTGGTCAGTTGAAATGATGATAAAAATAGTAATAGCCAAAACAAATTAAATTATAGCTGACATTAACTGAGCCTTATTATGTTCCAGGTAATATTCAGGTCCCTTACAATAAGCAGCTTATTGATTGATATACAATTTTATATATATATACACACACACACATATATAATGAAATTAAGATAATAAATTAAGGGCATGTTTTAGAAGCCCAGTTAGAAGGCTCACAAAAATTCATCATTATTTCAAACTCATTATTTCTAAAACTCACTGTCTTCTCTCTCAAACATGCTTTCTTTTATATTTACTCTCGTTTAATAGTGACTTCATCATTTTCCTCTCTTTTTTTTACCCACAACTTAGAGTTATTTTTGATCTCTCTCCTTTGTTTCCCTTTTAGCATCTAATTCATTTAATCAATCTACTAGTCTATTAATTTTACCTTTGCAAGATTCACCCTTGCAAATTACAATTAAAATTTAAAGAGCAATGCAGATGGTGTTCTCAAATACTGTCTTAAATATGAGAGAGGAAGGAGAAAACAGGAACAAAGTGATTTCTGGAGAGGACAGCATTATACATACTTATCTCTTCTTAATAATTCTACATAAGAGAGATTGCAGATTTTATTTAACTTTTTTGAAAAGAAGAAATAAATCTCTGCTTATATAGATTATGTTTTAAGTTGTCCAAGGTCACATAGCTCCTAAGTCATAGATGTAAGAGTCACTCCAGAGTATATGTAATTCCTGCTGAATAGTATAGACTAACCAATATTCTAGACTGTCAAATTACTGACTGTATAATGTACAATTAATTTTGTTGATTTGTCTTAAAGTACTAATTCAATAATGTCACAATCCATCTTAAAAATAAAATTATGTTTTATAGTTATAAATGTTTATGAAAATGATTGATCTGTGTTAGATTAAGATTACCAGATAAACTACAAGACACTGTTAAATCTGAATTTCATATAAATAAGGCATAATTTTTTGGAATAGTATGTCCCATGTATTATTTGACACATAATTGTACTAAAAACTTACTCATTGTTTATCTGAAACTCATTTAAAGTATGTCTCAAATATTGCATGCTTATACTAAAAAATTACTTGTTTATCTGAAATATGAATTTAATTGGGAGTCCTGTGCTTTTATTTGCTAAATTGGGCAACTCTGTGCTAGGTACAAATATCCAGTCTTGTAGATGTGGCTTCAAATAGGGGGCAGAATATACTAATTATCACTGTGTCATTATCATCATCATCATATGCTATATCCGTGAAGTGCTGGTGTATTTAATCCTTACCCAACCATATGCTTTTTGACTCATGAGGAAAGTGAGACAAAATTATAGTCATATAAAAAATTGCAACCCTTGATTTAAAAATTATTCCATGTCTAATTTGATACATATTACATCATATTTGGATATTCATGGGCCAGAGATATGGTTCCCACCCCCGAGAAAAATTCATTGGAAGTCCACATTTGAAACATCATTCACATATTGCCAACAGTATTGGCAATTTATGAAACAGAATTTGATCCAGAGAGAAAATTAGTAAGGAAACACTAGACTTCAATTGCAATTTTGACCAAATGGACCTAACGAACATAAAAACTTGCCATCCAACAGCAGCGGAATACACATTTTTGTCTAGTACACATAGAATATTCTCCAGAGGTGGCTACATGTTAGGCCACAAAAGAGGTCTTAAAAAATTTAAAAGTTTAAAATAATATTTAGTATAATTTTAGATCATAATGATATGAAATTGGAAATCAGTAACACATGCTTAAAAAATTCACCAATATGGGGAGATTAAACAACATGTCCGCTGAACAACCAATGCATCAAGAAGATATGAAAAGGAAAATTTAAACATATCTGGAGACAAATGATAATGGAAACGGTATTTCTAAACCTAAGAGATGTACAAAAGCAGCTCTAAGAGGGAAGTTTATAGCAATAAATGGTGACATCCATAAAGGAGAAAAATTTGTAATAAACAATTTAATCATGCACCTCAAGGACTTAGGAAAGAACAAACTGAATCTAAAATTATCACAGAAGAAAAATTACAAAAACCAGAACAGAAGTAAATCAAATAGGTACCATAAAAAACCTGAGTTGTTTGTTTAAAGAAAATTGACAAAATTGACAAACCAAATAAAAAAGTAAAAAATGAAGGTGAAGAAATTATAACAGACACATCAGAGATGAAAAGGATCATAAGGGACTGTTATGAACAACTATGTGCCAACGAATTGAATAACCTAAAATAAATGAATATAAATTCCTAGAAAAACACAACCTACCAAGATGGAGTCAAGAAAAATTAGAAAGCCTAAACAGAATGATAATAAATGAAGACAAAATCCTTCTGACAAGGAGATGCCCAGGACCAGATGGCATCAAGGTGAACTCTACCAGACCTTCCAAAAATAATTATAGAAATACTTTTAAACTCTTCCCAAAAAATAGAGATAGAGGAATTACTTTCACACACATTTTATGAGGCCAAAATTACTTGATACCTAATCCAGACAAAGATATCACAAGGGAAAAAACAACCCCCCCAAAAAATTATAGGCCAATCTCTCTGAAAAATATTTGCACAAAAATAGTCAATAAATTTTAGCAAACCAAGTTCTATAACACATCAAAAAGATTTTATATCATGACGAAGTGAGATTTATCCCTGACATAAAGACTAGTTTGACATATGCAAATGAATGTGATATATCACACTAAGAGAATGAAAGACTAAAAAGGAAAAGATCATCTCAGTCAATGCTGAAAAAGTATTCCACGAAGTTCGACATTTTTTCTTGATAAAAACTCTTAGCAGTTTAGGTATAAAAGAAAAGTTCCTCAACCTAATGAAGCCTATTTATGAAAAATCTCCAGCTAACATAATCAATTGGAAAAAACTGAAAGCTTTTCCACTAAGATGTGGTACAAGGTAAGGATGCCTACTATCACCATTTCTATTCCAGATAGCACTGGAAGATCTAGCAAGAGCACTCCGATGAGAAAAAAAGCATCTGAATTGGAAAGAAAGAAGTAAAATTTTCTATATTTGACAATGACATGATTCTATATGGAAAATAAAAGATGCCACATACAAAAAAACTATTATAACTAATAAATGAATTTTGTAAACTTGTAGGATACGATGTCAATTCATATAAAATTAATATCATTTTTCTACACAAATCATGATCTAACTGAAAAACAAAACAAATTCCATTTATGATAGCATCCAAAAAAAAAAAGACTTAAGAATAAATTTAACCAAGGCAATGAAAGATTTGTACACTAAAGGCTACAAAACACAGATGAAAGAAACGGAAGAAGACATAAATAAATGGAAAGATAGTTCATATTTATGTACTGAAATAATCAATATTGTTAAAATGTTCGTACTACCCAAAGCAACCTACAGATTCAATGGAATCCTTACAAAAATCTAAATAGCATTCCTCATAGAAATAGAAAAAATCAATTCTAAAATTTGTGTGGCAACATAAATGACCTTGAATAGTTAAAATAATTCTAAGAAATAAAAACAAAGTTGGAGGCATAATACTCCTTGATTTTAAATTATACTGCAAAGCTATAGTAATCAAAACAGTGTGATATTATTATAACAATAAACATATAGACCAGGAGGATGCAATAAAGAGCCCAGAAAGAAATCTAAACATATACATTCAATTTGTTGTTTTTGTTTTTTTGGTTTTTTGGTTTTTTTGAGACAGAGTTTTGCTCTTTCACCCAGGCTGGAATGCAGTGGCATGATCTCAGCTTACTGCAACCACCTGCCCTGGAGTTCAAGCAATTCTCCTGCCTTAGCCTCTCAAGTAGCTGGATTTACAGGCCCCCACCACTACGCCAAGCTAATTTTTGTATTTTTGGTAGAGATGGGATTTTGCCATATTGGCCAGGCTGGTCTCGAACTCCTGACCTCAGATGATCCAACCACCTTGGCCTACCAAAGTGATAGAACTACAGGCATGAGCCAACATGCCTGGCCCATTCAACTAATTTTTAACAAAGGCACTGAGAGAACACAAAACAGTGCTGAAAAAAAAAAGTGAATTGCCACATGCAAAGGAACAAAATTGAACTCTTGTCTCAAAGTATACACAAAAATAAACTCAAAATGGATGAGAGATCTAAATGTAAAACCAAAAGCTATAAAACTTGTAGAAGAGAACATACCATTGACTTTGGCAATGATTTTTTTTGGATATCACACCAAAATCTCAGGCCACGAAAGCAAAATAAATTATATAAATGTTACTCCTCAAATTGTAAAACTTCCATATAGCACAGGAAACAATCAACAAAATGAAATGGCAGCCTCTAGATTGGGAAGAAATATTTGCAAATCACACACTTAATAAAGGACTAATAGACAATATTTATAAAGAATTCATACAATTTATTAGTAGAAAAATAAATGACCTCATTAAAAATGGGCAAAATATGTTAATAGACACTTCTCCAAAGAAGACATAAAAAATGTTAACAGGTGTATGAAAAGGCGTTCAACATCATCAGTCATCAGAGAAATGCAAATCCAAACCGCTGTCAGGTATCACTTCACACTTGTTAGTTGGCAATTACTAAAAAGTTGAAAGATAACAAGTGTTGGTGAGGGTGTAGAGAAAACAGTCAATAGACACTTCAGAAATAGAAAGGATCATAAGGGACTACCATGAAAGGGAACCCTTCTACACTATTGATAGGAATGCAGATTGGTACAGCCATTTTGGAAAACAATATGTAGGTTTTTAAATAAATTAAAATAGCACAGCCATATGACTCAGTAATCCTTCTTCTGAGCATATACCCAAAGGAGATGAAATCATCATTTCAAAAAGATATTTGCACTCCCACATTAATTGCAACAGTGTTCACAATAGCCGAGATATGGAAATAAACTTAGTGTTTGTTGGTGGACCAATGAATAAATAAACTGCTGAATTTATACACAAAGGAATACTATTCAGTACTAAAAAAATAACAAGATCTTGGTGTTTGCCACAGGGTAGATGAGGCTGGAGGATACTATGCTAAGTGAAATAAGCCAGACACAGAAAGAAAAATATTACATGATTTTGCTTATATGTGAAATCTAAAAACAAAACAAAAATTCAAATATATGGAGGTATGTTTGGTGCAGACACAACACAGATTAGTAGGAGAAACATATACAAATTTTAATAGTAATTTTGGTATGCACATGGAAACCTTCACAAGAAAAATGAAGACCCAAAGAAGAGTCAGTGCTGAACACTTGTACACTAACTTGGACAAAGAGTAATACATTGTGAAAACCTAACAAGACAAGGGGCCTCGGGTGAGGGCAGCCAATTGTGGAAAAGTGATTAGGAAGGTAAGGGTTAGTGTAACAAGTCTTGTTTAAACAGATTTCGCCAGCCTCATCTCTCCATCCCTGATGAGAATGCCTTTCTTCCTCCTGGTACAGGGAGGGCACCTTTCACATGGGAATTTGATCTCCCACTTTCACAAAGAAAAGAGACGTTCAGACTGCCTCTCTTGCATTTGCTATTTTTGAAGTGCCTTTAATGCAAAATAGTTAATATGCCACCATGTCTTATTTTGGGGAACCATATTTTGATCCCCTATGTTGGTGAAGGAGGGACTTGGAAAATTTGTCTGATTCTTTGAGAAGAGTAAAAGTGACACATGGAAAACATTGGTCCTGCATAAATCAGTGGGTCTGTAGTTAGATATGAATTTGGTGCCATTCATGACTAACTAGGTAAAATACTAGTCCTGGTAATTTCACATTATAAAAATGCTCATGATTTAAAATTAGTGGGATCTTGGAATGCAGACTAAGGATGGTAGGGAAGATAATCCTTACTTAAGAGCAATTTCCCGCAGAAGTTAAGATCCTGGGCTCTGAGTTCATCACCATTGGGTTAACATCCTGTCTTCAGTTCTTATCAGCCTTTGGCAAGTTGCTTAAATGATCCCAACCTCTGTGTTCTGCTATCAAAAGTGAGAATAATATATACAACTTGCAGATCTGATGTTAAAAAAAGGATGTCCTCAGTAGAAATACTGTAAAACATTTCTGGAAGAAAGAACATGAGGAAACAAAACAGCTCTGAAAAAAAAATACATGAGAGAATCTGTTTTCCATGAGCAAACATAAGAACATATTCAGAAAATCATCATCAAACTTGGAGTGAAAAAAATTCACTCCACAAGACCTGGAGGGGAGAGCCGGCAAACAGCAGGTCGGGTAGGTAGAGGAGTGTGGCAGATGCCGCTTCTCCAGAGCATGTCTCTCCAACTCCAGCCCCACACACTGACCCGCAGGGACAGCAGGGCTGACCTCACACTAAAAACCCAGAGCTGTACTCAAAGCAAGGGGCCTGCTTGCCTAGAGAGAGCTCCTACGGTAAATGTGAGTAACAGCAAGAAAAGCAGAGCACAATGAGTGAATATAAAAGGGGTGGGTGGAGGAACAGAAACAAAAACGAGGGCAGTATCCCTGTGATAGAGAGCAACAGACTCATGTCCTCCACTCTCTCCACAGGGGAAGCTGGCCAGAAGCCTGCCTACCATTCGTATTCACCTCTTCCAAAGACATTGTCTAAACATGACACATCCAGCAGTAGAAGTACAAGCTGAATAGTTAGTTATGTAGATGAGAGGAACATGTCATGGGTGGGGCAATCCATGGCTTTTGAGTTGCTGATTTCTACTTTGAGAGCATCCTCACAATGTAACTCCTCATGGTCACTCAGTATGTACTAAAAGTCCTTTCTCCAGCCTTCCTGACAGACAGGAGGCTAAAACCTGACCCAGTTCCTGTCAAATATGTGCACGGGCATGAGACATGGATGCAGAAGAAAGGCAAGGATGCACTCTGCTTGACAGGGACAGGGGAGAAATAAATGGCTTTTAGAGGCCTTAGAGTCAGATGTTCCAGCAGCAGTGGCATAAGTGACCAAAGGGGTAGGGATTATTCACAAGAGGGCCAGCAGAGTATTTGAGAATTGTTCCTACCTGTATCTCTCAGCGGATTTTCAGGCCCTCCCAGGGGTGATATGCACTAATTTGATTTTTCAAGTAAATTCATTTGCTGATTAAAGCAAAAATTATATTTTGTTGCTTGCATCAATGAACCCCCCGCCCCACACTCCCCCCCACCACCTCCCTCCGTGGTACAATAACAGACCTTGAAGGAACTGGGAACTGGAGCTTGGTTGTCTGGCATAGCGTGGGACTCCTGAAGTCTGTAACATGAAGTGGCGAATTGGTGTCACTGCAATTACAGACCCCTGTGAAAGGCATGCGGAATGGCAGGAATGTGGGGTGTGCTATGTCTAACAGTGTTGGAAATAAGCAGGTTAAAACTTCAAAATCTCAACTCAATGAATGTTAAAAGAAGTGAGGTGTCTCTGTAGCCATTTGGTAGTATCTCCTATCTCTAAAGAGAATAATCAATATATCAGAGTCAGATTATCGGTTGGGGAAGAGTGGGTACTGAAAGATTAGATGGGAACGTTGGAGAAGATTCAAATGAATCAGAATAATTAAAAGTTCTGAGCCCAGCCAAACCTCCCTTACCAGCCGAAGCAACCTCTTCTCCAGTCTGATAAAACTCTCCTCGTCTTTACTGAAAGCTCTGTGGCAACCTGACAGGAGGAACCAGCTCTTCAAGAAGAAGCAATTTCTCCTCATGTTATATCCAGCCACACCTCATGGCTCTCGGGTTCTTGTATGTCCCATAGAGTCCACTGCACAGTCAGACCTGGAAAATGGCTGGTGCAATGGCAGAAAGGCAACATTTTCCTAAGATATTATCAATCTTTACTATCAACAATTCGGGAAATACATGTAGGATTTTTTTTAGGCTGCATATCCTCCCCAGACTAGGAAAATAGAAGCCTGGCTTTTTGTTGGGCTGGACTTAGCATGAACACCCTCGCCAGAGGTTCTGCACTCCATCCAGCCACTCAGGCAGTGGGGACTGCTCCTGCATGCCCAGTCTGTGGCCTGTGGCTGCATCTTAGACCCAGTGGAGGCCTAGAGCAAATGAAGTTGAGGCTCCGTGTATGTCTTGGTATAATATAAAGGAAGGATTTGGAGAGTGGAGAAATGTGGAGTATAAGAGTGAACTAGGCACATATGACTCTATCACCAACTCCTTCTTTATGTCCCTAAGAATACCCTGTCCTAAAGCCGTGAAGAAAACACTGATGTTGAAGTGAGTAGTGGACAATGATGGGAATTCTTCATATGTAAGGGATGAAAGTGGGAGTGAAGACCTTAGCCTGGATTAGTTGAGGAAGACTTGAGCAATTTTTAACACAGATTTTGAGGCTCGCCTTTCTTTAGCCCATTGTTTTTTTTTTTTCCTCCAATATTCCAGTCTCCTTGTCAACATGACCCTTTATATTCTGAAGTTTGAAGCCAACAAAGAACACAGCTTTTGGGCATCCTGTTTTGTCTGGCTTGAAGACTGTCAGAGGCAAAAAGTTGCAAACTTGCAAATCTCACCTGTTGAAATCCTCTGCCAAGAGTTGCCTCACTTTTAGTTTTTGCCCATTTTTTGGTTGCCCCTCTAAGTCCCCCAAATAGTTGTTTTTATAAAAAAATATTTTATGCAGACTTTTGCAATTGTTATATACAGGAAAATTAGTTGGATTAACTAAGAAAAAAGAGAGAAGACTCAAATAAATAAAATCAGAGGTAAAAGGAGACATAACAATTGATACCATGTAGAAATGCAAGGAATTATTGGAGACTACTATGAGCAACTACATGCCAATAAATTGGAAAACCTGAAAGAAATGAATAAATTGCTAGACACATACAACCTACCACTATTAAACCAGAAAGAAATCCAAAACTTAAACAGACCAGTAATAAGTAACGAGATCAACGCT
Organism: Macaca fascicularis; assembly: GCF_037993035.2. Classification (NCBI taxonomy): domain Eukaryota; kingdom Metazoa; phylum Chordata; class Mammalia; order Primates; family Cercopithecidae; genus Macaca; species Macaca fascicularis. The sequence continues at coordinate 194,039,907 of NC_088379.1, read as the reverse complement.
ATAATAAAAAGTCTTCCAGCAAAGAAAAGTCTCGAACCCGATGGCTTCACTGCTGAATTTTACCAGACATTTAAAGAAGAACTAATATCAATCCTCTTTAAATTATTCTGAGGATGGGCAGAATACTTCCAAACTCATTTTAGGAGGACAGTATTCCCTGATACCAAAACCAAACAAAGAAACATTTAAAAAAAAAAAAAAAAAAAAAAACAGAAAAGTAATGTTTATACTTGATAAACCTTGATGCAAAAATTTTTAACAAAATAGTAGAAAACTGAATTAAACAAAACATTGAAAAGATTATTCATCATATTTAAGTGAAATTTATCCCAGGGATACAAGGATGGTTCATCATATGCAAATCAAAAACCATGTGATCATTTCACTTGATGCTAAAAAAGCATTTGATAAAAATCAACATCTCGTCGTGATAAAAAGTCTCAAAAACTTGAGTATAAAAGAAACATACCTCAACACACAAAAAGCCACATATGATAGATTCACAGCTAGGATCATACTGAATGGGGAAAAACTGAAAGCCTTTCCTCAAGATCTGGAACATAACATAGACGCCCACTTTCACAACTGTTATTCGACATAGTATTGGACATTCTAGCTAGAACAATCAGATTAGAGGAAGGAATAAGGGCATCAAAATTAGAACAAAAAAAGTCAAATTATCCTTGTTTGCAGATATAATCTTATATATGGAAAAACCTAAAGACTCCACCAAAAAACTATCAGAACTGATAAACAAATTATCAGTAAAGTTGCAGAAAACAAAATCAATATACAAAAATTTGTAGCATTTCCATATGCTAACAGTGAACACTCTGAAAAAGAAATCAAGAAATTCTCCCGTTTGCCATAACTACAAATAAAATAAAATATCTCAAAATTAACTTAACCAATGAAGTGAAAGATCTGTATAATAAAAACAATAAAACATTGATTAAAAATGTTGAAGAAGACACAAAATATGGAGGCATATTCCATGTTCTTGGAATGTAAGAATGAATATTGTTAAAAATGTACATACTTTGGCAAGCAATCTACAGATTCAATGAAATCCCTACGAAAGTACCAATAACATTTTTCACAAAAATAGAAAAAAATTCTAAAATTTACATGGAACCACAGAAGACCCAGAGTACCCAAAGCAATCCTGAGTGAAAACTGGAAATATCACAATAACTGATTTCAAATTATGCTACAGAACTACAGTAATCAAAACAGGATGGTACTGGCATTAAAACAGAAACATAGACCAATAGAATAGAGTAGAGAATGCAGAAACAAATTTACACACCTACAGTAAGCTCATTTTTAACAAAGGTGCTGAGAACATACATTGGGGAAAGAACATCCTCTTCAATAAATGGTGCTGGGAACACTGGATATTCATATACAGAAGAATGAAACTAGACCTCTCTATCTCTTACCACATATGAAAATAAAATCAAAATTGACTAAAAATATGAACTTCAATCTATGAAACTGCTAAATGAAAAAATTGAGGAAACTCTCTGGTACATTGCACTGTTAAAGATTTCTTGAATAATATTCCACAAAGATTTTTGAGCAATATTTCACAAACACAGGCAACCAAAGCAAAAATGAACAAATGGTATCACATCAAGTTTAAAAGCTTCTTCACAGCAAAGGAAACAATCAACAAAGAGACAATTCATAGAATGGGAGAAAATGTTAGCAAACTACCCATCTGACAAAGGATCAATAACCAGAATATATAAAGAGCTCAAACAATGCAATAGGGACAAATCTAATAATCTGATTTAAAAATGCGCAAAAGATCTAAATAGATATTTCTCAAAATAAGACATAGAAACAGCAAACAGATATATGAAAAGGTGCTCAACATCATTGATCATTAGAGAAATGCCAATCAAAACTATATTGAGATATCATCTCAACCCAGTTAAAATGAATTTTATACAAAAGATAGGCAATAATGAATGCTGGCAAGGATGTGGAGAAAAGGAGCCCTCATACACTGTTGCTGGAAATGTAAATTAATACAATTACTCTGAAGAACAGTTTGGAGGTTCCTCAAAAAACTAAAAATAGAACTTCCATAATAGGATCCAGCAATCCCACTGCCAGATATATACTCAAATGAAAGGAAATCATTTTCCTTTCAAAGAGATGTCCGCACTCCCCTATTTATTGTAACACTATTCATAATAGCCAAGATTTGGCAGCAACCTAAGTGTCCATCAACAGATGAATGAATAAAAAATGTGATACATTAACACAATGGAGTACTATTCACCATAAAAAAGAATGTGATCCAGTTGTCTGCAACCACATGGATGGAACCAGAGATCATTACGTTAAGTGAAATAAGCCAGGCACAGAAAGGTACATTTCACATGTTCTCACTTGGGAACTGAAAATTAAAATTATTGAACTCACGGAGATAGAGAGTAAAATGGTCATTACCAGATAGTGGGAAGAGTAGCAGGGTGGGGGAAGTGGGGAAGGTTAATGGGTACAAAAACATAGATAGAATGAATAATACCTAGTATTTGATAGCACAACAGAGTGACTGTAGTCAATAATAACTTATTGTACATTTAAAAATAACTAAAAGTATATAATCTGATTGTTTGTAATACAAATGAAGGATAAATCGTTGAAGGAATGGATGTCTCATTTACCTATATATGATTGTTATGCTTTGTATGCCTGATATGTACATCAGCATATTTCATGTACCCATAAACTTATACACTTACTATGTCCCCACAAAAATAAAAAATAAAGAATCCTTTTTTCTTTCCAGTTTCCATTTTGGATGGTGTCTCTTGCTGTACCTTGTACTTCACTAGTCTTCCATGATGCTAATCTGCTGCTAACACTGTTCAGCATATTTCATCTGCAATATTGTGTTCTTTTCTAGATGCTCTGTTTGCATTTTTAATATCTTCCACGTCTGAACTTAACACTACAAGTATTCCTTTTACCTTTTTGAATAAATGGATTATATATTCTTAATAGCTTTATGAAATATAATTTTATACATGCAATTTAACCATTTATAGTGTACAATTCCATGGTTATTAGTAAATTCACATATATGTGAAGCCATCATCAATTTTAAAGCATTTTCTTTTTTTTTTTTTTTTTAATGGAGTCTCGCTCTGTCACCCAGGCTGGAGTGCAGTGGCGCCATCTCGGCTCACTGCAAGCTCTGCCTCCTGAGTTCACTCCTTTCTCCTGCCTCAGCCTCCTGAGTAGCTGGGATGACAGGCACCTGCTACCATGCCCAGATAATTTTTTTCTATTTTTAGTAGAGACGGGATTTAACTGTGTTAGCCAGGACGGTCTCAATCTCCTGACCTCGTGATCTGCCCACCTCGGCCTCCCAAACGGCTGGGATTGCAGGCGTCAGCCAGCACACCCGGCCGCATTTTCTTTACCTAAAGAAGAACTTATGTATCCTTCAGGTACCACCACACTATTCACCTGACAGCCTTTACTCAGCTCTAAACAACCCATACTACCCCTTCTGTTTCTATAGACTTCCCTATTCTGGATATTCATATGAATGGTATCATAGACCCAAATGATAGATAGTATTTTATAACATTTTTCACTTAGCGTAATGGTTTCAAGGTTTATCTGTTTCAAAACACACATCAGAACCTCATTTCTTTTCATGGCTGAATGCTATTCCATAATATAGATATAACACATTTTGTTGCTACATTCATCCATTGATTGACATTGAGTTGTGTCCATATTTTGGCTATTATGAATAATACTGCTATGAATATTTGTGTATACCTTTTCATGTAGAAATATGTTTTTATTTCTTCTGGGCATATATAGATGGTCTCTGACTTACAATGGTTCAAGTTATAATTTTTAACTTTATGATAGGTTTATCAGGACATAACTTTATTGAAACCAAAGGAGCTCCTTATGACTTATGATGGGGTTATGGATTTTACTGAATGAGTATTATGTTTGCAGCATCAGGGACAATCTGCTGTATTGCAAACATTAAATGCATTTTTAACCTTGGATGAGTTTATTGGGATGCAACCTCGTCAGAAATTGAGGATCATCTGTGCCTAGGAGTAGAATTTCTGTCAAATGATAACTCTGCATCTAGTTGTTTGAGAAACTGTAAGACTGTTTTTCCCAAAGTGAATGGATGATTTTCTATTACCACCAGCATTATTGAGGGCTCCCATTTCTTGACATCTTCATCTTTTTAAATTGTTATCTTAATTTTTATTCTAGCCTTCCTAGTGAGTATGACATGGTATCTAATTTTGGTTTGATCTGTATTTTTCTGATAACAGGCACAGAAAGATACATTTAACATGTTCTCACTTGGGAACTGAAAATTAAAATTATTGAACTCATGGAGATAGAGAGTAAAATGGTCATTACCAGACACTGGGAAGAGTAGTAGGGGACGGGAAATGGGGATAGTTAATGAGCACAAAACCATAGGTGTTGAGCAAACATTTTTATGCACTTATTGGCCATTTATATACCTTATTTAAGGAAACATCATTCCAGATTCTTTGCCCAATTTTCATTTTTTTTGCTATTGAGTTATAAGGGTTCTTCACATATTCTGTGTATAAGCCCCTTATGAGTATGACTTATGACTTTTTTCATTTTGCATGTAATCTTTTTTATTTTCCTGATTTCTTTTTAGCACAAAAGTTTTTAATTAATTTGAAGTTCAATTTATCAATTTCTCTCTTTTTATGCTGTGCTTTTGATGTCTCATCCAATAATTCTTTGCCAAATACAAGGTCATGAAGATTTTACTCCTATATTTTCCTTCAAGAATGTTACAGTTTTGTTCTTATATCTAGGTCTTTGATCCATTTTGGGTTAATTTTTGTATATAATAAAAACCAGGTGATATGGTCTGGTTGTGTGTCTTTTCCAAATCTCATGTTGAAATGTAATCTCCAGTGTTGGAAGTGGGCCCCGTGAAGGGTATTTAGGTCCTGGCGGTGGATCCCTCTTGAATGGCTTTGGGCCTCTGCAGTAATGAATGAGTTCTTGCTCCGAATTCATGTAAAATCTGCTTGTTTAAAAGAGTATGGCACATGCCTTCTCTCTCTCTCGCTCCCTCTCTTTTTATCTTTCTCACTGTGTGACACACCAGCTCCCGCTTTGCCGTCCAACATGACTGTAAGCTTCCTGAAGGCCTCAACAGAAGCAGATACGTACACCATGCTTCTTGCTCAGCTTGCAGTACAGTCAGCCAAAATCCACCACTTTTCTTTATAAATTACCCAGCCTCAGATATTTATTTACAGTAATGCAAAAATAGACCAACACAGAAAATTGGTGCTGAGGAGGGGGGTATTGCTATAAAGATATTTCAGTGGTAAGTAAAAATGTGGCTTTTGAACTGGATAATGGGCAGAGATTGGAGGAGTTTGAGAGCTTAGAAAAAGACAGAAAGATGAGGGAAGCTTTAGAACTTCTTAGAGATTGGTTAACACTTTTCCTATTTAGAAAGAAAGTGCAACGTGCTGCCAGCACTCATTTAATTTTACATAAACACACTCTGAGGCTGAAGCAAATCTAATTTTCAACGTGAAAATAAAACACAAAAACTGTCCTTGAAGTTATTTCTAAACAGAACTAACACCAAAATCATCTGAATCATCAGAATCATCTCTTTTGGAAAAATGAAATTCATCACATAAATCTTTGGCAAACACCTGTTTGAGAACATTGTTAACATCAAGTGTAGAAATGCTACATTTTCTAGGATTTGACATTTTCAGCCACTGAGAATTACTCTATTTAGTAAATGGAAATACCAGTACTAAAAACAGAAGGGTACAACAGAATAAAGATGAAGTCTTTTGTTTCCAAAGTCAATATTCTAGTGTGATGTGAAAATAGTAATAAAAGCGAAATTTTTGCAGCAAAGTTATCTTGGGGTTAATGCTACAGTCCCAAGAGCCACCAGTGAGTGTTTTCGGGCAAATGGGAAAAGTTAAATGGTTGTAATCAAAATGCGGATAAAGTATGAACAACGAAGGCCAGACTAATGTGGTGTCAGATAGAAATGAGGAACTTACTAGGAACTAGAGCAAAGCTCACCCGGGTTGTGCCCTGGCAAAGAACTTGTCTGCATTGTGTTCACGTGCTACAATCTGTGCAAGTTTCAGCTTATGAGTGATGACCTAGGGTGTCTGGAGGGAGAATTTCTAAGCAGCAAAGTGTTCAAGGCGTGACCTGGCTGCTTTGAACAGCCCACACTCAGATGCGGGAGCAAAGAAATTACTTAAAGTTGGAACTTATATTTAAAAGGGAAGTAGAGTGTAGAAGATTCAAAAATTGGGAGCTTGGCCCTGTGGTGGAGAAAGAATCCAAGCAGGCTGAGGAGCAACCACTTGCTCGAGAGATTTTCATGACTAAAAGGGAGCCAAGCGCTAATAGCCAAGACAATAGGAAAAAGGTCTTGAGGGCATTTCAGAAGCCTTTGAGAAGCCCTTCCCATGGCAGGCTCAGGGGCCTCAGAGAAAAGAATGGTTTCAGGGGCTAGGTCCAGGGTGCTTCGGCCCTGCACATCCTCAGGAGGCTGCTTCCTGTACCCAGGCCACTCTGACTCCAGTCTCAGCTCAGAGAGTCCCAGGTACAGCTCAGGCTGCTGCTTTGGATCACACCAGCCACTGTAAGCCTGCACAACTTCCATGCAATGTTCCGCCTGCAGGCGCACAGAGTGCCAGGGTGAAGGAAGGTTGGCGGCTTCCATCTAGATTTCGGAGAATGTAACAGAAAGCCTGGGTGCCCGGGCAGAAGCCTGTGACAGGGGAAGAATCCCCACAGAGTAGAGGTACTAGGGCAGTGCCAAGAGGGAAGGTGAGGTTGGGGTCCTCGTAGAGAGTCCCCACCAGGGCATTGCCTAGTGGATCTGTGGGAAGGGACCACCACCTTCCAGACCCCAGAATGATAGAACCACCGGCAGCAGAACCTCAGAGTGGAAAAGCTGCAGTCGCTTAACTCCAACCTGTGAGAGCAGCCATAGGGGCTGCACCCTGCAAAGCCACAAGGGTGAAGTTGCCCAAGGCATTGGAAGCACAACCTTTGCACCAGTGTGCCCAGGAAATGAGACACGGATTCAAGGATTATATTGGAGTTTAAGGTTTAATGTCCACTCTGCTGGGTTTCAGACTTGTGTGAGGCCTGTAGCCCCTTTCTTTTGGCCAATTTCATCCTTTTGGAATGGGAATGTGTACCCAATGCCTGCACCGCCATAGCATCTTGGAAGTAAATATGGTTTTTATTTTAGAGACTTATAGGTGAAAAGAACCTGCCTGGGGTCTCAGAGGAGACTTTGGTCTTCTTAAATTGAGTCAATGTTGAAATGAGTTAAGATTTGGGGGGACTGCTGGGAAGGCATGATTGTTTTGCAATGTGAGAAGGACCTGAGATTTGTAGGGTCGGGGCAGAATGATGTAGTTTGGATGTGTGACCCCCTCCAAATCTCACATTGAAATGTGATTCCTAACGTTGGAGGAAGGGCCTGGCAGGAGGTATTTGGGTCATGAGGGCAGATTCCTCATGAATGGTTTGGTGTCCTCATGGTAAGAAGTGAGCTCTTACTCTGAGTTAATGCAAAATCTGGTTGTTCAAAAAAGTGTGACACTCTCTCTCACTCCCACTCCCTTCCCGTCTCTTGCCATGTGACACCAGCTCCCCTCTCATCTTCTGCCATGATTGTAGCTACTGGAAGCAGATGCCAGCACCACACTTCCCATACACCCTGCAGAAACTTGGGCCGAAATAAACCACTCTTATTTATAAATTACCCAGCCTCAGGTATTGCTTCCCAGCAACGCAATAATGGACTAACACAGCAGGAGTCCAGCTTCATTCTTCTGTATGTGGTTGTCCACTTGGCCTAGCATCGTTAGTTAAAAAGACTTTTTCCCACATTGAATGGTCTTGGAATCCTTGTTGAAAATAAGTTGACCGTAGAGGCCTGGTTTTAGTTCGGACTCTCAATTTGATTACATCGATCTCTGTGTTTATTGTTGTGCCAAGACAGCACTGTCTTACTCACCGTTTCTTTGTAGTAACTTTTGAAACTGGGAAATGTGAGTCTTCTTATGTAATTCTTCTTTTTCAGGTTTTGGCTATTTGGAGCCCCTTGCAATTTTGTATAAATTTTAGCATAAGCTTACCAGTGAATACAAAGAAATCAGCTGGAAATCTGTTAGGGAATGCATTGAATCTGTACATCAGTTTAGGGAATGCTTTCACTTTAACAATATTAAATTAACAATATTAAATATGGGTCTTTTGACTCATAAACAGTTATTTATCCATTTATTTATGCTTTCTTTAATTTCTTTCAGAAATGTTTTATAGTTTTCAGAGTATAAGATTTTCAGTGATTTCGCTAAATGTATTCCTAAGTTATAAAATTCATTTGGAAGCTGTTGTGAATTTTATTTTATTTTATTTTATTTTTTGTGGATTGTTTATTGCAAGTGTCTACATATACAAATGATTTTGTACATTGATCTTATATCCTAACAATCTCGCTGTACTCACTTATATGGTCTAATAATGTTTTAGTGAATTCCTTAGGATTTTCTATATATAAGATCAAGTCATCTATGAAGAGATATAGCTTTACTTCCTTTCAAAGTGGATGAATTTGTTTCTTTTTCTTGTCTAACTGCTTTGGCTACAGCCTCCAGTGCAGGGTATAGAGTAAAGTGGTGACAAGAGTAAAAATTCTTCTCTTATTTTTTATCTTAGTGGGAAGACATCTAGGCTTTCATCATTCAGTATGATGTTAGCTGTGTGGATTACACTTTTAATCCCTCTTTCTACTAAATCTGTGCTCATTATACATCAGCTTTGAATGATTGATTTTTCTTGTCACTATGGGTAGTATATTTTTGTTTCTTTTAATGTCTCATCATTTTTGTTTAGATATCAGACACTGTGAAATTTACCTTCTTTGGGTATTGGATAATTTCCTAATATATTCTTAAGCTTCGTTCTGAGACACAGTTGAAAATAATATAATTCATTGGATCTTTATTTTCTGCTCTATTAGCTGATACTAATATACTTAGTCTAGAGCTATTTTTCCTCATTACCAGGGCAAGATCTGTTTGACTACCTTATCCAATGCCCAGTAAAATATAGTTTTCTAATATGGTTAGTGAGAATAGGCATTATGTCCACTCCTTTTTGTGCTTTGGTGCTTATTTCTGATGGTTTTCTAGGCCTTGTGTAATTTTACCATACACATGCATTTAAATAGTAAGCAACTGAATATACAAGGGGCTCTTTCTGAAGTTCTCCGAAGTCCTGCCTGTGCAGCTTTCTCCTTTCCAGTATTCTGTCCAGAAAACTCCGGCTCTCTTCACACTTCCAGTCTCCAGCTCAGTCTCTCTAATTGTGGGAGACTACTGATCATCACCCACATCTCCCTCACGGCACCCCCTGCTGGTCACGCCCACCGGGCAGCAAGCTAGGACAAGCACAGGGCTCATCCCACGTGTTTCTCATCTCTCATCCACTGTTCTTCGTTGCCTGATGCCCAATATTGTGAAAAAATGTTGTTTTGTATATTTTGTGTACTCTGTCAATTGACTCAGGCAGGAGGATAAATCTGGAAACTTTTTTGCTCCATCTTGGCCAGAAACAGATGTTTTTTATGCACGTTAATATTTGAGAATCATGATTATGTGACTCTGAGGCCACACAGCTTTGGTTTGTGTCCTGAGTCTGCCACTTAATGGTACTGTTAGGCAAGTTATTTCACTCATTAGTGCCTCAGCTTTTGCATCTGTAAAATAAAATAATACCTATCTCATGAGTTTGTTGAGTCTTAGGTGAAAAGATGTCAGTGAAAAAGAGCTATTATAATATTCTCTGTCATTCTGTGTTGTTAAAATCTTAACAATAAGAGTTAATGCATACCTTAGACATCAATAGGCCACGTTGCCTATCCCTACACAATATGCAATCATCCTACACAATATGCAACTAGCAGCAAAGCTCTCCTGGCTGTAGAATGTTGTTATAAAATAATGAACAACATTAGATAACTTTATGTATAAATATTTATATAATGATATTAATAACAGCTTTTAATTATAGAATTAGGCAATGAAACTAACTGTTTCATAATTTTAATTGTTTTGGCTCTATCTGTGTCAGTAATATAAAAAAACTTTATTGAGTTATGTAGCATTAGTGATGCTCAAGTGGGCACTGCATAAACATGAACCCTAAGAATTGCTTTGAATTCATTTAATTTCTTCAAAACAAAAAGTCATAAATAATTACATGAAAATATATTTATTTCTAATTATGCAAAGCTATAAAGCATAGTAAAGATTTTCTGTAAATGCCCACATTTAAAAAATAAATTATTATTTATTGAGATTTTTAAGGCAAAATTTGTTTTACTCATAAACTTGTAAAAACATCAGATTGGGGCCAAAAAAAGCTATCAGAACATAATCTGATTTGTCATGTCTTATCTATTTTGATAAAACTTTTGAATTAATAGTGAGTTATTTCAATTCAAAAGCAATCCTGCATTTCACTAGATTTTGTCAGTAGTACCATATAACTCCTATTTTTTGCTTTCTCAGCTGAAAAATTGGAATGTTAATAGTGACAGGTGCTAGGAGCGTGTGCTCGTGACTTATAAACCACTGCGTATATCAAACAACAAAATGTTATAAAAACGAGATTGTCAGGTTTTATTTTCTGAGAAGCATGTATTGTCCTTCTCCCATCCTCAGGAGTTAAGAAAACAGTTGCATTAGCAAACAAGTGCTCTTTGAATTGTGAAAGCAAGTCTTCTATTGAATGAAGATTTCTTAGAAATGTTTCAACAATGAACTCGTGCAGGATTTACTGGGGAAAGTTTCTGGCTACCATTACCAAACCTAAGGTATTATTGTAGAAGAAGAAATGCAGTTCTTACATTTGTCTCTAAGTGAGATACGACCTGTTTTCCCACAAAAGCAATGTTCTTTTAATTTTATTCTTTGCATCCATATGCCATACTATTAGAAATATTTTCATGTTATTTGGTCAAATGCATAAAGTCAAGAACATTTATTTTTCACCACTTATTTGGAATATATATGTGATGAGATATTTGTTTCTTATAAGCTGGGAAACAGCATGACAGGGCTTGCTGTGAAATGATAGGTGAGTTGCCACCAGCCCGTGTGTGCAAAATGATGTCTGTGGCTCCCATAGAAGTTGCTTAGTGGAGCAGATGAAAATATGGTCAAATGCAGGAAGGTGCTGGATCCTGGAGATGAAAATGCAGTCGGCTGTGTGACCTCTAGTCCTACATTAGAGTACCTGCTAGTTGGTTTTTTAGTCTGGATTTCAGAATGTTTGTGGTGGGAATTCAGGGGAGGGAGTGAGAAAAAAAGTGGGTTTTGTGCTGTGTGTTCAATCACTGTAATAATTTACAAGAAATTTGATCTATTTCCACCTTGGGGGGGGGGGGAGGGATAGCATTAGGAGATAGACTTAATGTAAAGGACAAGTTAATGAGTGCAGCACACCAACATGGCACATATATACATATGTAACAAACGTGCACGTTGTGCACATGTACCCTAGAACTTAAAGTATAATAAAAAAAAATTGTTTGCAGTTTATTTGCATAGCGGAAGATGTTTGTTAAATGAGTGGATGGCATGTGTGACACTGGATGGGATTACCTGACGATGCGTAATCTAACAATGTAATGACTGTTTGAGCAGCCAGAGCAGCACCTCCCCACTCACTTCCTGAGCTGTCAGTCATCCCTAGCACTGATCGCACTGCCTTGTTTTCTCAGTTAGGCCAAACTTGAAACTAGAAATGTAAAAAGTTGCCACGACACAGATATAAAATGTAAAACACAAGCAAAAATGTATGAGTATTAAACTCTTTAAGACCCTCCAGCACAGGCAAGTAGATCAACTTGGTGCAGGAACTGAGCTGCCCTCTACATTCATGTATTTTTCTTCTACATAATAGGCAACTAGAGAGATGTCCATTTAACCCATGTTATGCTTCAGCCCTACTGATGAAGCCTCCCTTCCTGCTTCCTTTTAAAAATATTACTACAGGAAATATCCTTCACGTGCTCTGAATTTAGCACTGTTACCTCAGTGGGAAAGTTTGTAGACAAAATGAAACAGGGCAAGAAAAATAATCTGTACGTTAGATCCTGAAGGGATCCAAGTTTAATCCCAGGCTCCTAATAAAACCTATAATAGAAAAACTGAGCTATACCATAAATTTCTTGTAGAATTCATCATCCAAATAAGATTTTTTTTTTCTGCTTTTGCGTCATTCGTGTGCTGAATGCTTTGGCTCAGAGAGAGATTGCATCTGCTGTAATAGAT